>NC_041388.1:52046279-52153994 GCF_002162155.2 Triticum dicoccoides
GTCGTCGGCGAGCTCGGGGTAGGCTTGGGGCAGCCGGAGCAACGACGACGATCTCGTCGGCCGAAGCTTGAAGACGACGGCGATGGCGATGCTCCAGGGCCTCCCGAGGCGTGTGGCTCGACGGAGAGGTAGCAGGTGATGTGGCGGAACTTCTGAGCACGGGGAGAGGGCGAGGGGGAGGCGGTGGCTACGGCAACGGCGGTGACGGCAGCGCTCGGGCACGGTGAGAGAGAGCGAGGGAGAGGAGAGAATGGCACGGGAGGGAGCGAGAGAGGCTTGGGGGGTGCGTGGCGACGCGCGGGCGATCCAGGCGACGAGAGGGAGAAGCAGGAGGTGGCGGGGAACATGCCCCTGTCCTTCTGTTGTCGCCAGGAGGACGACGATTGGCGGTTGGGCCAGTGGGCCGCACCACTGGGCCGGCTGAGGCGCCAGGTAAGCTTTCTGTTTTTATATTTTTGTTTCTGTTTTCTATTTTTTTCTGACATTTGTTTGGATTTAATAAAATACTAAATCATTTTATTTACTTATGCCAATTTTTGCAGGAGCTAGTGGTATTATTCCAGAGCTCCTCAACAAATAACATAATTTTTGGACATATATTATATATATAACAAATATATATCCAAAGCAAATAACTATTCATTAAATCCAAATGCCCAAAATAAATATCTATGAGCTCCTAATAATGTTGGTTTGATTTTTGTCTCTGTCCAATATTTTCAGAGAGCAACATGAACATTTTCTTGGAGACTTTTGGAGCATTTTTTATTTGGGTCATTTCCAGAGATGATTCTGAGGGTTTCACAAATCCTCATTTCAAATTTAAATGGAATTTAAACATGATGCACACATGAAGGGCTAGCCTAGGTCATACCAGAACTAGGGATGTGACAACTCGCCCCCACTCGAAAGAATCTTGTCCCGAGATTCAGGAGTTGGCGGAAAGAAAGTGGGGTACTCCAGTCGAAGACGATCTTCACGCTCCCAGGTAGCTTCTCTCTCGGAATGATGAGACCACTGAACCTTGAGAAACTTGATGTTATGATGTCGAGTGACACGCTCTGCTTGTTCAAGGATGCGAACAGGGTACTCTCGATATGTGAGGTTATCTTGGAGATCAAGCGTTTCGTGGTCCACTCCGCGGATGGGATCCGAGAAGCAACGCCTGAGTTGAGAGACGTGGAAGACATCATGAACTCGAGAAAGATGTGGTGGTAGTTCCAACTGGTAGGCAACCTCTCCTCGTTTAGCGAGAATGAGAAAGGGACCAATGTAACGAGGAGCCAACTTGCCCTTGATACCGAATTGATGGGTACCCTTCAAAGGGGTAACCCGAAGGTAAGCTTTGTCGCCAATTTCATAAGCCACTTCCTTATGACTACGGTCATACTGGCTCTTTTGACGAGATTGGGCTGTTTCCAAATTCTCACGAATGATGTGAACTTGCTCTTCTGCCTCTTGGATCATATCCGGTCCAAAGAATTGTCTTTTGCCGGTTTCTGACCAGTTCAAAGGTGTTCGACATCTTCGTCCATACAGAATCTCAAAAGGAGCTTTCTTGAGGCTGGATTGGTAACTATTGTTATAAGCAAACTCGGCGAAGGGAAGACACTTCTCCCAATCCATACCGAATGAGATATTACAAGCTCTAAGCATGTCTTCAAGAATCTGGTTGACCCTTTCCACCTGACCACTTGATTGAGGGTGGAAAGCGGTACTGAAGGAAAGATGGGTGCCCATGGCAGTTTGGAAACTCTCCCAGAAATGAGAAGTGAAAAGACTAGCACGGTCCGAATTGATCTCTAGTGGAACATCATGAAGTGACACTATTCGAGAAATATATAAGTCAGCGAGCTGACTAGCAGTGATACTCTCTCGAACAGGTAGGAAGTGAGCCACTTTGGAGAGACGATCAATGACTACGAAGATAGCATTATTCCCTCTCTTGGTCCTGGGAAAGCCGGTGATGAAGTCCATACCAACTTTATCCCATTTCCACTCAGGAATAGCTAAAGGTTGAAGAGTGCCAGCAGGTCTTTGATGTTCTGCCTTAACGCGACGACAAACGTCACAGTTAGCAATGAACTGAGCAATTTCTCTCTTCATCCTAGTCCACCAGAACCTCTGGCGTAGGTCCTGATACATCTTAGTACTACCGGGATGAATCGTGAGAGGGGATTCATGCGCCTCCTTAAGGATTAATTGTCGAAGATGCTTCTTCTTGGGGACCACCAGGCGGTTTCCGAAGAAAACAACACCTCGATCATCTAATGAGAAACTACCAGCAATACCCTTGGCAATGTTTCCCTTGATCCGGGTAATCCCCGTATCATGCTTCTGGGCTTCTATGATATGATCCATAAGAGTAGGATTCGCCACCAAGGTAGAAAGGAATCCGTGAGGAGCAATGTAAAGATTAAGCTTACAGAATTCCTCATGGAGAAGTGGTTGGCCCTGCTGCAACATAAGAATGTTGCAATAGGACTTACGACTTAGCGCATCAGCCATGACATTTACCTTGCCTGGGGTGTAGGTAATTCCTAAATCATAATCTGAGATCAACTCCAACCAACGTCTTTGCCTAAGGTTCAAATCTGGTTGGGTGAAGATATACTTGAGACTCTGGTGATCGGTGTAAATCTCGCAACGTTTACCGAGAAGGTAATGTCGCCATGTCTTAAGTGCATAGACTACGGCTGCAAGCTCTAGATCATGTGTAGGATAATTCTCCTCATGTGGATGCAACTGTCGAGATGCATAGGCAATCACATGGCGATCTTGCATAAGAATGCAACCTAGTCCCTGTCGTGAGGCATCACAATAGATAACAAAGTCCTTAGTGAAGTCCGGTGGCACAAGTATGGGAGCAGAACTCAGGCGTCTTTTCAGTTCCTGAAAACTGTGCTCACACTATGGGGACCACTCAAACTTTTTATCTTTCTTGAGAAGTTCCGTGAGAGGTTTGGCCACTTTGGAGAAGTTCTCAACGAAGCGGCGACAATAACTGGTTAGGCCAAGGAAACTCCTAACTTGCTTAACTGTTTTAGGCGGAGTCCAATCAAGAACGGCCTGAACTCTTTCGGTATTGACAGCAATGCCCTTACCAGAGATTACGTGGCCGAGATAGGTCACTTCTGGCAACCAAAATTCGCACTTGGAGAACTTGGCATAAAGGCGGTGCTCTCTGAGTTTTTCTAACACAAGTCTAAGATGTTCGGCATGATGTTCCTCGTTCTTCGAGTAAATAAGGATATCATCGAGATAAACCACGATGAACTTATCTAAGTATTCCATGAAGATCGAGTTCATCAAGCGAGAGAAAGTAGCTGGAGCGTTGGTTAGACCAAAGGACATGACGGTGTACTCGTACTGACCATAACGAGCGACAAAAGCCGTCTTAGGAATATCCCCATTTCTGATCTTGATTTGGTGGTAGCCTAACCTCAAATCCATCTTGGAGAAGACTGAGGATCCAGCGAGCTGATCATACAGATCGTTGATCCTGGGGAGCGGATACTTGTTCTTTATCGTGACCAAATTAACGGGACGATAATCTACAACCATTCGGTCCGTACCATCCTTCTTTTTGACGAAGAGGACGAGGCAAGCCCAGGGAGAAGAACTAGGACGGATGAAACCCTTTTGCAAGGATTCATCGAGTTGTTTCTTAAGCTCGGCTAGTTCTAAGGGTGCCATCTTGTAAGGTCTCCTAGAAATTGGGGCGGTTCCGGGGATAAGATCTATAACAAACTCTACATCTCTGTCAGGTGGAATACCTGGCAGTTCCTCTGGAAAGACATCCGGAAAGTCGCGGACTACCGGGATATCTTCAAGGTTAGGAAGAGGGCTGGCATTTAGAGAATATAGTTGATGCCTTGCAATTTTGGTGGAGACAAAGACTACCTTGCCAAAAGGGTGTGTGAGCTGAACAGACCTGGTGTAACAGTCAATCTTGGCATAATGAGCTTTCATCCAGTCCATACCCAAAATGATGTTAATATCTGAAGACATGAGGGATATCAAGGAAGCTAGAAATACAAGTCTGTCAACATGTATTTCATTGCCATAACTTATCCTAGAAGTTTGCCACTTGGATCCAGGAGTTTGAATGAGTAGTGGGGAGGGCATATCACAAAATGACATGTCGTGCAAATGGGCATAACTTTCGGAAATGAAGGAGTGAGATGCCCCGGTATCGAATAGAACCGAAGCTGGGTGACAGTTGACAAGGAGTGTACCAAGAACGACATCTGGATCATCATGAGCGTCTTTAACTGAGACGTGATGCACACGTCCAAGTTCAGTGGGAGCTGACTTGGCACTGATCATCTGGTGTGATGGCTTACTACCACGGCCAACAGACTTCTCGGACTGGGGTGGAGCAACACGGGTCTGAGTGCAAATACGGGCAATGTGGCCTGGCTCTCCGCACTTGTAGCAAATCTTGGAGGTAGGACAAGGACCCGCATTGACAAGTGGTCTACCAATAGGCATGGGTGTAGCATATGGTTGAACTGGGTGAGGTGCCACACAAGAAGGCCTTGGTGTATAACCGGGTGGAAGAGCGGAGTTCAGAACCCAAATCTGGCGCTTCTGAGAACTAGAACTGGAGGAAGAACCCAAATCAAGGTTGTGCTTACGAGATTCCTCGTAGGCGAGTTGAGCTGTCTCTGCATTAATGGCCTTGTTCACAAGAGCGTGGAATGTATTGCAATGATGCAAGTGGAGATCACGACGCAACTTGGGGTTGAGACCCTTTCGGAACCTAGCCTGCTTCTTGGCATCTGTGGACACTTCTTCTGTAGCATAGCGGGCAAGGTTCTCAAATTCTCTACTATAAGCATCAACGGCCATCTTACTCTGGGTGAAACTACAAAACTCTTCTCTCTTGCGGTCAATGAGGGCTTCAGGAATGTGATGCTCGCGAAGAGCCTCAGTGAAATCTCTCGAGGTAGGAATTTGACCAGCTGGAAGCATAGCCTCATAGTTCTGCCACCAAATACTAGCAGGACCTTCCAGGTGATAAGCAGCATAGGTGACCTTGTCACCTTCAGCTATGTTCACAGAATGCAGCTTGTGTGTGATACTATGGAGCCAGTCATCTGCATCGAGTGGCTCAATGGAATGATGGAAGGTGGGTGGTCGCAGATTAATGAAATCCTGGATGGTCGCTGACTCTTTGCACCGATGTGCGGTGTTCTACTTGACACGTGCCAACAAGCGGTTAGACTCACGCTTGTTCCTCTCCATCTCTATCATGAACTCTGCCAATGAAGGTTGGTCGGGAGGATCCTCCTCATCCCTACCACCTCCGTGGTTCAGGCAACGAGCAACAGAACTTCGGTTAACTGACGACATCCTGAGAAGCGGAACCAAGGACGAGGTCAACAACAACTATAGGATGCAACATGTAGCACAAGGAAATTTAGTATCTCTCAAACTCCTAGGACAATTCCGGCAGCATAACGGCAGTAAAATGCTCAGAATGAGACATTCTGCGAAAGACGGGGTAGCACCATACTCAACATCATCACTCAAGGTTCTGAGATATTACTAAACAAGCTACACCAGAGGTACTCAAACTGGGATATGACTCTGATCAACCAATCCTTAGAGAATACGGAGTAGTAACACGTGATCCTGATAGACGGAAGAGAAAACCTAGTTCCTTAACCCCGTAGGAAAAGATAGGATGACTCAGATCAGAAGGCATGAGGCATAAGGAGTAAAAAGAGCCTTACGTTCCCTTCCACAATCAATTCCCTTACATAACTAAAGAATTTCTAGACTCAACTTCGACCAGGTTGGCTTGGAAATCCTACAGGCAGTCAGGCTCTAATACCAAAGCTGTCGGGACCCCAATCCTAAGTCACACCGATCTAGCATGTAACACATCATATCACTTTGCGGCCTGACGCACGGTATTCCCACGGGTGCCACCTTACCTGGCCCGGGACCGTTTGCGCCTTTTGGCTCACGTATATGATAGTGTCGCTAGCATCCATATGACAAAGAACCCGGGCCGACATGGCTAGTCGTGAACCCAAAGCGGTGCTAACCTATGGGGACAGGCATACATGAATCACATCGAGCATGTCGGTCAACAGCATATGAATCCGGGCTGTAGAACTGGGCTAACAGGACTCCGGAAGTCACCGCGTGACATTTCCCCGAAGGGACAGACACAGGAACGAAGTGGAACACATGCCGGTCAGTCCAGTGTTCTGAGCAGTAGTGCTGGGCTAGCAGGACTCCGGTGAACCGGGCTGTAGCGGACTACTATGGCTCAAGGAAGCACTAGACTACATTTCCCCATAAGAGAGGCTGCCAAGGACAAACAACTAGATTGTCGAATCCCACACATAGCAATACACGTCACACGTACGCATAACATGCAAGTATGTGAGGTACAACATGGCATCACAACATAACACAAACTCATATAGATAAAGGCTCAGAAGAACCACATAGCATTAACTACAAACAGGGGTCACATGACCCATCATTCAGAGCATACAAGCAACAAGCGGAAGCATTACATGTCTGAGTACAGACAACTACAAATGAAAAAGGCTGAAGAGCCTGACTATCTACAACATCCGATCAAGATCGTAGCTGAGGTACAAGCTACTTGTCGAAGTCCACGTAAACTAGTAAGACCGAAGTCTCCGCTGCAAAAACATAAATAAAGCAACATGAGTACAAAGGTACTCAGCAAGGCTTACATCAGATCCTATCATACATGCACTTGTATCAACAAGGTAATGTGGAGTTTAGTTGCAGCAAGCCAGCTTTGACTCAGTGGCTATCCTGTACTACGACTGCTGGTAACTCTTTTGAGGTGGCGCACACGAGTCCACTAATCACCACGTCAATACACTACTATGGATTCATTCCCGTCTTCCTACTAGAAGGCCATCCATAGCACTCACACTTGTCTTGAGCATTTTAGAGTATCCACTTCAAGTTGTCTATGTACCATGTAAGCATCCAAGAAGTCCGTAACCGAGGACACGGCTATTCGAATAGATCATGATAACCCTGCAGGGGTGTACTTCTTCACACACGCTCTCACCACTTATCATCATGTACACGTCATGTATCTCGGCAACCTTCAAGCGGAAGCCTGGCGAGGGTGTCGGCCACGACCTGACTAACCACACAAGACTCTAGTCCAGGTATATCGCCTATTCGGGTTCCATCCGCAAGGAGATCCGGCCGGGGTGTCGCTCACGGCCCCAAACAATGTGTGCGGGGTTCCCAAGCCCACCTCGCAGAATGGATCTACGCTTGGTACACCGTGCCACTTGTGCCTAGTCTGCCCCAAGCCCACCTGGCCGGGTGCCACTTGGTAGACTACTAACACTACCTACAAACACCAGAAACTATTTGCAACTCCTGGACAGAGACCAAGTCGGTTAATAAGTCGAGAGGGGTCGAGTTACCGGAACCCAATGTGTGGTAGTATCTAGTCATTGGACAACATACACAGAACTCAGTGCTTAAGGACGGTTCCAAAGAGACAACCCACCATGTACTCCTACATGGCCTCTCACCGCTACCTTTACCAAATCGTGTTCACACGCTTAACTCTCAGCACCAGAACATATCGTACCACTCCAATTCATTCCCGATGAATCAGACCTGACACAACTCTAAGCAATAGCAGGCATGGCATGGCAAGAACACAACATGGCTCAATCAGATCCTACACATGCTAGTGGGTTTCAACTATTTACTGTGGCAATGACAGGTCATGCAGAGGAATGGGTTCAACTACCGCAGCCTAAAGTAGCAGTTGATTCGTTGTTGTCCTAATGCAATAAAAGAGAGCAGGAGCGAGAGAGTGGGATCATGTCGGAATGAACAAGGGGGTTTGCTTGCCTGGTAGATCAACAGGGGCACTGCTCCTCAGATAGGTACTCTGGAAGGGTCTCCGGAGCAGGACCTATCGAGAAGGAACGGTGTTGGTAATCAAAACACAACCATATGCAACAATATGATGCATGATCATGGCATGAATATGTGATGCTGATTGAGCGAATGCAACTAGCTTTTATTTGGATGAAATCCATTTGAACCAAGATTCAAATGCATCTCCAAAATAAGCTCTTTATATAAGCCATTTTAGTGTTTCCCTTATACAGCATGTATAGATTGGTTTCTCATGCATGAAAATGGTACGGATGGATAGATTGAATTTTTCTGATAATTTTTCATATATAAATTATTTCAATCTGAGCTACGATTGAATTTCTATGAATTTTTGAAGTTTATATCATTTTCTGGAATTTCCTGATTTATTTTAATACCAGAAAATGATATATTGCGTCAGCATGACATCAGCATTGCGTCAGCAGGTCAAAGGGGCTGACCAAGTCAAACCTGACATGTGGGGTCCACACGTCAGTGACTCAGTTAGTTCACAGGGGGTTTATTTAGCCTAATTAGGATTAGTGGGCGCCGGGCCCACTGGTCAGTGACTAACTAGGTAACTAACCTAGGTTAATTAGTGTTAATCTAATACTAACTAAATGTCAGGGGGTGGCCCACGCGTCAGTGACACAAGGGGGAGGGTCAACCCCGGTCAGCGGGTCAAACCCGCCGGCGACTCGACGCCGGCGAGGCCCGAGACGGCGGAGGGCGTCGGAAACGCGTCTCCGGCGACCAAATGGGCCGCGGAGACCATCTTCGCGGAGCTGGTGCTCGCGCGCATCCACTGGTGCCCTCCGTTTCACCGGAGACGGCCTAAATCGACGGCGGCGACCACTTGGGCGGCGGCCGGAGTTCGGGCGCGAGCGGGATCGGCCTGCGGGCACGGGGAGGCAGGGGAGAAGGGGCGGTTCGACGGCGGGGCTTACAGCGAATCCAACGGCGTCGTCGGCGAGCTCGGGGAAGTCTTGGGGCAGCCGGAGCAACGACGACGATCTCGTCGGCCGAAGCTTGAAGACGACGGCGATGGCGATGGTCCAGGGCCTCCCGAGGCGTGTGGCTCGACGGAGAGGTAGCAGGTGATGTGGCGGAACTTCTGAGCACGGGGAGAGGGTGAGGGGGAGGCGGTGGCTATGGCAACGGCGGTGACGGCAGCGCTCGGGCGCGGTGAGAGAGAGCGAGGGAGAGGAGAGAATGGCACGGGAGGGAGCGAGAGAGGCTTGGGGGGTGCGTGGCGACGCGCAGGCGATCCAGGCGACGAGAGGGAGAAGCAGGAGGTGGCGGGGAACGTGCCCCTGTCCTTCTGTCGTCGCCAGGAGGACGACGATTGGCGGTTGGGCCAGTGGGCCGCACCACTGGGCCGGCTGAGGCGCCAGGTAAGCTTTCTGTTTTTATATTTTTGTTTCTGTTTTCTATTTTTCTGACATTTGTTTGGATTTAATAAAATACTAAATCATTTTATTTACTTATGCCAATTTTTGCAGGAGCTAGTGGTATTATTCCAGAGCTCCTCAACAACTAACATAATTTTTGGACATATATTATATATATAACAAATATATATCCAAAGCAAATAACTATTCATTAAATCCAAATGCCCAAAATAAATATCTATGAGCTCCTAATAATATTGGTTTGATTTTTATCTCTGTCCAATATTTTCAGAGAGCAACATGAACATTTTCTTGGAGACTTTTGGAGCATCTTTTTATTTGGGTCATTTCCAGAGATGATTCTGAGGGTTTCACAAATCCTCATTTCAAATTTAAATGGAATTTAAACATGATGCAGACATGAAGGGCTAGCCTAGGTCATACCAGAACTAGGGATGTGACACAAAGCTTGCATCAACGTAACCGTTTACGATGAGCTCTTTGTCACCTCCATATACAAGAAAAAATATCCTTAGTCCTTTTCAGGTACTTTAGGATGTTCTTGACCGCTGTCTAGTGATCTACTCCTAGATTACTTTGGTACCTCCCTTCTAGACTTATAGCAAGGCACACATCAGGTCTGGTACACAGCATTGCATACATGATAGAGCCTATGGCTAACGCATAGGGAACATCTTTCATTTTCTCTCTATCTTCTGCAGTGGTCGGGCATTGAGTCTGACTCAACTTCACACATTGTAACACAGGAAAGAAACCTATCCTTGCTTGATCCATTTTGAACTTCTTCAAAATCTTGTCAAGGTATGTGCTTTGTGAAAGTCCAATTAAGCGTCTTGATCTATCTCTATAGATCTTTATGCCTAATATGTAAGCAGCTTCACCGAGGTCTTTCATTGAAAAACTTTTATTCAAGTATCCCTTTATGCTATCCAGAAATTCTATATCATTTCCAATCAGTAATATGTCATCCACATATAATATCAGAAATGCTACAGAGCTCCCACTCACTTTCTTGTAAATACAAGCTTCTCCAAAGGTATGTATAAAACCAAATGCTTTGATCACACTATCAAAGCGTTTATTCCAACTCCGAGAGGCTTGCACCAGTCCATAAATGGATCGCTGGAGCTTGCACACTTTGTTAGCTCCCTTTGGATTGACAAAACCTTCCGGTTGCATCATATACAACTCTTCTTCTAGAAATCCATTCAGGAATGCAGTTTTGACATCCATCTGCCAAATTTCATAATCATAAAATGCGGCAATTGCTAACATGATTCGGACAGACTTAAGCATCGCTACAGGTGAGAAGGTCTCATCGTAGTCAACCCCTTGAACTTGTCGAAAACCTTTTGCGACAAGTCGAGCTTTGTAGACAGCAATATTACCGTCAGCGTTAGTCTTCTTCTTAAAGATCCATTTATTCTCAATTGCTTGCCGATCATCGGGCAAGTCAACCAAAGTCCATACTTTGTTCTCATACATGGATCCCATCTCAGATTTCATGGCTTCAAGCCATTTTTCGGAATCTGGGCTCACCATCGCTTCTTCATAGTTCGTAGGTTCATCATGATCTAGTAGCATGACTTCCAGAACAGGATTACCGTACCACTCTAGCGTGGATCTTACTCTGGTTGATCTACGAGGTTCAGTAGTATCTTGTTCTGAAGTTTCATGATCATTATCATTAGCTTCCTCACTAATTGGTGTAGGTGTCGCAGAAATAGGTTTCTGTGATGTACTACTTTCCAATAATGGAGCAGGTACAATTACCTCATCAAGTTCTACTTTCCTCCCACTCACTTCTTTCGAGAGAAACTCCTTCTCTAGAAAGGATCCATTCTTAGCAACGAATGGCTTGCCTTCGGATCTGTGATAGAAGGTGTACCCAACAGTCTCCTTTGGGTATCCTATGAAGACACATTTCTCCGATTTGGGTTCGAGCTTATCTGGTTGAAGCTTTTTCACATAAGCATCGCAGCCCCAAACTTTAAGAAACGACAACTTTGGTTTCTTGCCAAACCATAGTTCATAAGGTGTCATCTCAACGGATTTTGATGGTGCCCTATTTAACGTGAATGCGGTCGTCTCTAAAGCATAACCCCAAAGTGATAGCGGTAAATTTGTAAGAGACATCATAGATCGCACCATATCAAGTAAAGTACGATTACGGCGTTTGGACCCACCCTTACGCTGAGGTGTTCCGGGTGGCGTGAGTTGCGAAACTATTCTGCATTGTTTCAGATGTAGACCAAACTCGTAACTCAAATATTCTCCTCCACGATCAGATCGCAGAAACTTTATTTTCTTGTTACAACGATTTTCAACTTCACTCTGAAATTCTTTGAACTCTTCAAATGTTTCAGACTTATGCTTCATTAAGTAGATATACCCATATCTACTTAAATCATCTGTGAAGGTGAGAAAATAACGATATCCGCCACGAGCCTCAACATTCATCGGACCACATACATCTGTATGTATGTTTTCCAACAAATCTGTTGCTCTCTCCATTGTACCGGAGAACGGTGTTTTAGTCATCTTGCCCATAAGGCACGGTTCGCAAGTACCAAGTGATTCATAATCAAGAGGTTCAAAAAGTCCATCGGTATGGAGTTTCTTCATGCGCTTTACACCGATATGACTTAAACGGCAGTGCCACAAATAAGTTGCACTATAATTATCAACTCTGCATCTTTTGGCTTCAACATTATGAATATGTGTGTTACTACTATCGAGATTCATCAAAAATAGACCACTCTTCAAAGGTGCATGACCATAAAAGATATTACTCATATAAATAGAACAACCATTAGTCTCTGATTTAAATGAATAACCGTCTCGCATTAAACAAGATCCAGATATAATGTTCATGCTCAATGCTGGCACCAAATAACAATTATTTAGGTCTAATACTAATCCCGAAGGTAGATGTAGAGGTAGCGTGCCGACCGCGATCACATCGACTTTAGAACCATTTCCCACGCGCATCGTCACCTCATCCTTTGCCAGTGTTCGCTTAATCTGTAGTCCCTGTTTCGAGTTGCAAATATTAGCAACAGAACTAGTATCAAATACCCAGGTGCTACTGCGAGCTCTAGTAAGGTACACATCAATAACATGTATATCACATATACCTTTGTTCACCTTGCCATCCTTCTTATCCGCCAAATACTTGGGGCAGTTCCGCTTCCAGTGACCAGTCTGCTTGCAGTAGAAGCACTCAGTTTCAGGCTTAGGTCCAGACTTGGGTTTCTTCTCCTGATCAGCAACTTGCTTGCTTTTCTTCTTGAAGTTCCCCTTCTTCTTCCCTTTGCCCTTTTTCTTGAAACTAGTGGTCTTGTTGACCATCAACACTTGATGCTCCTTCTTGATTTCTACCTCCGCAGCTTTCAGCATTGCGAAGAGCTCGGGAATAGTCTTATTCATCCCTTGCATATTATAGTTCATCACAAAGCTCTTGTAGCTTGGTGGCAGTGATTGGAGAATTCTGTCAATGACACTATCAACAGGAAGATTAACTCCCATCTGAATCAAGTGATTATTATACCCAGACATTTTGAGTATATGCTCATTGACAGAACTGTTCTCCTCCATCTTGCAGCTATAGAACTTATTGGAGACTTCATATCTCTCAATCCGGGCATTTGCTTGAAATATTAACTTCAACTCCTGGAACATCTCATATGCTCCATGACATTCAAAACATCGTTGAAGTCTCGATTCTAAGCCGTAAAGCATGGCACACTGAACTATCGAGTAGTCATCAGCTTTGCTCTGCCAGACGTTCATAACATCTGGTGTTGCTCCAGCAGCAAGCCTGGCACCCAGTGGTGCTTCCAGGACGTAATTCTTCTGTGCAACAATGAGGATAATCCTCAAGTTACGGACCCAGTCCGTGTAATTGCTACCATCATCTTTCAACTTTGCTTTCTCAAGGAACGCATTAAAATTTAACGGAACAACAGCACGGGCCATTTATCTACAATTAACATAAACAAGCAAGATACTGTTAGGGACTAAGTTCATGATAAATTTAAGTTCAATTAATCATATTACTCAAGAACTCCCACTTAGATAGACATCCCTCTAATCATCTAAGTGATCACGTGATCCAAATCAACTAAACCATAACCGATCATCACGTGAAATGGAGTAGTTTTCAATGGTGAACATCGCTGTGTTGATCATATCTACTATATGATTCACGCTCGATCTTTCGATCTCAGTGTTCCGAGGCCATATCTGCATATGCTAGGCTCGTCAAGTTTAACCTGAGTATTCTGCGTGTGCAAAACTGGCTTGCACCCGTTGTAGATGGACGTAGAGCTTATCACACCCGATCATCACGTGGTGTCTAGGCACGATGAACTTTGGCAACGGTGCATACTCATGGAGAACACTTTTATCTTGAAATTTAGTGAGAGATCATCTTATAATGCTACCGTCAATCAAAGCAAGATAAGATGCATAAAAGATAAGCATCACATGCAATCAATATAAGTGATATGATATGGCCATCATCATCTTGTGCTTGTGAGCTCCATCCTTGAAGCACCGTTGTGATCACCATCGTCACCGGCGCGACACCTTGATCTCCATCGTAGCATCGTTGTCGTCTCGCCAATCTTATGCTTCTACGACTATCGCTACTGCTTAGTGATAAACTAAAGCATTACAGGGTGATTGCATTGCATACAATAAAGCGACAACCATATGGCTCCTGCCAGTTGCCGATAACTCGGTTACAAAACATGATCATCTCATACAATATAATTTAGCATCATGTCTTGACCATATCACATCACAACATGCCCTGTAAAAACAAGTTAGACGTCCTCTACTTTGTTGTTGCAAGTTTTACGTGGCTACTACGGGCTTAAGCAAGAACCAATCTTACCTACGCATCAAAACCATGTTTGTCAAGTTGGTGATGTTTTAACCTTCACAAGGACCGGGCGTAGCCACACTCGGTTTAACTAAAGTTGGAGAAACTGTCACCCGCAAGCCACCTATGTGCAAAGCACGTCGGGAGAACCGGTCTCGCATAAGCATACGCGTAATGTCGGTCTGGGCCGCTTCGTCCAACAATACCGCCGAACCAAAGTATGACATGCTGGTAAGTAGTATGACTTATATCGCCCACAACTCACTTGTGTTCTACTCGTGCATATAACATCAACATATAAAACCTAGGCTCGGATGCCACTGTTGGGTTTCGTAGTAATTTCAGAAAAAAATCCTACGCACACGCAAGAATCATGGTGATGCATAGCAACGAGAGGGGGAGAGTGTGATCTACGTACCCTTGTAGATCGACAACGGAAGCGTTAACTTGGTTGATGTAGTTGTACGTCTCCACGGCCCAACCGATCATGCACCGAAACTATGGCACCTCCGAGTTCTAGCACACATTCAGCTCGATGACGATTCCCGGACTCCGATCCAGCAAAGTGTCGGGGAAGAGTTCCGTCAGCACGACGGCGTGGTGAAGATCTTGATGTACTACCGTCGCAGGGCTTCGCCTAAGCACCGCTACAATATTATCGAGGACTATGGTGGAAGGGGGCACCGCACACGGCTAAGAATATGATCACGTGGATCAACTTGTGTGTCTAGGGGTGCCCCTTGCCTCCGTATATAAAGGATCCAAGGGAGGGTGTGGCCGGCCCTAGTAGGAGGCGCGCAGGAGGAGTCCTACTCCTACCGGGAGTAGGACTCCCCTCCCTTTCCTTGTCCAAGTAGGAGAGGGGGAAGGAGAGAAGGAAAAGGGGGGGGGGCGCCGCCCCTCCCTCCTTGTCCAATTCGGACTACGGGGAGAGGGGGCGCGCGGCCTGCCCTGGCAGCCCCTCCTCTTCTCCACTTTAGGCCCATGAGGCCCATTAACCCCCCGGGGGGTTCCGGTAACCCCCCGGTGCTCCAGTTTTATCCGAAACTTCCCCGGAACACTTCCGGTGTCCGAATATAGCCGTCCAATATATCAATCTTTATGTCTCGACCATTTCGAGACTCCTCATTATGTCCGTGATCACATCCGGGACTCTGAACTAACTTCGGTACATCAAAACTCATAAACTCATAATATAACTATCATCGAAACCTTAAGCTTGCGGACCATACGGGTTCGAGAACAATATAGACATGACCGAGACACGTCTCCGGTCAATAACCAATAGCGGAACCTGGATGCTCATATTGGCTCCTACATATTCTACGAAGATCTTTTATCGGTCAGACCGCATAACAACATACATTGTTCCCTTTGTCATCGATATGTTACTTGCCCGAGATTCGATTGACGGTATCCCATACCTAGTTCAATCTCGTTACCGGAAAGTCTCTTTACTCGTTTCGTAATACATCATCTCACAACTAACTTATTAGTTGCAATGCTTGCAAGGCTTATGTGATGTGCATTACTGAGAGGGCCCAAAGATACCTCTCCGACAATCAGAGTGAAAAATCCTAATCTCGAAATACGCCAACCTAACATGTACCTTTGGAGACACCTGTAGAGCTCCTTTATAATCACCCAGTTACGTTGTGAAGTTTGGTAGCACACAAAGTGTTCCTCCGGCAAACGGGGGTTGCATAATCTCATAGTCATAGGAACATGTATAAGTCATGAAGAAAGCAATAGCAACATACTAAACGATCGGGTGCTAAGATAATAGAATGGGTCATGTCAATCAGATCATTCATCTAATGATGTGATCCTGTTAATCAAATGACAACTCTTTGTCCATGGTTAGGAAACATAACCATCTTTGATTAACAAGCTAGTCTACTAGAGGCATACTAGTGACACTCTGTTTATTTATGTATTCACACATGTATTATGTTTCCAGTTAATACAATTCTAGCATGAATAATAAACTTTTATCATGATATATAAGGAAATAAATAATAACTTTATTATTGCCTCTAGGGCATATTTCCTTCAGGGAACGGCGAGGACGCCCGCCGACAGGGGCCGTCTGGGCGACACGGGAAGCGAGCGCGGCCCGGCGCTCGGCGCGGGCCCGACGAGCGTCAGACATGGGCGTGATGGTCGGAGGAGAACGGGGTGGTGGAAGACGAATCCCGGCGCACCCCTACCTGGCGTGCCAAATGTCGGATTTCGGGTTCCGGCAGACCCTTAAGGTTCGAACACTGGGGTGCGCGCGGAGATTTCGCCTCCTACCTTCCTGCACCCCTCCGCCTTGCTAGGATCTGAACTATGGAAAGAACAACACAAGAGACGCAGGGTTTATACTGGTTCGGGCCACCGTTGTGGTGTAATACCCTACTCCAGTGTGTGGTGTGGTGGATTGCCTCTTGGGCTGATGATGATGAACAATACAAGGAAGAATAGCCTCGCGAGGGTCTGTTCTTAGCAGGGGCGATAAACTGCTGGGAGGAGCTCAGTCACCTTTCTCTCTCTCTCTCTCTCTCTCTCTCTCTCTCTCTCTCTCTTTGATATTCTCTCTCCTTCCAACCCTCCGGCTCGGCTCTCTTCTCCGCCCCCTTGGCTCTGTGGGTGGCTGGTCCTATTTATAGAGGCCCTGGTCCTCTTCCCAAATATCGAGCGGGAAGGGAGCCAACAATGGCGGGCTAATTTGAAGGGGGACAGCTAGTATCAACTATCCTGACAAAAGTAGTCTTCGCCTGCGCAAAGCTCTGGTGATGATGCCATCTTGGGCTCCACGGTGACCTCCGTCTCGTAGTCCTCCTGGTCTTGGTCTCGTTGCACCGAAATGGCAACCTTTGCCTGATGCCTCGGTACTCCGTGGCTGCGCTTGCCCCCTTTGCACCAAAGAGGAAGGGAGGACACTGCGCGGCTGGCACCCGCCTGGCGCCCCCGGTCGTCATGGCTTGCGTCACGGGCACCTCGTGAGGTACCCCGCCTTGATCTCTCCACCTCCTCGTGAGCCAGCCTAACGAGGCCGCGCCTGAGGAAGCCCCACGTCGTCTGCCCCGCGAGGCTTGGCCCCTCGCGAGGGTCTTGGGTTTGTGTTGGTGAAGATGGGCCGTGCTGGGCCCCCTTTTGAGCCACGCCGCAGGCCGCAGGCAGGCAAGTCTGGGGACCCCCATTCCCAGAACGCCGACACCGGTGATACTGGAGAAAGGCTTGGTTGGCTGAAGATGGCTGTAGGGCACTTGGAGGTTGTTGAATGTTTCCACGGACAGGACATTGAGCCCTGCACCACCATCGATGAGGGTCTTGGTGACCACCACATTGCTGATGATTGGGAAACAAAGCATCGGGAGAACTCCGGCTGTAGCCGCACACTTGAGCTGATCTGCTGAGCTGAATGTGATGGCGCATGCCGACCACCTGAGAGGGCGCGTGGGTTCGAGCCTGGGGAGGACTGCGTTCACTTCGCGGGCGAACTGCTTGAAGATGCACTAAGAGGTTGGGGCTTGTGCCCCGCCCAGGATGCAGGCGATCGCGCGCGGCTCCTGGAAGCCCCCAGCCCCCTCGTCCTGGTGGTGGTCCTCGTTTCTCCTTGGCTGTGACGGCAGCGGTGGGAGGCCTGCATTGCCTTGCGGGCGATCCTCGTGAGGCTGATCCCTCCAGTCTCCCTCGCGAGGCTGATCCCTCCAGCCTCCCTCGCGAGGCAGGTCTTGCCAGCGATCCTCGCGAGGTTGATCACGCCACCCTTGGCGCGGGCCACGGTCTTCCCAGCGTCCTGCGTTCCTTCCTCCTCCCCGGCCGTAGCCCCGGTCACTGCGGTCAGGGCGATGGCCGATCCTTCCTTCTCGCACGGCTCGGAGCTCTTGACATTCGTTGGTGTTCTAGGTGTGGAGGTCATGGTACACACAGTATCGGCTGCCCTTGGAAGGTTCGGGCTGATCTCTGCCCCGCTTGGTGTCTGGTTCTGCCGTGAGCACGGCAGCCCCCTTGCGCTTCACATCCTTGGCCTTGGGTTTCTTCTCTTCTAGGTCTGCGGCAGGCAGCTCGAGGAGGGAGAGACGCCCTTCCTCGGCCTTGGCGCACTTGGTTGCCAGGTTGAATAGTTCCAAGGAAGTGCATAGGTCTTCATGCATAGCCAGCTCCTCCTTCATCTTGACGTCGCGCATGCCGTCGGAGAAGGCCGAGATGATGGCCTGCTCAGTCACCTTGGGAATCTTGAGGCGCGTGTTGTTGAAGCGTTGGATGTACTTCTGCAGGGTCTCCTCGGGCTGTTGCTTGATGCGGCGCATGTTGCTCACGGCGGTGGCCGGTCGCGAGTGCCTTGGAAGTTGGCGATGAAGCGGGTGCGCATCTCGTCCCAGGAGGAGATTGTGCCTGGAGCCAGGTTCAGGAGCCAGGTGCGGGCCCCGTCCTTGAGTGCCATGGGGAACCAGTTCGCCATGACCTTCTCGTCTCCGTTGGCAGCTTCGATGCCCAGCTCGTAGAGCTGGAGGAACTCCGCAGGGACAGCCGTGTCATCGTAGCGAGGAGGCAAGTCTGGCTTGAACTTGCCGGGCCACGCGACGTTGCGTAGCTCAGAAGTGAAGGCGCGACAGCCTGCTGTGGCCACGGGAGGCCTTGGATGACGGGGAACTTGGTCTTGCATGTCCCCACGCGCTGCAGCTGGGAGCAGCGCGGGGTCTTGACGCGCGGGAGCAGGAGCATGGTCGCGACGTGCTGGAGCAGGGAGCGCCTGGGAAGCTTCCTGCGGGCGAGGGACTTCTTAACAGCTCTGCTCTTACTGCGCTGGCACCTGAAGGAGCGGGTTCTGCCCAGGGGCCACGTGCCTTGGAGCCATGGTGCCTTCCTGAGGAGGAGGCGGCCGGGGCGCCACCGAAGCTTCACTGCCCGCGCGGGGCGGGGTGCGGTGCAGTGGAATGGACGGCGCAGGAGATCCCCCTGTGGCGCGGACGATCTCGGCGATGTGGTCGAGCCATTCTTCGTAGACGTCGTCGACGGGACGGTAGCGCAGGAGCTCGTTCGCTGTGATGAGTGCAGCCCGAGCCTCCATGGGCGCGCGAAGCGCGCGGGACGAAGAACCAGCTGGGGTGAGCGAGGGAGTTGTGGTGCGGCTGTCTCGCCGCACGGACGGATGCTGGGACGATGCTTGCTGCTCGTCCCCCGCCGGGCCGGTGGCGGTGTTGACGGCAGGTGACGGGGAACGGCGAGGACGCCCAATGATAGGGGCCGTCTGGGAGACACGGGAAGCGAGCGCGGCCTGGCTCTCGGCGCGGGCCCGACGAGCGTCAGACATGGGCGTGATGGTCGGAGGAGAACGGGGTGGTGGAAGACGAATCCCGGCGCACCCCTACCTGGCGCGCCAAAGGTCGGATTCCGGGTTCCGGCAAACCCTTGAGGTTCGAACACTGGGGTGCGTGCGGAGATTTCGCCTCCTACCTTCATGCACCCCTCCACCTTGCTAGGATCTGAACTATGGAAAGAACAACACAAGAGACGCAGGGTTTATACTGGTTCGGGCCACAGTTGTGGTGTAATACCCTGCTCCAGTGTGTGGTGTGGTGGATTGCCTCTTGAGCTGACGATGATGAACAATACAAGGAAGAACAGCCTCGCGAGGGTCTGTTCTTAGCTGGTACGATGAACTGCTGGGAGGAGCTCAGTCACCTTTCTCTCTCTCTCTCTCTCTCTGATCTTCTCTATCCTTCCAACCCTCCGGCTCAGCTCTCTTCTCCCTCTTTCTGATCTTCTCTATCCTTCCAACCCTCCGGCTCGGCTCTCTTCTCTGCCCCCTTGGCTCTGTGCGTGGCTGCTCCTATTTATAGAGGCCCTGGTCCTCTTCCCAAATATCAAGCGGGAAGGGATCCAACAATGGCAGGCTAATTTGAAGGGGGACAGCTGGTATCAACTATCATGACAATAGTAGTCTTCGCTTGCACAAAGCTCTGGTGATGATGCCGTCTTGGGCTCCACGGTGACCTCCATCTCGTAGTCCTCCTGGTCTTGGTCTCATTGCACCGAAACGGCAACCTTTGCCTGATGCCTCGGTACTCCGCGGCTGCGCTTGCCCCCTTTGCACCAAAGAGGAAGGGAGGACACTGCGCGGGCTGGCACCCGCCTGGCGCCCCCGGTCATCATGGCTTGCGTCACGGGCACCTCGTGAGGTACCCCACCTTGGTCTCTCCGCCTCCTTGTGAGCTAGCCCGATGAGGCCGCGCCTGAGGAAGCTCCACGTCGTCCGCCCCGCGAGGCTTGGCCCATCGCGAGGGTCTTGGGTTTGTGTTGGTGAAGATGGGCCGCGCTGGGCCCCCTTTTGAGCCACGCCGCAGGCCGCAGGCAGGCAAGTCTGGGGACCCCCGTTCACAGAACGCCGACAGTTTTCCCTTGAAGAGGAAAGGGTGATGCAACAGAGTAGCGTAAGTATTTCCCTCATTTTTTGAGAACCAAGGTATCAATCCAGTAGGAGGCCACGCACGAGTCCCTCGTACCTACACAAACAAATAAATCCTCGCAACCAACGTGGTAAGGGGGTGTCAATACCTACACGGTCACTTACGAGAGTGAGATCTGATAGATATGATAAGATAATATTTTTGGTATTTTTATGATAAAGATGCAAAGTAAAATAAAAGGCAATAAAAATAACTAACTATTGGAAGATTAATATGATGGAAGATCGACCCGGGGGCTATAGGTTTCACTAGTGGCTTCCCTCGAGAGCATAAGTATTCACGGCGGGTAAACAAAATATTGTTGAGCAATTGACAGAATTGAGCATAGTTATGAGAATATCTAGGTATGATCATGTATATAGGCATCATGTCCGAGACAAGTAGACGGACTCCTGCCTGCATCTACTACTATTACTCCACACATCGACCGCTATCCAGCATGCATCTAGAGTATTAAGTTCAAGAGAATAGAGTAACGCTTTAAGCAAGATGACATGAGGTAGAGGGATAAACTCATGCAATATGAAATAAACCCCATCTTGTTATCCTCGATGGCAACAATACAATACGTGCCTTGCTGCCCCTACTGTCACTGGGAAAGGACACCGCAAGATTGAACCCAAAGCTAAGCACTTCTCCCATTGCAAGAAAGATCAATCTAGTAGGCCAAACCAAACTGATAATTCGAAGAGACTTGCAAAGATAACCAATCATACATAATAGAATTCAGAGAAGATTCAAATATTGTTCATAGATAAACTTGATCATAAACCCACAATTCATCAGTCTCAACAAACACACTGCAAAAGAAGATTACATCGAATAGATCTCCACAAGATAGGGGGAGAACTTTGTATTGAGATCCAAAAAGATAGAAGAAGCCATCTAGCTAATAACTATGGACACGTAGGTCTGAGGTAAACTACTCACACTTCATCGGAAGGGCTATGGTGTTGATGTACAAGCCCTCCATGATCGATGCCCCCTCCGGCGGAGCTCCGGAACAGGCCCCAAGATGGGATCTTGTGGATATAGAAAGGTTACGGCGGTGGAATTAGGGTTTTGGCTCCGTATCTGGTAGTTTGGGGTACGTAGGTATATATAGGAGGAAGGAGTACGTCGGTGGAGCAACAGGGGGCCCACGAGGGTGGAGGGCGCGCCCAGGGGGGTAGGCGCGCCCCCTACCTCGTGGCCTCCTGGTTGATGTCTTGACATAGGATCCAAGTCCTCTGGATCATGTTCGTTGCGAAAATCACGTTCCCGAAGGTTTCATTCCATTTGGACTCCGTTTGATATTCTTTTTCTGCGAAACACTAAAATAGGCAAAAAAAACAGCAATTCTGGGCTAGGCCTCCAGTTAATAGGTTAGTCCCAAAAATAATATAAAAGTGTATAATAAAGCCCAATAATGTCCAAAACAGAATATAATATAGCATGGAACAATCAAAAATTATAGATACGTTGGAGACGTATCAAGCATCCCCAAGCTTAATTCCTGCTCGTCCTCGAGTAGGTAAGTGATAAAAACAGATTTTTTGATGTGGAATGCTACTTGGCATAATTTCAATGTAATTCTCTTAATTGTGGTATGAATATTCAGATCTGAAAGATTCAAGACAAAAGTTTAATATTGACATAGAAATAATAATACTTCAAGCATACTAACTAAGCAATTATGTCTCTTCAAAATAACATGGCCAAAGAAAGTTATCCCTACAAAATCATATAGTCTTGCTATGCTCCATCTTGACCACACAAAGTATTCGAATCATGCACAACCCTGATGACAAGCCAAGCAAGTGTTTGATACTTTTAATGTTCTCAAACTTTTTCAATCTTCACGCAATACATGAGCGTGAGCCATGGACATAGCACTATAGGTGGAATAGAATGGTGGTTGTGGAGAAGACAAAAAGGGAGAAGATAGTCTCACATCAACTAGGCGTATCAACGGGCTATGGATATGCCCATCAATAGATATCAATGTGAGTGAGTAGGGATTGCCATGCAACGGATGCACTAGAGCTATAAATATATGAAAGCTCAACAAAAATAAACTAAGTGGGTGTGCATCCAACTTGCTTGCTCAGGAAGACCTAGGGCATTTTGAGGAAGCCCATTGTTGGAATATACAAGCCAAGTTCTATAATGAAAAATTCCCACTATTATATGAAAGTGATAACATAGGAGACTCTCTGTTATGAAGATCATGGTGCTACTTGGAAGCACAAGTGTGGAAAAAAGGATAGTAGTATTGCCCCTTTTTGGGGGGCCTTGTTTTTTTTCTTTGGCCTTTCTCTTTTTCTGGGGACGATACTCTATGAATGATGATCATCACACTTCTATTTATTTACAACTCAATGATTACAACTCGATACTAGAACAAAGTATTGAAGGAAATATGCCCTAGAGGCAATAATAAAGTTATTATTTATTTCCTTCTATCATGATAAATGTTTATTATTCATGCTAGAATTGTATTAACCGGAAACATAATACATGTGTGAATACATAGACAAACATAGCGTCACTAGTATGCCTCTACTTGACTAGCTTGTTGATCAAAGATGGTTATGTTTCCTAACCATAGACATGAGTTGTCATTTGATTAATGGGATCACATCATTAGGAGAATGATGTGATTGACTTGACCCATTTCGTTAGCTTAGCACTTGATCGTTTAGTTTGTTGCTATTGCTTTCTTCATGACTTATACATGTTCCTATGACTATGAGATTATGCAACTCCCGTTTACCGGAGGAACACTTTGTGTGCTACCAAACATCACAACATAACTGGGTGATTATAAAGGTGCTCTACAGGTGTCTCTGAAGGTCGAGATTAGGATTTGTCACTCCGATTGTCGGAGAGGTATCACTGGGCCCTCTAGGTAATGCACATCACATAAGCCTTGCAAGCATTGCAACTAATAAGTTAGTTGCGGGATGATGTATTACGGAATGAGTAAAGAGACTTGCTGGTAACGAGATTGAACTAGGTATTGAGATACCGATGATCAAATCTCGAGCAAGTAACATACCGATGACAAAGGGAACAGCGTATGTTGTTATGTGGTCTGACCGATAAAAGATCTTCGTAGAATATGTAGGAGCCAATATGAGCATCCAGGTTCCGCTATTGGTTATTAACCGGAGACATGTCTCGGTCATGTCTACATTGTTCTCGAACCCATAGGGTCCGCACGCTTAACGTTACGATGACAGTTTCATTATGAGTTTATATATTTTGATGCACCAAAGGTTGTTCGGAGTCCCGGATGTGATCACACACATAACGAGGAGTCTCGAAATAGTCGAGACATAAAGATTGATATATTGGATGACTATATTCGGACACAGGAATGGTTCCAAGAGTTATCGGATATAAAACGGAGTACAGGGGGTTACCGGAACCCCCCCGGGGGTTAATGGGCCTCATGGGCCCAAAGTGGAGCAGAGGAGGGGCTGCCAGGGAGGGAGGGGTGGCGCCCCCCCCCCCTTTCCTTTCTCTCCTCTCTCCCTTCCTTCCCCCTCTCCTAGTTGGACAAGGAAAGGAGGGAGTCCTACTCCCGGTAGGAGTAGGACTCCTCCCTGGCGCGCCTCCTCATGGCCGGTCGCCCCTCTCCTTGCTCCTTTATATACGGGGGCAGGGGGCACCTCTAGACACAACAATTGATCCTTGAGATCTATTAGCCGTGTGCGGTGCCCTCCTCCACCATAATCCTCGGTAATATTGTAGCGGTGCTTAGGCGAAGCCCTGCGACGGTAGAACATCAAGATCGTCACCACGTCGTCGTGTTGATGGAACTCTTCCCCGACATTCTACTGGATCGGAGTCCCGGGATCGTCATCGAGCTGAATGTGTGCTAGAACTCGGAGGTGCCATAGTTTCGGTGCTTGATCGGTCGGGTCGTGAAGACGTACGACTACATCAACCGCGTTGTGCTAACGCTTCTGCTTCCGGTCTACGAGGGTACATAGACAACACTCTCCCCTCTCGTTGCTATGCATCACCATGATCTTGCGTGTGCGTAGGAAATTTTTGAAATTACTACGTTTCCCAACAGTGGTATCAAAGCCTAGGTTTTATGCGTTGATGTTGTGCACGAGTAGAACACAAGTGAGTTGTGGGTGATATAAGTCATACTACTTACCAGCATGTCATACTTTGGTTCGGCGGTATTGTTGGATGAAGCGGCCCGGACCGACATTACGCGTACGCTTACGCGAGACTGGTTCTACCGACGTGCTTTGCACACAGGTGGCTGGCGGGTGTCTGTTTCTCCAACTTTAGGTGAACCAAGTGTGGCTACGCCCGGTCCTTGCGAAGGTTAAAACAGCACTAACTTGACAAACTATCATTGTGGTTTTGATGCGTAGGTAAGAACGGTTCTTGCTAAGCCCGTAGCAGCCACGTAAAACTTGCAACAACAAAGTAGAGGACGTCTAACTTGTTTTTGCAGGGCATGTTGTGATGTGATATGGTCAAGACATGATGCTAAATTTTATTGTATGAGATGATCATGTTTTGTAACCGAGTTATCGGCAACTAGCAGGAGCCATATGGTTGTCGCTTTATTGTATGCAATGCAATTGCGCTGTAATGCTTTACTTTATCACTAAGCGGTAGCGATAGTCGTGGAAGCATAAGATTGGCGAGACGACAATGATGCTACGATGGTGATCAAGGTGTCACTTCGGTGACGATGGTGATCATGACGGTGCTTTGAAGATGGAGATCACAAGCACAAGATGATGATGGCCATATCATATCACTTATATTGATTGCATGTGATGTTTATCTTTTATGCATCTTATCTTGCTTTGATTGACGGTAGCATTATAAGATGATCCCTCACTAAATTATCGAAGTATAAGTGTTCTCCCTGAGTATGCACCGTTGCGAAAGTTCTTCGTGCTGAGACACCACGTGATGATCGGGTGTGATAGGCTCTATGTTCAAATACAACGGGTGCAAAACAGTTGCACACGCGGAATACTCAGGTTTAACTTGACGAGCCTAGCATATAACAGATATGGCCTCGAAACACGGAGACCGAAAGGTCGAGCGTGAATCATATAGAAGATATGATCAACATATTGATGTTCACCATTGATACTACTCCATCTCACGTGATGATCGAACATGGTTTAGTTGATTTGGATCACGTGATCACTTAGAGGATTAGAGGGATATCTTTCTAAGTGGGAGTTCTTAAGTAATATGATTAATTGAACTTAAATTTGTCATGAACTTAGTACCTGATAGTATCTTGCTTGTCTATGTTTGATTGTAGATAGATGGCTCGTGCTGTTGTTCTGTTGAATTTTAATGCGTTCCTTGAGAAAGCAAAGTTGAAAGATGATGGTAGCAATTACACGGACTGGGTCCGTAACTTGAGGATTATCCTCATTGCTGCATAGAAGAATTACGTCCTGGAAGCACCGCTAAGTGCCAAGCCTGCTGCAGGAGCAACACCAGATGTTATGAACATCTGGCGGAGCAAAGCTAATGACTACTCGATAGTTCAGTGTGCCATGCTTTACGGCTTAGAACCGGGTCTTCAACAACGTTTTGAACGTCATGGAGCATATGAGATGTTCCAGGAGTTGAAGTTAATATTTCAAGCAAATGCCCGGATTGAGAGATATGAAGTCTCCAATAAGTTCTATAGCTGCAAGATGGAGGAGAATAGTTCTGTCAGTGAACATATACTCAAAATGTCTGGGTATCATAATCACTTGACTCAACTGGGGGTTAATCTTCCTGTTGATAGTGTCATTGACAGAGTTCTTCAATCACTGCCACCAAGCTACAAAAGCTTCGTGATGAACTATAATATGCAAGGGATGAATAAGACTATTCCTGAGCTCTTCGCAACGCTAAAAGCTGCGGAGGTAGAAATCAAGAAGGAGCATCAAGTGTTGATGGTCAATAAGACCACCAGTTTCAAGAAAAGGGGCAAAGGGAAGAAGAAAGGGAACTTCAAGAAGAACAGAAAACAAGTTGCTGCTCGGAAGAAGAAACCCAAGTCTGGACCTAAGCCTGAGACTGAGTGCTTCTACTGTAAGCAGACTGGTCACTGGAAGCAGAACTGCCCCAGGTATTTGGCGGATAAGAAGGATGGAAAAGTGAACAAAGGTATATGTGATATACATGTTATTGATGTGTACCTTACTAATGCTCACAGTAGCACCTGGGTATTTGATACTGGTTCTGTTGCTAACATTTGCAACTCGAAATAGGGGCTACGGATTAAGCGAGGATTGGCTAAGGACGAGGTGACGATGCGCGTGGGAAATGGTTCCAAAGTCGATGTGATCGCGGTCGGCACGCTACCTCTACATCTACCTTCGGGATTAGTATTAGACCTAAATAATTGTTATTTGGTGCCAGCATTGAGCATGAACATTATATCTGGATCTTGTTTGATGCGAGACGGTTATTCATTTAAATCAGAGAATAATGGTTGTTCTATTTATATGAGTAATATCTGTTATGGTCATGCACCCTTGAAGAGTGGTCTATTTTTGATGAATCTCGATAGTAGTGATACACATATTCATAATGTTGAAATCAAAAGATGCAGAGTTGATAATGATAGTGCAACTTATTTGTGGCACTGCCGTTTAGGTCATATCGGTGTAAAGCACATGAAGAAACTCCATACCGATGGACTTTTGGAACCACTTGATTATGAATCACTTGGTACTTGCGAACCGTGCCTCATGGGTAAGATGACTAAAACGCCGTTCTCCGGTACTAGAGAGAGCAACGTATTTGTTGGAAATCATACATACAGATGTATGTGGTCCAATGAACGTTGAGGCTCGTGGCGGATATCGTTATTTTCTCACCTTCACAGATGATTTAAGCAGATATTGGTATATCTACTTAATGAAACATAAGTATGAAACATTTGAAAAGTTCAAAGAATTTCAGAGTGAAGTTGAAAATCATCGTAACAAGAAAATAAAGTTTCTATGATCTGATCGTGGAAGAGAATATTTGAGTTACGAGTTTGGTCTACATTTGAAACAATGCAGAATAGTTTCGCAACTCACGCCACCCGGAACACCACAGCGTAATGGTGTGTCCGAACGTCGTAATCGTACTTTATTAGATATGGTGCGATCTATGATGTCTCTTACTGATTTACCGTTATCGTTTGGGGTTATGCTTTAGAGACGACTGCATTCACGTTAAATAGGGCACCATCAAAATCCGTTGAGACGATGCCTTATGAACTATGGTTTGGCAAGAAACCAAAGTTGTCGTTTCTGAAAGTTTGGGGCTGCGATGCTTATGTGAAAAAGCTTCAACCTGATAAGCTCGAACCCAAATCGGAGAAATGTGTCTTCATAGGATACCCAAAGGAGACTGTTGGGTACACCTTCTATCACAGATCCGAAGGCAAGACTTTTGTTGCTAAATTCAGAGTTTTTCTAGAGAAGGAGTTTCTCTCGAAAGAAGTGAGTGGGAGAAAAGTAGAACTTGATGAGGTAATTGTACCTACTCCCTTATTGGAAAGTAGTACATCATAGAAATGGTTTCTGTGACACCTACACCAATTAGTGAGGAAGCTAATGATAATGATCATGAAACTTCAGATCAAGTTACTACCGAACCTCATAGATCAACCAGAGTAAGATCCGCACCAGAGTGGTACGGTAATCCTGTTCTGGAAGTCATGCTACTAGATCATGATGAACCTACGAACTATGAAGAAGCGATGGTGAGCCCAGATTCCGCAAAATGGCTAGAAGCCATGAAATCTGAGATGGGGACCATGTATGAGAACAAAGTGTGGACTTTGGTTGACTTGCCCGTTGATCGGCAAGCAATTGAGAATAAATGGATCTTCAAGAAGACTGACGCTGACGGTAATGTTACTGACTATAAAGCTCGACTTGTTGCAAAAGGTTTTCGGCAAGTTCAAGGGATTGACTACGATGAGACCTTCTCACCCGTAGCGATGCTTAAGTCTGTCCGAATCATGTTAGAAATTACCGCATTTTATGATTATGAAATTTGGAAAATGGATGTAAAAACTGCATTCCTGAATGGATTTCTGGAAGAAGAGTTGTATATGATGCAACCAGAAGGTTTTGTTGATCCAAAGGGAGCTAACAAAGTGTGCAAGCTCTAGCGATCCATTTATGGACTGGTGCAAGCCTCTCGGAGTTGGAATAAACGCTTTGATAGTGTGATCAAAGCATTTGGTTTTGTACAGACTTTTGGAGAAGCCTATATTTTACAAGAAAGTGAGTGAGAGCTCTGTAGCATTTCTGATATTATATGTGGATGACATACTATTGATTGGAAATGATATAGAATTTCTGGATACTTGAATAAGAGTTTTTCAATGGAAGACCTCGGTGAAGATGCTTACATATTGGGCATTAAGATCTATAGAGATAGATCAAGACGCTTAATTGGACTTTCACAAAGCACATACCTTGACAAGGTTTTGAAGAAGTTCAAAATGGATCAAGCAAAGAAAGGGTTCTTGCCTGTGTTACAAGGTGTGAAGTTGAGTAAGACTCAATGTCCGACCACCGCAGAAGATAGAGAGAAAATGAAAGATGTTCCCTATGCTTTAGCCATAGGCTCTATCATGTATGCAATGCTGTGTACCAGACCTGATGTGTGCCTTGCTATAAGTCTAGCAGGGAGGTACCAAAGTAATCCAGGAGTGGATCACTGGACAGCGGTCAAGAACATCCTGAAATACCTGAAAAGGACTAAGGATATGTTTCTTGTATATGGAGGTGACAAAGAGCTCATCGTAAATGGTTACGTTGATGCAAGCTTTGACACTGATCCGGACGATTCTAAATCGCAAATCGGATACGTGTTTTTACTGAACGGTGGAGCTGTCAGTTGGTGCAGTTCTAAACAAAGCGTCATGGCGGGATCTACATGTGAAGCAGAGTACATAGCTGCTTCAGAAGCAACAAATGAAGGAGTCTGGATGAAGGAGTTCATATCCGATCTAGGTGTCATACCTAGTGCATCGGGTCCAATGAAAATCTTTTGTGACAATACTGGTGCAATTGCCTTGGCAAAGGAATCCAGATTTCACAAGAGAACCAGGCACATCAAGAGACGCTTCAATTCCATTCGGGATTTAGTCCAAGTGGGAGACATAGAAATTTGCAAGATACATACGGATCTGAATGTTGCAGACCCGTTGACTAAGCCTCTTCCACGAGCAAAACATGATCAGCACCAAGGCTCCATGGGTGTTATAATCATTACTGTGTAATCTAGATTATTGACTCTAGTGCAAGTGGGAGACTGAAGGAAATATGCCCTAGAGGCAATAATAAAGTTATTATTTATTTCCTTATATCATGATAAATGTTTATTATTCATGCAAGAATTGTATTAACCGGAAACATAATACATGTGTGAATACATAGACAAACATAGTGTCACTAGTATGCCTCTACTTGACTAGCTCGTTGATCAAAGATGGTTATGTTTCCTAACCATAGACATGAGTTGTCATTTGATTAACGGGATCACATCATTAGGAGAATGATGTGATTGACTTGACCCATTTCGTTAGCTTAGCACTTGATCGTTTAGTTTGTTGCTATTGCTTTCTTCATAACTTATACATGTTCCTATGACTATGAGATTATGCAACTCCCGTTTACCGGAGGAACACTTTGTGTGCTACCAAACGTCACAACGTAACTGGGTGATTATAAAGGTGCTCTACAGGTGTCTCCGAAGGTTCTTGTTGGGTTGGCGTATTTCGAGATTAGGATTTGTCACTCCGATTGTCAGAGAGGTATCTCTGGGCCCTCTCGGTAATGCACATCACATAAGCCTTGCAAGCATTGCAACTAATAAGTTAGTTGCGGGATGATGTATTACGGAACGAGTAAAGAGACTTGCCGGTAACGAGATTGAACTAGGTATTGAGATACCGACGATCAAATCTCGGGCAAGTAACATACCGATGACAAAGGGAACAACGTATGTTGTTGTGCGGTCTGACCGGTAAAAGATCTTTGTAGAATATGTAGGAGCCAATATGAGCATCCAGGTTCCGCTATTGGTTATTGACCAGAGACGTGTCTCGGTCATGTCTACATTGTTCTCGAACCCGTAGGGTCCGCATGCTTAACGTTACGATGACAGTTTCATTATGAGTTTATATATTTTGATGTACAGAAGGTTGTTCGAAGTCCCAGATGTGATCACGGACATAACGAGGAGTCTCGAAATAGTCAAGACATAAAGATTGATATATTGGATGACTATATTCGGACACAGGAATGGTTCCGGGAGTTATCGGATATAAAACGGAGTACCGGGGGTTACCGGAACCCCCTCCCCCCGGGGGGTTAATGGGCCTCATGGGCCCAAAGTGGAGCAGAGGAGGGGCGGCCAGGGCAGGCTGCACGCTCCCTCCCCCACTAGTCCGAATTGGACAAGGAGGGAGGGGCGCCCCCCCCTTTCCTTTCTCTCCTCTCTCCCTTCCTTCCCCCTCTCCTAGTTGGACAAGGAAAGGATGGAGTCCTACTCCCGGTAGGAGTAGGAATCCTCCCTGGCGCGACACCTCATGGCCGGCCGCCCCTCCCCCTTGCTCCTTTATATACGGTCCTTTAGACACAACAATTGATCCTTGAGATCTATTAGCCGTGTGCGGTGCCCTCCTCCACCATAATCCTCAATAATATTGTAGCGGTGCTTAGGCGAAACCCTGCGACGGTAGAGCATCAAGATCGTCACCACACCGTCGTGCTGACGGAACTCTTCCCCGACATTCTGCTGGATCGGAGTCCGGGGATCGTCATCAAGCTGAACGTGTGCTAGAACTCGGAGGTACCGTAGTTTCGGTGCTTGATTGGTCGGGCCGTGAAGACATACAACTACATCAACTGCGTTGTGCTAACGCTTCCGCTTCCGGTCTACGAGGGTACGTAGACAACACTCTCCCCTCTCATTGCTATGCATCACCATGATCTTGCGTGTGCGTATGAATTTTTTTGAAATTACTACGTTTCCCAACAAGTATGACTCTATATGAATGCCTCCGGCGGTGTACCGGGATAGCAATGATGCATGAGTGACTTATATGAAAGAATTATGAATGGTGGGTTTGCCACAACTAAGATGTCAACTACATGATCATGCAAAGCAATATGACAATGATGGAGCGTGTCATGATAAACGGAACGGTGGAAAGTTGCATGGCAATATATCTCGGAATGACTACGGAAATGTCATGATAGGTAGGTATGGTGGCTGTTTTGAGGAAGGTATATGGTGGGTGTATGATACCGGCGAAAGGTGTGTGGTATTAGAGAGGCTAGCAATGGTGGAAGGGTGAGAGTGCGTATAATCCATGGACTCAACATTAGTCATAAAGAACTCACATACTTATTGCAAAAATCTATTAGTTATCAAAGCAAAGTACTACGCGCATTCTCCTAGGGGGATAGATTGGTAGGAAAAGACGATCGCTCGTCCCCGACCGCCACTCATAAGGATGGCAATCAATAAATACATCATGCTCCGACTTCTAAACATAACGGTTCACCATATGTGCATGCTACGGGAATCACAAACTTCAACACAAGCATTTCTCAAATTCACAACTACTCAACTAGCATGACTCTAATATCACCATCTCCATATCTCAAAACAATTATCAAGTTTCAAACTTCTCATAGTATTCAACACACTCATAAGGAAATTTTATTTATTTAATCTTGAATGCCTCAAATAATTAAAGCAAATTACCATGCTGTTTTGTAGGAATCTCAAAATAATCTAAGTGAAGCATGATAGAACAATGGTTTCTATAAAACAAATCTACCACCGTGCTCTAAAAGATATAAGTGAAGCACTAGAGCAAAAACTATATAACTCAAAAGATATAAGTGAAGCACATAGAGTATTCTAATAATTTCCGAATCATGTGTGTCCCTATCAAAAAGGTGTGTGCAGAAAGGATGATTGTGGAAACCTAACAAATAAAGACTCAAATAATACAAGATGCTCCAAGCAAAACACATATCATGTGGTAAATAAAAATATAGCTCCAAGTAAAGTTACCGATAGAAGTAGACGAAAGAGGGGATGCCTTCCGGGGCATCCCCAAGCTTTGGCTTTTAGGTGTCCTTAGATTATCTTGGGGGTGCCATGGGCATCCGAAAGCTTAGGCTCTTGCCACTCCTTGTTCCATAATCAATCAAATCTTTACCCAAAACTTGAAAACATCACAACACAAAACTTAAAATAGAAAATCTCGTGAGCTCCATTAGCGAAAGAAAACAAAACACCACTTCAAGGTACAGTAATGAACTCATTCTTTATTTATATTGGTGTTAAACCTACTGTATTCCAACTTCTCTATGGTTTATAAACTATTTTACTAGCCATAGATTCATCAAAATAAGCAAACAACACACTAAAAACAGAACCTGTCAAAAACAGAACAGTCTGTAGTAATCTGTAGCCAACGCAAAATCTGGAACACCAAAAATTCTAAAATAAATTGCTGGACGTGAGTAATTTATCTATTAATAATCTTAAAAAATAATTAACTAAATATCACTTTCCAAATAAAAATGTCAGCAGTTCTCGTGAGCGCTAAAGTTTCTGTTTTTTACAGCAAGATTAACAAGACTTTCCCCAAGTCTTCCCAACGGTTCTACTTGGCACAAACACTAATTAAACACAAAAAACACAACCAAAACAGAGGCTAGATAAATTATTTATTACTAAACAGGAGAAAAAAAGCAAGGAATAAAAATAAAATTGGGTTGCCTCCCAACAAGCGCTATCGTTTAACGCCCCTAGCTAGGCATAAAAAGCAAGGATAGATCTAAGTAATATCATCTTGGGTTTTTAGTTTTTTTTACGGAGTTATGCTCGAATCCAGGAGGTTCCTTACGTTTACCCTCATATTCGGAAATTTTGAGATCTAAAGAATCCAAACGCTTATTGCAAAGGGTAATCAACATATTCATGTGGTGGAGATTCCCGCTAACACTCTTAAGAGGTTCAAGAGATTTTTGTAAGATCTTGGTTACTTCACAATTTTTCTCGAAAATTTGCATTTATTCTTGGGTATGATGATGCCCCTTTTGTTGGGGTAGTGTTCCCACTATACCCTCTATAATTTCATGAGCAATACTGGGATCAATTTCAATAAAATTGCCTTTGGCAACGCAATCCAAGAGTTGTCTATGAGATAAATTTAATCCAACATAAAAGTAGCGAAGCACAATTCTAAAATTCACCTCTAGGGTGCAATTACGATAAAACCCCGTCATTCTAAACCAAGCATCTTTTAAGTTTTCTCCTTGTCTTTATTTGAAGTGAAGAACCTCAAACTCAGGAGACAAAGGGGAAGATAAGGGACTAGCCATAACGACAAGCAAGCAATCCGACACATGAGCAAACAAGAAACGGGCAAAAAGAGGCAAATAGAGAAAGAGTGGGAGGATAGAGAGAGAGGGTGAATAAAACGGCAAGGGTGAAGTGGGGGAGAGGAAAACGAGAGGCAAATGGCAAATAATGTAATGCGGGAGATAAGGGTTGTGATGGGTACTTGGTATGTTGACTTTTGCGTAGACCTCCCCGGCAACGGCGCCAGAAATCCTTCTTGCTACCTCTTGAGCACTTGCGTTGGTTTTCCCTTGAAGAGGAAAGGGTGATGCAGTAGAGTAGCTTAAGTATTTCCCTCAGTGTTTGAGAACCAAGGTATCAATCCAGTAGGTGGGCCACGCACGAGTCCCTCGTACTTACACAAACAAATAAATCCTCGCAACCAACGCGATAAGGGGTTGCCAATCCCTACACGGTCACTTGCGAGAGTGAGATTTGATAGATATGATAAGATAATATTTTTGGTATTTTGATGATAAAGATGCAAAGTAAAATAAAAGGCAATAAAAATAACTAAGTATTGGAAGATTAATATGATGGACGATAGACCCGGGGGCCATAGGTTTCACTAGTGGCATCTCTCGAGAGCATAAGTATTCACGGCGGGTAAACAAATTACTGTTGAGCAATTGATAGAATTGAGCATAGTTATGAGAATACCTAGGTATGATCATGTATATAGGCATCACGTCCGAGACAAGTAGACCGACTCCTGCCTGCATCTACTACTATTACTCCACACATCGACCGCTATCTAGCATGCATCTATTGTATTAAGTTCAAGAGAACAGTGTAACGCTTTAAGCAAGATGACATGATGTAGAGGGATAAACTCATGCAATATGAAATAAACCCCATCTTGTTATCCTCGATGGCAACAATACAATGCATGCCTTGCTGCCCCTACTGTCACTGGGAAAGGACACCGCAAGATTGAACCCAAAGCTAAGCACTTCTCCCATTGCAAGAAAGATCAATCTAGTAGGGCAAACCAAACTGATAATTCGAAGAGACTTGCAAAGATAATCAATCATACATAAAATAATTCAGAGAAGATTCAAATATTGTTCATAGATAAACTTGATCATAAACCCACAATTCATTGGTCTCAACAAACACACCGCAAAAGAAGATTACATCGAATAGATCTCCACAAGAGAGGGAGAGAACTTTGTATTGAGATCCAAAAAGAGAGAAGAAGCCATCTAGCTAATAACTATGGACCCGTAGGTCTGAGGTAAACTACTCACACTTCATCGGAAGGGCTATGGTGTTGATGTAGAAGCCCTCCGTGATCGATGCCCCCTCCGGTGGAGCTCCGGAACAGGCCCCAAGATGGGATCTCGTGGATACAGAAAGTTACGGCGGTGGAATTAGGGTTTTGGCTCCGTATCTGGTAGTTTCGGGGTACATAGGTATATATAGGAGGAAGGAGTACGTCAGTGGAGCAACAGGGGGGCACGAGGGTGGAGGGCGCGCCCAGGGGTAGGCGCGCCCCCTACCTCATGGCCTCCTGCTTGATGTCTTGATGTAGGGTCCAAGTCCTCTGGATCATGTTCGTTCCGAAAATCACGTTCCCGAAGGTTTCATTCCGTTTGGACTCCATTTGATATTCTTTTTCTGTGAAACCCTAAAATAGGCAACAAAAAAACAACAATTCTGGGCTGGGCCTCCGGTTAATAGGTTAGTCCAAAAAATAATATAAAAGTGTATAATAAAGCCCAATAATGTCCAAAACAGAATATAATATAGCATGGAACAATCAAAAATTATAGATACGTTGGAGACGTATCACATGCCAACATGCTATTAAAATGGTTGTGATGTGGTATGATAGGGTGGTATCCTCCTTTGAACGATTCGAGTGGCTTGACTTGGCACATGTTCACGCATGTAGTTGAAACAAAATCAACATAGCCTCCACGAAATTTATGTTCATGCTGAATTATATCCTGCTCATGCTTGCACTCAGTGTTGATTAATTTTAATGCATGTTCATGACTGTTGTTGCTCTCTAGCTGGTCGCTTCCCAGTCTTTTTCTAGCCTTCACTTGTACTAAGCGGGAATACTGCTTGTGCATCCACCTCCATAAACCCCAAAAGTTATTCCATATGAGTCCACCATACCTTCCTATATGCGGTATCTACCTGCCGTTCCAAGTAAATTTGTATGTGCCAAACTCTAAACCTTCAAATGAAATTCTGTTTTCTATGCTCGAATAGCTCATGTATCAACTAGGGATGTATATATGTTCCATGCTAGGTGGGTTATTCTCACGAGGAGTGGACTCCACTCCTCATTCACGAGAAAATGGCTGGTAACCGGGATGCCCAGTCCCATGCTTAAATTAAAATAATTGCAAACAAAACTCCCCCAGGATTGTTGTTAGTTGGAGGCACCCATTATTTCGGACAAGCCATGGATTGATGTTTGTTGGTGGTGGGGGAGTATAAACTTTACCATTCTGTTTGGGAACCGCCTATAATGTGTGTAGCATGGAAGATATCGAGATCTCTCGGTTGTTATGTTGACAATGAAAGTATGCCACTCAAAATATTATTTATCTCTATTTCAAAAATTGAGCTCTGGCAACTCTACAAATCCCTGCTTCCCTCTACGAAGGGCCTATCTATTTACTTTTATGTTGAGTCACCACCTTCTTATTAAAAAGCATCAGTTGGAGAGCACTGCTGTCATTTGCATGCATTACTATTAGTTTACATTGAGTATGACTGGATCTCTTTTACCATGAATTACAATGTTTAGTCAGTCCTTGAGCTTCAAAGGTGCTCTGCATTTATGTTTAGCGGTCTCAGAAAGGGCTAGCGAGATACCATCTTGTTATATCATATTATGATTGTTTTGAGAAAGTGTTGTCATCCGAGATTTACTATTATTGCTCGCTAGTTGATTATGCCATTGATATGAGTAAACATGAGACCTAAATGTTATTGTGAATATGGTTAGTTCATAACCTTTGTTGAAAACTTGAATGTTGGCTTTACATATTTACAACAACAAGATCAAACAGAGTTTGTAAAAGTTTTTCTTTATCACTTTCAGTTTGTCAACTGAATTGCTTGAGGACAAGAAAAGGTTTAAGCTTGGGGGAGTTGATACGTCTCCATTGTATCTACTTTCCCAAACACTTTTGACCTTGTTTTGGACTCTAACTTGCATGATTTGAATGGAACTAACCCAGACTGACGTTGTTTTCAACAGAATTTCCATGGTGTTATTTTTGTGCAGAAATAAAAGTTCTCGGAATGACCTAAAACTTCACGGAGAATATATTTGGAATTTATAAAAATACTGGCAAAAGAATCAACACCAGGGGGCCCACACCCTGTCCACGAGGGTGGTGGTGCGCCCCCTGTCTTGTGGGCCCGCTGAGGCTCCACCGACCTCAATTCCAACTCTATATATTCACGATCGGGGAGAAAAAAATCAGAGAGAAGGATTCATCGCGTTTTACGATACGGAGCCGCTTTCAAGCCCTAATCTCTCAAGAGAGTTGATCTGGAGTCCATTTGGGGCTCCGGAGAGGGGAATCCATCGCCATCGTCATCATCAACCTTCCTCCATCACCAATTTCATGATGCTCACCGTCGTGCATGAGTAATTCCATCGTAGGCTTGCTGGACGGTGATTGGTTGGATAAGATTTATCATGTAATCAAGTTGGTTTTGTTAGGGTTTGATCCCTAATATCCATTATGTTCTAAGATTGATGTTGCTATGACTTTGCTATGCTTAATGCTTGTCACTAGGGCCCGAGTGCCATGATTTCAGATCTGAACATTTTATGTTTTCATGAATATATGTGAGTTCTTGATCATATTTTGCAAGTCAATAGTCACCTACTATGTGTTATGATCCGGTAACCCCGAAGTGACAATAATCGGGACCACTCCCGGTGATAACTATAGTTTGAGGAGTTCATGTATTCACTAAGTGTTAATGCTTTGTTTCGGTACTCTATTAAAAGGAGGCCTTAATATCCCTTAGTTTCCAATAGGACCCCGCTGCCATGGGAGGGTAGGACCAAAGATGTCATGCAAGTTCTTTTCCATAAGCACGTATGACTATATTCTGAATGCATGCCTACATTACATTGATGAACTGGACCTAGTTCTGTGTCACCCTATGTTATAAATTTTGCATGTGGAATAGCATCCGAGATAATTATCCATCACTGATCCATTGCCTACGGGCTTTTCACATATTGATCTTTGCTTAGTTACTTTTATGTTGTCACTGTTACAATCACTACAAAACTGCTACTATTACTTTTGCCACCGTTACCGTTACTTCCGTATTACTTTGCTACTAAATAGTTTGCTGCAGATATTAAGTCTTTCAGGTGCGGTTGAATTGACAACTGAACTGTTAATACTTGAGAATATTCTTTGGATCCTCTTGTGTCAAATCAATAAATTTGGGTTGAATACTCTACCCTCAAAAATTGTTGCGATCCCCTATGCTTGTGGGTTATCAGGATCTCATGGGTACAGAAGGTTGCGGCAGTAGAAAAGTGGTTTTGTGGCTCCCCTGGATGTTTTTGGGGTATAAGAGTATATAAGGCGAAAGAATTAGGCCAGGGGAGCTACGAGGGGCCCACGAGGTCGGGGGGCGCGCCCCACCCTTGGGCGCGCCCTCCACCCTTGTGACCGCCTCTAGGCTCCTCTGACTTGTACTCCAAGTCTCCTGGGTGTCTTCTGGTCCAAGAAAAATCATGGTGAAAGTTTTATTCTGTTTGGACTCCGTTTGGTATTCCTTTTCAGCGAAACTCTAAAACAAGGAAAAAACAGAAACTGGCACTGGGCTCTAGGTCAATAGGTTAGTCCCAAAAATCATATAAAATAGCATACAAAAGCATATAAAACATCCAAAACAGATAATATAATAGCATGGAACAATCAAAAATTATAGATATGTTGGAGACGTATCACGCACAGGAGTGCTCCTCCACCTCGTCTGAGGTGTCAACCATACTCTTCGGACGGCAAAGTCCTTAATAAAGAGACGAGGCTCTGATACCAATTGAAAGGATCGATATGGTTGATTGGAGGGGGTGAATAGGCAACTAACAATTTAGCTTTTCTTTACCAAATTAAACTTAGCATCAAAATAGGTTGTCTAGATATGCAACTTAGGTGAGAAACCTATATGATGCAACAACAACTAGCACACAAACAAGCAAGGGATACAATACAATATAAGCTTGCGCAAGTAAAGGTAAGAGAAAACCAAGAGAGGAGCCGGTGGAGACGAGGATGTATTACCGAAGTTCCTTCCCTTTGAGAGGAAGTATGTCTACGTTGGAGTGGTGTGGAGGCACAATGCTCCCCAACAAGCCACTAGGGCCACCGTATTCTCCTCACGCCCTCACACAATGCGGGATGTCGTGATTTCATTATTGGTGCCCTTGGAGGCGGCGACCGAACCTTTACAAACAAGGTTGGGGAAATCTCCACAACTTAATCAGAGGCTCCCAACGACACCATGAAGCTTCACCACAATGGAATATGGCTTTGTGTTGACCTCAACCGTCTAGGGTGCTCAAACACCCAAGAGTAACAAGATCTGCAAGGGATTAGTGGGGGAATAAAATTTCTCTTGGTGGAAGTGTAGATCGGGGCCTTCTCAACCAATCCCTAGAAAATCAACAAGTTTGATTGGCTAGGGAGAGAGATCGAGCGAAAATGGAGCTTTGAGCAACAATGGAGCTTAGGGAGAGAAGAGGTGGTCTTCTTGGGGAAGAAGACCCCCTTTATATAGTGGGGGAAAAGATCCAACCGTTACCCACTCACTCAGCCTGCGACACGCGGTACTACCACAAGGGGTTGCGGTACTACCGCTTGACGTCGCGAATCTACCGCTCGCGCGTCATTAACCAGACGAGGCCCTGTTGCATATAGGCACGAGCGGTAGAACCGCCTAAGCGGTACTACCGCGCGCCCTGATAACCCACATGTATAGGGGATCGCAACAGTTTTCGAGGGTAAAGTATTCAACCCAAATTTATTTATTCGACACAAGGGGAGCCAAAGAATACTCTCAAGTATTAGTAGCTGAGTTTTCAATTCAACCACACCTGGAAACTGAATATCTGCAGCAAAGTATTTAGTAGCAAAGTAATATGATAGTAGTGATAACGGTAACAAAAGGTAACGGTAGTAAAAGCAATGTTTTTGGTATTTTGTAGTGATGATAGCAATAGCAACGGGAAAGTAAATAAGCGAAGAACAATATATGGAAAGCTCGTAGGCAATGTCAGGGAGTCCTGGATTAGGGGGTGTCCGGATAGCCAGACTATAACCTTTGGCCGGACTCTTGGACTATGAAGATACAAGATTGAAGACTTCGTCCCGTGTCCGGATGGGACTTTCCTTGGCGTGGAAGGCAAGCTTGGCAATACGGATATGTAGATCTCCTCCCATTATAACCAACTCTGTGTAACCCTAGCCCTCTCCGGTGTCTATATAAACCGGAGGGTTTTAGTCCATACGAGGAACAACAATCATACCATAGGCTAGCTTCTAGGGTTTAGCCTCTCTGATCTCGTGGTAGATCTACTCTTATACTACCCATATCATCAATATTAATCAAGCAGGACGTAGGGTTTTACCTCCATCAAGAGGGCCCGAACTGGGGTAAAACATTGTGTCCCCTGCCTCCTGTTACCATCCGGCCTAGACGCGCAGTTCGGGACCCCCTACCCGAGATCCGCCGGTTTTGACACCGACATTGGTGCTTTCATTGAGAGTTCCTCCGTGTCGTCACCTTTAGGCCCGATGGCTCCTCCGATCATCAACAACGATGCGGTCCAGGGTGAGACCTTTCTCCCGGGACAGATCTTCGTGTTCGGCGGCTTTGCACTGCGAGCTAACTCGCTTGGCCATCTGGAGCAGATTGAAAGCTACGCCCCTGGCCATCAGGCTAGATTTGGAAGTTTGAACTACACGGCCGACATTCGCGGAGACTTGATCTTCGACGGATTTGAGCCACAGCCGGGCGCGCCGCACTGTCACGATGGGTATGACCTAGCTCTGCCGCCGAACAGTACCCTAGAGGCCGCGCCCGCATCAGCTCCGACCCTTAGCTCGGAGCCAACTGCTCCGATCGAGGACGGGTGGCTAGACACCGCCTCGGGGGCTGCAGTCTCAACGGCGATCGAGCCGACCACCAGCCTCATCCTCTGCGAAGCCCGTGACTCCAAGGTGATGGACTCTTCTCCGGACTCCGAACCTTCCGCGCCCCTACCAATCGAATCTGATTGGGCGCCGATCATGGAATTCACCGCCGCGGATATCTTTCAGCACTCGCCCTTCGGCGACATTCTGAATTCACTAAGGTCTCTCTCTTTGTTAGGAGAGCCCTGGCCGGACTATGGCCAACAGGATTGGGATGCGGACGACGAAGAAATTCGACACCCACCACCACCCACTTCGTAGCCACTTTCGATGATTTAACCGACATGCTCGACTTCGACTCCGAAGACATCGACGGTATGGACGACGATGTAGGAGACGAACATGAACCAGCGCCTATAGGGCACTAGAAAGCTACCTCGTCATATGACATATATATGGTGGATACACCCAAAGAAGGCAATGGCGATGGAACAACGGGGGATGACCCCTCCAAGAAGTAACCCAAGCGCCGGCGTCAGCGGCACCGCTCTAAGTCCCGCCTAAGCAAAAACGGTGATGCCGGCATGGGAGATAATAACACCCCGGACAGTGCCGAAGACAATTCCCTCCAGCAAGACTCAGCACAGGAGGATGGAGAAGCCAGCCCCCCTGAGAGAGCGGCAGACAGAGAAGAAGAGGATGATAATTACATGCCTCCCTCCGAAGACGAGGCAAGCCTCGGCGACGACGAATTTGTCATGCCTGAGGATCCCGTCGAACAAGAGCACTTTAAGCGCAGGCCTATGTCCACGGCGAGTAGCCTTAAGAAAAAACAACAATAGCTTAGAGCTGATCAAGACTTGCTAGCCGAAGATGGACGGAAGTCCTTGCGGCCGAGGAATACGAACTTGAACGCCCCTCCAAGAGCTAACCAAAGCGCAGGTTGCTACCCCGTTTAGAGGAGGAAGCACTTAAACCTACATCACCAGCGCATGATGCGGCTGACCGGCCACCTCGCGGCCGCGACAGAGAGTCCTCCCGGCCCTCCACTCAAGCCGCACCCCAGCATCGCTCAAAAAATACCAAGGCACTGGGAAATGCGCTAGACCTGCGGGATATGTTGGAAGACAGGGCAAGGCAAACAAGATCGATCTACGGATCGTGCGGGCGCCCCACGACACGATACAATAACCGTCACGCCAGATACAGTAAATCCGGCCGGGCCGAACACAGCAGACAGAGCTCATTTGAGCTACGTCATGATATAGCCCAGTATAGAGGCGCCGCACACCCACTATGCTTCACATATGAAGTAATGGATCATCAAATCCCAGAGAGTTTCAAACCCGTAAACATTGAATCATACGATGGCACAACAGATCCTGCGATATGGATCGAGGACTATCTCCTTCATATCCACATGGCCCGTGGCGATGATCTACACGCCATCAAATACCTCCCACTCAAGCTTAAAGGACCAGCTCGGCATTGGCTTAACAGCCTGCCAGCAGAATCAATTGGTTGTTGGGAGGACCTGGAAGCCGCATTCCTCGACAATTTCCAGGGCACTTATGTGCGACCACCAGACGCCGATGACCTGAGCCACATAATTCAGCAGCCAGAAGAATCTGCCAGACAATTCTGGACACGGTTCCTAACCAAGAAAAATCAAACTGTCGACTGTCCAGACACAGAGGCCCTAGCAGCCTTCAAGCATAACATCCATGACGAGTGGCTTGCCCGGCACCTTGGACAGGAAAAGCCGAAATCTATGGCAGCCCTCATGACACTCATGACCCGCTTTTGCGCGGGAGAGGACAGCTGGCTGGCTCGTAGCAATAACATGACTAAGAGCCCTGGTAATTCGGATACCAAGGACAGCAATGGCAGGTCACGTCGCAACAAGCACAAGCGCCGCATTAACAGCGACAATGCTGCAGATACGGCAGTTAATGCCGGATTCAGAGGCTCTAAGCCCGGTCAGCGGAAAAAGCCATTTAAGAGGAACACTCTGGGCCCGTCCAGTTTGGACCGTATACTCGATCGCCCGTGCCAGATACATGGCACCCCCGAAAAACCAGCCAATCACACCAACAGGGATTGTTGGGTGTTCAAGTAGGCCGGCAAGTTAAAAGCCAAAAACAAAGACAAGGGGCTGCACAGCGATGAGGACGAAGAGCCCCGGCCGCCGAACAATAGTGGACAGAAGGGCTTCCCCCCACAAGTGCGGATGGTGAACATGATATACGCAACCCACATCCCCAAAAGGGAGCGGAAGCGTGCACTCAGGGACGTATACGCGTTGGAGCCAATCGCCCCAAAGTTCAACCCATGGTCCTCCTGCCCGATCACTTTTGATCGAAGGGACCACCCCACTAGCATCCGCCATGGCGGATTCGCCGCATTGGTTCTAGACCCAATCATTGACGGATTTCACCTCACTAGAGTCCTTATGGACGGCAGCAGTAGCCTGAACCTACTTTATCAGGATATAGTGCAGAAAATGGGCATAGATCCCTCAAGGATTAAACCCACAAAAACGACCTTTAAAGGCATCATACCAGGTGTAGAGGCCAACTGTACAGGCTCGGTTACACTTGAAGTGGTCTTCGGATCCACGGATAATTTCCGAAGCAAGGAGTTAATCTTCGACGTAGTCCCGTTCCGCAGTGGCTATCACGCACTGCTCGGACGAACCACATTTGCAAAGTTCAATGCGGTGCCGCACTACGCATATCTCAAGCTCAAGATGCCAGGCCCTCGAGGAGTCATTACGGTCAATGGAAACACCGAACGCTCTCTCCGAACGGAGGAGCACACGGCGGCCCACGCAGCAGAAGTACAAAGCAGCCTCTCAAGGCAATTCTCCAGTCCGGCTATTAAACGTCCGGACACCATCAAGCGCGCCCGGAGTAACCTACAACAAGACCGCCTAGCACGTTCCGAGCAAGCATAGCAATACGGCCCCAACCCCAGCCCTCGCGAAACTGTGAAATAAGTACTACGCATACATAACTATGCTTTGAAAATACCATGGACACAGGGGGAGGGGTACGACCACGGCACGCCCAAAAATGCGGCTCAACCGCACTAGGGGCTCCTGATTTTGTCATTATTTCCTACTTTCAGGACTCCACTCTTCCGAAGGCCTGTCCGGCAGTACAACCGCCAAACACACGATGCAACAACCAAGGAGACAGAAAGCTACGTCGAATTCCCAGGTGGTCTCTATAACGAGCAAAATACCTGTCTTACATATCGTCTCGCAGCTCGCCCCTGGAGAGGGACATGTCAAATAGTCCCATCTCTTGCTTATCGCACTATTTGTATCATTCTGCTTTCACAACAGCCTTTTAAAATAAACAATGCTTAGCTTCAGCTTATTATTGCATTCTCTATTCATTTCTTTTTCAATACATATGTTCAGTTATGACATTTAGCACCCATACACTTTGGTACGGTCCATACACCAGGGGCTCAAGCACCCCATAATACGGCATGAGAAGTCCGAACACTTTCACAAAGTGCGGCCCTTCGAACTTATAACATTATTCGCATCAGCTCAGAATCATGTCTTTGGTCAATAGTTGGGTTTGCCCGGCTCCCATGTTTTGGTACCTTACGTTCCGCTATATCAGCTAAGGTAGCGCCGGGAGAACTACTGCGATTGTGCCCCGGTTGAGCTGGGCTAAGCACCTCAGTAGAGAAAGCTAAAACTGACTGTCATGATAGGGCGAGAGCTGGTCGCTGTTCGGGAGGTTTCGAGTCCCTAAAGACTTATGCCGCTTAGAGCGAGGAGTCGGCTTTGTCCGGCCTAGGCGTGTATAGCGCCCGAACTCGGTCTTCCGAACACTAGGGGCTTCGCTGAAATTTAAAATTATAGAATTCTCTGGCTAAGTGAGAGTGATAACGCATTATAGTCCGATTGTCTTGTTCGTTGTGCTGAGCACCTCCCTCGAAGGACCCAAGAATGGGAAAAAGAGTGCTCAGGTTTATCCCGAACACCCCAGCACTCGTGGCATGGGGGCAGAAGCCGACGACTCGCCATCTCTCAGACTCGATAAACGGCCGCATAGAAGGTAATATTTTAAATTAAAACAAGCGTTGCATAGCGCATATGAACAAGTTTTCAGCGCACAGGATAAAACGAACAAGTTCACTCAAATATTACATCTTTGGAACATTCATTCGCCACAAGGCGGGCGCCCTTCAGGACGCCCTCATAATACATCTCAGGGTGGCGATGCTCCTTGCCCTGCGGTGGCCCGTCCTTCACAAGCTTCTCTGCATCCATCTTGCCCCAGTGCACTTTAGCACGGGCAAGCGCCCTACGAGCACCTTTGATGCAGACGGAGCGCTTGACGACTTCAAGCCATGGACAGGCATCCACCAGCCGCCTCACCAGCCCGAAGTAGCTCCCAGGAAGGGCATCTCCAGGCCACAGCCGAACTATAAGGCCCTTCATGGCCTGTTCGGCCACCTTATGGAGCTCGACCAGTTGCTTCAGCTATTCGCTCAAGGGCACCGAGTGTCCGGCCTCAGCATACTGAGACTAGAACACCTTCCCCATCGAGCTGCCCTCCTCGGCCCGGTAGAAGGCGGTGGCATCTGACATGCTGCGGGGCAAATCTGCAAATGCTCCTGGAGAGCTCCGGATTAGGGTAAGTAACAAGTAATTCACTTTCACGTGCTTGCTTTGCATAAAGAATGCCTTACCCGCCGCTATCTTCTGCATCGCCTCAACTTCCTGGAGGGCTTTCTGGGCTTCGGCCTTGGCAGACTTGGCGCTTTTAAGGGCCGCCGCGAGCTCGGACTCTCGCGTCTTTGAGTCAAGCTCCAAACTCTCATGTTTTTTCATAAGAGCCTGGAGCCCTTGCTGCACCTCGCCAACCCGCGCCTCATGTTTCTCCCGCTCGGTGCGCTCCATGGCCGCCTTCTTTTCGGCCTCGGAAAGCGCTTGCTTAAGGGTCGCCACCTCAGTTGTGGCCCCTAGGACACCAATAGCGATCATGTCATCTTTTGCAACTGCATCTTTTTACATATACTCCACAAGGTATTACTTACCTTCTTTTTCCTCGAGCTCCTTTTTAGCAAGGCCGAGCTCTTGCTCGGACTGCTCGAGGCTCTGCTTCAGCGCATCCACCTCCGCAATCAGTGCGGCAGAGGCCAACAGCGAAGCCTGCATACGCATATTGACTTAATTATGTTAGACTCCTGTGAATGTTGTTAGATCCTCTATTCGGCTTTTCTTTCCGAACGCCAAACAGAGCATCAGGGGCTACAGTCTATGCGGTAATATTTTCACATATTTTTCACATACCTCAAAGCCTGTTAGCAGGCTGGCACAGGCTTCAGTCAGCCCGCTTTTGGCGGACTAAACCTTCTAGATCACCGCACTCATAATAGTGCGGTGCTCCTCGTTGATGGAGGTGCCGTTAAGCACCTCCAGCAAATTATCCGGTGCCTCCGGTTGGACGCAGGTCACTGGCGCCGTAGGCTTGCCCTTCTTACTAGGGGGCCGCCTGCCGGACTCCGGAACCATTGAAGGTTCTGGTGCGGTGTTCGTACCAGGGCCGGACTTGGAGCCCTTGGGGTTTTTTTCGCCTTTGCGCCTGGAGGCCGGGAGGTCGCCTTGCGGCGCCTCCAAGACCACCTCCTCCTGGCTTGGAACCTCTTGGGACAGCACCTCAGCGTCGTTCATAGGGCGGGGGGAGGTAGCGGTCGGAAGTGAAAAACTATTCACGTCCGACGAATCCAGGAAGCCGCTCGACGACACGTGAGCCGGGCTTTGGGCGGACTGCATAATTATATTCGGCGTCAGGAGAAGCTGTGCAATACAGGAACGCCATGAGTCACTTAGGTATCCGAATACTTATGATTTTGCCAGGGGCTTGGCCCTGAGCGGCCACTCCTATTCACCGTCGTCGGTGTTGGTGGAGTAGTCCATAGGGATGGTCCTCCCTTTCTTGGACCCTCCGGCCTCACCAGTTGGGGCGGCCTTCCTTTTCTTTTCTCCCCTGCTGGGGAAGAAACCTCTCTTTCCTCCTCCTCGTCTTCATGGGAGGAGTGCGCCTCGGAGTCATAGGACGATGAGTTCGACTCCACTGGGCGCCGGGAACCCTTCTGGGTTCCCGTGGCCTTCTTCTTGGCCTTCTAGTCCGGCACCACGTAAGGTGCCGGAACCAGCAGCTCCGCCAAGCGGGCGTCCGCTGGATCTTCGGGCAAAGGAGCCGGACAGTTGATCTGTTCGGCCGTCCTCTGCCAGTCCTGTCAAAGGCATGGGGGCTTAGATCCCGCATAGAGTCAAACTATGAAAGACAAATATCCTGTAAGAGGTAAAAAAAGCTTACCGTGTTGGCTTGACGCTACGCGTTGAATCCGCGACCCTCGGTAGCGGATGCGGGAGCCTTGGCGCCCTTGAATAGCACCTTCCAAGCATCTTCGTACGTTGTGTCGAAGAGCCTGCTCAGAGATCGATGCCGGGCCGGGTTGAACTCCCACAAGCTGAAATCCCGTTGTTGGCACAGGAGGATCCGGCAGATGAGCATGACCTGGACTACGTTAACAAGTTTGAGCTTCTTGCTCACCATGTTTTGGACGCATGTTTGGAGTCCGGTCAACTCTCCTTTTTTACCCCATGGCAGGCCCTTCTCTTTCCAGGAGGTGAGCCGCGTAGGGATTCCGGATCGGAACTCCGAGGCCGCTGCCCATTTAGGGTCGCGCGGCTCGGTGATGTAGAACCACCCCGATTGCCACCCCTTTATGGTCTCCACGAAGGAGCCCTCAAGCCATAGGACGTTGGGCATCTTGCCCACCATGGCGCCTCCGCACTCCACCTGGCGGCCGCCCACTACCTTCGGCTTGACATTGAAGGTCTTCAGCCATAGGCCGAAGTGGGGCTGGATGCAGAGGAAGGCCTCGAACACGACGATGAACGCCGAGATGTTGAGGATGAAGTTCGGGGCCAGATCGTGGAAGTCCAAGCCATAGTATAACATGAGTCCCCGGACAAATGGGTGGAGAGGGAAGCCTAGTCCATGGAGGAAATGGGTGAGGAACACCACCCTCTCATGGGGCCTGGGGGTGGGGATGAGTTGCCCCTCGTCTGGGAGCCAGTGTGCGATGTTGTCAGACAGGTATCCGGCTTTCCTCAGCTTCTTGATGTGTCCCTCTGTAACGGAGGAGACCATCCACTTGCCTCCCGCTCCGGACATGGCTGGAGAAGGTTGAGGTGGGGAATGCGGACATGGGCGTTGGAGCTTGAGTGCGCGAAAATGGATGAGCAAAGGAGGAAGAAGGCGTGGATGGAAAGGTGGATCCTTATCCCCTTATATGGGCGGACAAAACTATGCGTCCCCACCAGCCTGGTAAAACTCGCTTATCGCCCAAGCGCCGTAATCAATGGCGCGGCTGGGTTACCCACGCTCGTATTGATGAGAATCCCGGGATAAGGGGACACGATCTCTGCTTCGGCGAGACGTGCCAAGGAAACCGCCTCGCAAAACACGCTGAGGTGGGACAGTAAAAACGGCTCAAATAAAGGCTTGGCTGTGGCGTGATGACACGCTACAGAATACGTCAGCAGATTAGATTTGTGTAAATATTATTCTCTCTATGGCAGTATGTGGAACTTATTTTCCAGAGCCGGACACTATCCTCGTGTTCAAAATCTTCTATGAAGTATTCGGAGGAGGAACCCGCCTAGCAATGCCGAAGATAATCTGCGCGCCAGACTCATCGTCATTGAAGCCTGGTTCAGGGGCTACTGAGGGAGTCCTGGATTAGGGGGTGTCCAGATAGCCGGACTATAACCTTTGGCCGGACTCTTGGACTATGAAGATACAAGATTGAAGACTTCGTCCCGTGTCCTGATGGGACTTTCCTTGGCGTGGAAGGCAACCTTGGCAATACGGATATGTAGATCTCCTCCCATTGTAACCGACTCTGTGTAACCCTAGCCCTCTCCGGTGTCTATATAAACCGGAGGGTTTTAGTCCATAGGAGGAACAACAATCATACCATAGGCTAGCTTCTAGGGTTTAGCCTCTCTGATCTCGTGGTAGATCTACTCTTATACTACCCATATCATCAATATTAATCAAGCAGGACGTAGGGTTTTACCTCCATCAAGAGGGCCTGAACCTGGGTAAAACATTGTGTCCCCTGCCTCCTGTTACCATCCGGCCTAGACGCACAGCTCGGGACCCCTACCCGAGATCCGCCGGTTTGACACCGACACAATGGATCAGTGATGGAGAATTATGCCAGATGCGGTTCATCATGTAACAGTCATAACCTAGGCTGACACAGAACTAGCTCTAGTTCATTGATATAATGTAGGCATGTATTCCGAACATAGTCATACGTGCTTATGGAAAAGAACTTGCATGGCATCTTTTGTCCTACCCTCCCGTGGCAGCGGGGTCCTTACGGAAACTAAGGGATATTAAGGCCTCCTTTTAAAAGAGAACCGGAACAAAGCATTAACACATAGTGAATACATGAACTCCTCAAACTACGGTCATCACCGGTAAGTATCCCGATTCTTGTCACTTCGGGGTTAACGGATCATAACACTTAATAGGTGACTATATACTTGCCAAATAGGATCAAGAACACTCATATATTGATGAAAGCATAATAGGTTCAGATCTGAAATCATGGCACTCGGGCCCTAGTGACAAGCATTAAGCATAGCAAAGTCATAGCAACATCAATTTCAGAACATAGTGGATACTAGGGATCAAACCCTAACAAAACTAACTCAATTACATGATAGATCTCATCCAACCCATCACCGTCCAGCAAGCCTACGATGAAATTACTCAAGCACAGCGGTGAGCATCATGAAATTGGTGATGGAGGATGGTTGATGATGACGATGGCGACGAATTCCCCTCTCCGGAGCCCCGAATGGACTCCAGACCAGCCCTCCTGAGAGGTTTTAGGGCTTGGCGGCGGCTCCGTATCGTAAAACGCGATGATTTCTTCTCTTTGATTTTTTTCTCCCCGAAACACAATATATGGAGTTGGAGTCAGAGAGGCAACAGGGGGCCCATGAGGTAGGGGGCGCACCCCCACCCTCGTGGGCAGGTGGTGGGCCCCCTGGCCTTCATCTTTTGCAGGTATTTGTCATATTTTCTGAAAAGTTGCTCCGTGGAGTTTCAGGTCATTCCGAGAACGTTTGCTGCTGCACATAAATAACACCATGGTATTTCTGCTGAAAACAGCGTCAGTCCGGGTTAGTTCCATTCAAATCATGCAAGTTAGAGTCCAAAACAAGGGCAAAAGTGTTTGGAAAAGTAGATACGTTGGAGACGTATCAACTCTCCCAAGCTTAAACATTTGCTTGTCCTCAAGCAATTCAGTTGACAAACTGAAAGTGATAAAGAAAAACTTTTACAAACTCTGTTTGCTCTTGTTGTTGTAAATATGTAAAGCCAGCGTTCAAGTTTTCAGCAAAGATTATAACTAACCACATTCACAATAACGCATAGATCTCAAGTTTACTCATATCAATAGCATAATCAACTAGCGAGCCATAATAATAAATCTCGGATGACAACACTTTCTCAAAACGATCGTAATATGATATAACAAGATGGTATCTCGCTAGCCCTTTCTGAGACCGCAAAACATAAATGCAGAGCACCTTTAAAGACCAAGGACCGACTAGACATTGTAATTCATGGTAAAAGAGATCCAGTCAAGTCATACTGAATGTAAACTAACAGTAATGAATGCAAATGACAGCGGTGCTCTCCAACTGGTGCTTTTTAATAAGAGGATGATGATTCAACATAAAAGTAAATAGATAGGCCCTTCGTAGAGGGAAGCAGGGATTTGTAGAGGTGCCAGAGCTCGGTTTTGAAATAATATTTTGAGCGGTATACTTTCATTGTCAACATAACAACCAAGAGATGGCAATATCTCCATGCTACACACATTATAGGCGGTTCCCAAACAGAATGGTAAAGTTTATACTCCCCCTTCCACCAACAAGTATCAGTCCATGGCTTGCTCGAAACAACGAGTGCCTCCAACTAACAAGAGTCCCAGGGGGAGTTTTGTTTGCAATTATTTTGATTTAGTTTGCATAAAGCATGGGACTGGGCATCCCGGTGACCAGCCATTTATCTCGTGAGTGAGGAGCGGAGTCCACTCCTCTTGAGAATAACCCGCCTAACATGGAAGATACAGGCAGCCCTAGTTGATACATGAGCTATTCAAGCATACAAAACAGGATATTTATTTGAAGGTTTAGAGTTTGGCACATACAAATTTACTTGGAACGGCAGGTAGATACCGTATATAGGTAGGTATAGTGGACTTGTCGGTGTCAAAACCGGCGGATCTCGGGTAGGGGGTTCCGAACTGTGCGTCTAAGGCGGATGGTAACAGGAGGCAGGGGACACGATGTTTTACCCAGGTTTGGGCCCTCTTGATGGAGGTAAAACCCTACGTCCTGCTTGATTATTCTTGATAATATGAGTAGTACAAGAGTCGATCTACCACGAGATCGGAGAGGCTAAACCTAGAAGCTAGCCTATGGTATGATTGTATGTTGTCCTACGGACTAAAACCCTCCGGTTTATATAGACACCGGAGAGGTCTAGGGTTACACAAGGTCGGTTACAAAGGAGGAGATATGCATATCTGTATTGCCTAGCTTGCCTTCCACGCCAAGTAGAGTCCCATCCGGACACGGGACGAAGTCTTCAATCTTGTGTCTTCATAGTCCATCAGTCCGGCCAAAGGATATAGTCCGGCTGTCCAGAGACCCCCTAATCCTAGACTCCCTCAGTAGCCCCTGAACCAGGCTTCAATGACGATGAGTCCGGCGTGCAGTGTTGTCTTCGGCATTGCAAGGCGGGTTCCTCCTCCGAATACACCACAGAAGAGTTTGAATACCAGGATAGTGTTCGACCCATCAAAATAAGTTCCACATACCACTGTAGAGAGAATAATATTTCCACAAATCCAATCTACTAACATGTTTTGGGCTTTTGGCAGCATGACATCATGCCATAGCCCGGTAATTATCCGAACCGTTTTTCCTTAACCAGCCCCGCACATAACGCGAGGCGGTTTCTTGACACGTCTTGTCAAAGCAGAGATCGTGTTCCCCTTATTACGGGATTCTCATTAATACGGACGTGGGTAACCCAACCGTGCCTAGGACTCCTAGATTTTAGGCAAGTCCCAAATGGCCACGAGGAGGACGCTTGATATTCACCCTCTTTATAAAGGGACAAGACTTTTAATTTTTTTCCTCGCGTGCTCAATCGAATCCTTCCCACGCCTTGAGTTCTAACACCCAAAACCCAGGTCAGGTGCTTCGGACCTTCAATCATGTCCGGATCCAGCCTTCAAGGCCGGTGGATGCCTTCCTCCGTCACGGAGGAGGATATCAAGAAGTTGAGGGAGGCCAGATACCTGACAGCCGAAATCTCACATAGGCTGCCCGCCTGAGGGCAAGTCATCCCTACTCCCGAACCCAACAAGAGCATTGTGTTCGTCTCCCACTTCCTCCGAGGACTAGGCCTCGCCCTGGATCCCTTTGTTAGGGGTCTTATGTTCTATTACGGGCTGGATTTTCATGACCTAGACCCGGATTCCCTCCTTCACATCTCGTCATTTATTGTCGTTTGTGAGGCCTTCCTCCGCATTACCCCTCACTTCGGCCTGTGGCTCAAGACCTTTGATGTGAAGCCGAAGATGGTCGAGGGGCAGTATGCAGCATGCGGAGGTGCTCTAATAAGCAAAATTTCTCGCGCTCCATGGCCGAAGGGCTCCTTTCCATGGGTGTCCGGATTATGGCAACGGGAGTGGTTCCACGTCACATCTACCCGAAGTGCCAAGTGGGTAGCCACCCCCACCTTTCGCTCGGGCCCTCCACCACAACTGATGTCATGGATCAGTAGGGGGCTGAGCTGGGGTCCATCCAAGGACGTGCCCATACTGCAGAGCCACATCCGAGATATCTTCAAGGGAGATTTCAGTATGGTTATGGTAATGCAAGTCATGCTGGTTCGTCGAGTCCAGCCTTGCAAACGTTGGCCCCTCCGCATGTGGGAATTCAACCTGGAAGGACCGTGCACTATTCAGAATTTCCTTGGCCTGACGCACGAGGAGATGTACAAATCGTTCTTCGGACCTCAAATAGAGTGTTCGGACACTACCGAGGACGTGGGCCTGAGCAGCAACCACACCGCGGCCCAAGTAAGTAATCCCATGGCCGAACACACTGTCCTTTTTATTTATCATGACATCATTCTGAAGAATCGCTCTTTGACCAGGACTGGATAACAAAGGCGAAGATGATCCTGTGTTCGGCCCCCCCTTCCTAAAGGCTTGGACAATCCGGTGCTGGAAAAGATGCTCGAGCCAGCACCTTGCCTGGTGCCCTCAAAGGAAGATGAAGGGGAGAATAAAGAGGGTGGAAGCGGGACTCCACCACAACCTATTCTAACCGAGGGAATGAGCGCCTCCGTGAGGGAGGATAACCCAGGGGAAGAATCTGACATTCTCTCGCCCCGGGGAAGGAAGAGGACTACCTCTGAAGATCCAGAAACCAAGGTTTCCAAACAGGAGAAGTAATCTCCACCAGAGGGTCCTGCCTCGGAGGGTGCTCTTGCCGCACAATGCCCGCGCGGGGATCAGCCCTCTAATGAGTTGTAAGTAATCAAAAAGTACTTAATAGTGAAGATATCCTACCTTACTTTTGAGGAAAATAACCGAAGCATTTATCTTGCAGTTCGGATCTTAGCCCTTCTCAGCAAAGCTCGTCTTCAGGGGATCTTCTTCCGGAGATGATGGAGAGCGAAACGCCTTCCCCGGACTCCCCAGCTCAAGAAGCGGGCGTCCTCGAAGTGTCATCACGGAGGGTTTCTCCTGATCCGGCAAGGCCAGAAGGTAATCCTATGGCCACTCGAAGTCCTAGTATCCGGCTCTTGAAGAGAGCAATCAAAAGAGTCTGGCACCATATGGTATGCGGTCGGACGTACTGAAGGATCTGCTAGAGCGAGCGACGATCTCAGAAGAGCACCGTACGTTGATGGGTACAGCGATTGAAAGGATTTCGTTTGCCGAAAGCGGGTTGCATGAAGCCTTTATGAGTCTACTGACGGGTTTTGAGGTACGTGAAATGATATACATTTTTGACAGTACCGAACATATTTAGGTGTGCCCCATGCGGATAGTAGCCCCTGAGACTCTGGTTGTCATCGAGAACGGCGGCAAACAGAGGACCGTAGTCCCAGGTAATAACCAGACCGCCTTTATGTGCAGGTGGTTGAAGCTCCGGTGGTTAGCCAGACTGATGGGTTTGCCGGACTAAAGCGGCAACTGGATGCGGAAGATGCCTACATTGTGCTTGTCAACAAGCGGCTTGACGAGGCACAGGGTGAGTGATTTTTCTGGTGATCGTCACATAATAAGAGCAGCATGATGCCATTATCTTTAATATGTTGTGACTGCAGATGGAGCTGCCACCGTGGAGACCCTTCGGGCGGAGCTTGCCCGAGCCAAGGAGCAAGCAAGGAGTAGTAATGCGGCCGCTTTAAAGGCGAACGAAGAGTTAAGAGCCGAAAAGGCCGCACATTGCGAGAGCAAAGAGAAAATGGCCAAGATGGTTGTAAAGTTAAAAGACACTGCCGACCGTTGCCAGCTTCTTGAAGAGGAAACCGGGCGAAGGCGACGGACCTGGAAAAGACCACGATGGCGACCAAAGACACCAGCTCTGTGATGAGAGCGAAGAAGGAGGAGCTACGTCAAGCCAGGGATATCGCGGCTGGGAAACCCTTCATGCTGTAGAGGAAGTTTGGAGATCCTCAGTATGCCCCTCTGGACCGGCTGTGGAGTTCGGCGGACGCATATCTGGACTTGGCGGCGAGTGCTATCGATGCGGCCGAATACTTCCGAGATCAAACAGATCATGAAATGGACAAGCTATTCTGGTCACAATTTAATGTTCCAGAGCATGCGCTTCCATTGACTGATCGGCTTGCCGAATGGGCCGAGCTGAATAGATTGTCCGGACTCGCCATGAGGTCTATTGTGGATCATCTGTGGACGGAAAGGCCAAAGCCGAACAACTATTTTAGTTTGGTGCAGCAGTTCCTTGGTGCGGTGCTGTGCATTAATGCGATGAAGAGGTCGGCATGCATAGAAGCCTCGCGAATGGCCCTTGCCCGTGTGAAAACATACTGGCCAGAGATGGATGCCACCACTGTCACGGCACAGGGTTCGGCCATAGGCCGACTGGCTGCCGAGCACTATTTTGAAGAAGTTCTTGAAGGCGCTCGTTCAATAGAGGCCCAGTGCTCGAAGAATATTATGTTTGAATGACATGTATTCCCATTGTAAAAGCAATGTTTTATTAAGTTTATCAAGGATGTATTTATACTTTTTCCCGAAAGTATTATGATGCCTCCTGTGCGGCCGTTTATGTATATATGTATATAACCTGAAAGATTGCAGTCGTCGGCTTCAGCCCCCACGCATATAATGCGGGGGTGTTCACAGAAGACGCATGTTCACACTTGACCCAACATCTTGGTCCATTAAGGAGGTGATAGCGCAGCGAACTAGGCAACCGGACTATAATGCTATAACACTTTCACTTAGCCAGAGGAGTTTGATAGTGGGGCTACTATATAGCGCCTGGTGGCTCCGCACTCATCCGAATTCGGGGTGCGTACATGCCTGGCCGGGAAACGGCCCTTCGTTAAGGTGGAGGAATCTAGAAGATTCTGATAGGTCATCGAGTGGTTGACCAGTCTCACGCTATATCATGATAGTCAGTTTTCGGCTTTCTCTACTAAGGTGCTCGTCCGGATGAACCAGGGCACAATCGCAGTAGTTCTCCTGGTGCCGCCTTAGCCGATAGAGCGGAACGTAAGGCAGCAAAACACAGGAGCTGGGCAAACCCAACATTTGACCAAAGACATGATTCGGAGTTGATGCATATAAGGCCAAACTCGCGACGCCGAACACTCCCTAAGGTATTCGGTCTTTATTGTGTAAACCGGGCCTAAACAGTGCCCTTTGTAATAAGCCCCTGGTGTCCAGGTACATGCAATATTCTGACGTGGCCACATGCCAATACATCAGCATCCTTCTCAGTTGTACTGAGAACCTGAGGGATGTGTATCAACAAGAGACAGTAAAAAAGGTTTATGCAGGGTCTTAATCTAAAAAGAATCCTTCGAATGGGTCCCTGCTGCATGTCTGTGCATGTGTCTCCGTTGTGACGTATTCTGGACGGGTGTAGCACGATGGTCATCTGAAAAAGAGAGTGAGTGAGTCCTGGATTAGGGGGTCTCCGGACAGCCGGACTATATCCTTTGGCCGGACTGTTAGACTATGAAGATACAAGATTGAAGACTTCGTCTCGTGTCCGGATGGGACTCTACTTGGCGTGGAAGTCAAGCTAGGCAATACGGATATGTATATCTCCTCCTTTGTAACCGACCTTGGGTAACCCTAGCCCTTTCCGGTGTCTATATAAACCGGAGGGTTTTAGTCCATAGGACAACATACAATCATACCATAGGCTAGCTTCTAGGGTTTAGCCTCTCCGATCTCATGGTAGATCAACTCTTGTAATACCCATATCATCAAGAATAAATCAAGCAGGACGTAGGGTTTTACCTCCATCAAGAGGGCCCGAACCTGGGTAAAACATCGTGTCCCCTGCCTCCTGTTACCATCCGCCTTAGACGCACAGTTCGGGACCCCCTACCCGAGATCCACCGGTTTTGATACCGACATTGGTGCTTTCATTGAGAGTTCTTCTATGTCGTCGCCGTTAGGCTTGATGGCTCCGATGATCATTGATAGCGATGCAGTCCAGGGTGAGAATTTTCTCCCCGGATAGATCTTTGTGTTCGGCGGCTTCGCACTGCGGGCCAACTCCCTTGGCCATCTGGAACAGATCGAAAGTTACACCCCTGGCCACCAGGTCAGGTTTGGAAGCTTAAACTACACGGCCGATATCCGCGGAGACTTGATCTTTGACGGATTCGAGCCCCTGCCTTGTGCGTCACATGGTCACGATGAGTACGATTTAGCTCTACCATCGGACAGTGTTCAGGAGGTCGCACTGGCAGCCGCTCCGGCCCTCAATTCGGAGCCAGTTGCACCATCCATGGATGGGTGGATGGACCCCACCACGAAGGCCTTATCCTCAGCGGCGATCGAGCCAAATATCGACCTTACCCTGCATGAGAGCTGTGTTGTCAAACTGTCGGATCCTTCTCCGGCCACGGACTCCGAACCGCCTGCGCCCGTTCCTAGCGAATCCGATTGGGCGCCGATCATGGAGTTTACCACCACGGATATTTTTCAGCACTCGCCCTTTGGTGACATACTGAACTCATTAAGGTCTCTCTCCTTGTCAGGAGGATCCTGGCCGAACTATGACCGACAGGATTGGGATGCGGACGACAAAGAAATTCGACGCCCACCCACCACCCACTTAGTAGCCACTGTCGACGACTTAACTGACATGCTTGACTACGGCTCCGAGGACATCGACGGTATGGATGAAGATGCGGGAGACGAAGAGGAACCACTGCCCACAGGGCACTAGACAGCCACCTCATCATATGATATATACATGGTGGACACACCCAAAGAAGGCAATGGTGACGAGACAACGAAGGATGACCCCTCCAAGAAGCAACCCAAGCGCCGACGTCACCGGCGCCGCTCTAAGTCCCGACAAAGCAAAAGTGGTGATGCCGGCACAGGAGATAATAGCACTCCGGATAGTGCCGAAGATGGCAATAATCCCCTCCAGCACGATTTAGGGCAGGAGGATGGAGAGGCCAGCCCTCCCGAGAGAGCGGCAGACGAGGAGGATGATAATTACACGCCTCCCTCCGAAGACGAGGCAAGCCTCGATGATGACGAATTCATCATGCCAGAGGATCCCGTCGAACAAGAGCGCTTCAAGCGCCGGCTTATAGCCACAGCAAATAGCCTTAAGAAAAAGCAGCAGCAGCTTCAAGCTGATCAAGATCTGCTAGCTGACAGATGGACTAAAGTCCTGGCGGCCGAGGAATATAAACTCGAACGCCCCTCCAAGAGTAACCCAAAATGCAGGTTACTACCCCGACTGGAGGAAGAAGCGTATGACGCGGCTGATCGGCCACCCCGTGGCCGCGACGGAGAGGCATTCCAGCCAAAATCTCAGCCCGCACCCCGATGCCATTCAAATAAAAAGGCATGGGGAAATATGCCAGACCTGCGAGACGTATTGGGGGACAAAGCAAAACATGCAAGATCGATCTATAGATCACGAGGGCGCGCCACTACGTGAGATGATAATCGTCACGCCGGATACAGTAAAAGTAAATCCGGCCGGGCCGAGCACAGCGGACAAGACTCATTGGAGCTGCGTCGCGACATTGCCCAGTACAGAGGCGCCGCACACCCCTTATGCTTGACATACGACGTAATGGATCATCAAATCCCAGAGGGTTTTAAACCTGTAAATATAGAATCATATGACGGCACAACAGATCTTGCGGTATGGATCGAGGATTTCCTCCTGCATATCCACATGGCACGCGGTGATGATCTACACGCCATTAAATACCTCCCACTCAAACTCAAAGGACCATCTCGGCATTGGCTCAATAGCTTTCCAGCAGAGTCCATTGGCTGTTGGGAAGATCTGGAAGCCGCATTCCTCGACAACTTTCAGGGCACTTATGTGCGACCACCAGATGCCGATGACTTGAGCAACATAATTCAGCAACTAGAGGAATTGGCCAGACAATTCTTGACACGGTTCCTAACAAAGAAAAATCATATCATCGACTGTCTGGATGCAGAGGCCCTGGCACTTTCAAGCACAACATCCGCGATGAGTGGCTAGCCCGGCACCTTGGTCAGGAAAAGCTGAAATCTATGGCAGCCCTCACGACACTCATGACCCGCTTTTGTGCGGGAGAAGACAGCTGGCTGGCTCACAGTAATAACATATCAAAGAACCATGGTACTTCGGATACCAAGGACGGCAATAGCAGGTCATGTCGCAACAAACATAAGTGCCGCATTAGCAGTGATAATACCGAGGATATGGCGGTCAATGACGGATTCAAAGGCTCTAAACCCAGTCAGCGGAAAAAGCCATTCAAAAGAAGCACTCCGGGCCCATCCAGTTTGGACCGTATACTCGATCGCTCGTGTCAAATACAGGGCACCCCCGACAACCAGCCAACCACACCAACAGGGATTGTTGGGTGTTCAAGCAGGCCAGCAAGTTAATTGCCGAAAACAAAGATAAGGGGCCGCATAGTGATGACGAGGAGGAGCCCCGGCAGCCGAATACCAGAGGACAGAAGAGGTTCCCCCCACAAGTGCGGACGGTGAACATGATATACGCAACCCACATCCCCAAGAGGGAGCGAAAGCGTGCGCTCAGGGACGTGTATGCGTTGGAGCCAGTCGCCCCAAAGTTCAACCCATGGTCCTCCTGTCCGATCAACTTCGATCGCAGGGACCACCCCACTAGTATCCGTCATGGCGGGTTCGCCGCACTAGTCCTAGACCCAATCATTGACGGATTTCACCTCACTCGAGTCCTTATGGATGGCGGAAGCAGCCTGAACCTGCTTTATCAGGACACGGTGCGCAAAATGGGTATAGACCCCTCAAGGATCAAACCCACAAAAACGACCTTTAAAGGCGTCATACCAGGTGTAGAGGCCCGTTGCACAGGCTCAGTCACACTGGAAGTGGTCTTCGGATCCCCGAATAACTTCCGAAGCGAAGAGTTAATCTTCGATATAGTCCCGTTCCGCAGTGGTTATCATGCACTGCTCGGGCAAACCGCATTTGCGAGATTCAATGCGGTACCGCATTATGCATACCTCAAGCTCAAGATGCCAGGACCTCAGGGGGTCATTACAGTTAATGGAAACACAGAGCACTCTCTCCGAATGGAGGAGCACACTGCGGCCCTTGCAGCGGAAGCGCAAAGCAGCCTCTTAAGGCAATCCACTAGTTTGGAGTTTAAGGACCCCAGACACCTTCAAGCGCACCCGGAGTAATCGGCAACAGGACCGCCTGGCACGTTCCGAGCTCGCATAGCAATGCGGCCCCCACCCTGGTCCCAGCCAAATGGCAAAATCCGTGCCACGCGTACATAATTACGCATTAAAAATACCATGGGCACAGGCGGGGAGGGGGGAACGACCGCGGCACGCTCCAAGACGCGGCTTAAACCGCACTAGGGGCTTCCCACTTTGGTACTTTTATCTTTCAGGACTTTAATCTCTGGAAACCCTGTCCGGCAGTATGGTTGCCGAACACTTGATGCAGCAACCAAGGAGGCAGAAAGCTACGTCACACCACAGAACTCCCAGGTGGATTACGATAACGAGTGAGATATTTGCTTTAATATTATTCCTCAGCTTGCCCTTGGAAGGGACATGTCAAACAGTCCTACTTTTTGCTTATCGCACTACTTGTATCATTCTGCTTTAGCGCACCTTTTTGAATAAACAATGCATAGCATTAAGACTATTATTGTTTTCTTCTTTATTCGTGGCATCCAACACCCGTACACTCTGGTACGGCCAATACGCTAGGGGCTTAAGCATACCCCATAATACGGCGTGAGAAGTCCGTACACTTTCAACAGTGCGACACCCCGAACTTATAGCATTATATGCATCAGCTCCGAATCATGTCTTGGGTCAATAGTTGAGTTTGCCCGGCTCCCATGTTTTGGTACCTTACGTTCCGCTATATCGGCTAAGGTAGCACTGGGAGAACTACTGCGATTGTGCTCCGGTTCTGCTGGGCTAAGCACCTCAGTAGAGAAAGCTAAAACTGACTGTCATGATAAGGCGAGAGATTGGTCGCTGTTCGAGAGGTTTTCGAGTCCTTAAAGACTTATGCCGCTTAGAGCGAGGAGTCGGCCCTGTCCGGCTTAAGGCGTGTATCGCGCCCCAGATTCGGCCTTCCGAATACTAGGGGCTTTGACGAAATTTAAAATTATAGAATTCTATGGCTAAGTGAGAGTGATAACGCATTATAGTCCGATTGCCTTGTTCGTTGTGCTGAGCACCTCCCTCGAAGGACCCAAAAATGGGAACAAGAGTGCTCAGGTTTATCCCGAACACCCCAGCACTCGTGGCATGGGGGCAGAAGCCGACGACTAGCCATCTCTCAGATTTGACAAACGGCCGAACAGAATGTAATATTTTAAATTCAAACAAGCGTTGCATAGCGCATATGAACAAGTTTTCATAAATACAGGATTACACGAGCGACTTTACTCGAATATTGTATCTTTGGTACACTCGTCCGCTACGAGATGGGCACCCTTCAGGACACCCTCATAGTACATCTCGGGGTGGCGATGCTCCTTGCCCTCCGGCGGCCCTTCCTTGATCAGCTTCACGGCATCTAGCCTGGCCCATTGCACCTTCACACGGGCGAAAGCCCGGCGTGCACCTTCGATGCAGATGGACCGCTTGATGACTTCCAGTCATGGGCAGGCATCCACAAGCCGCCTCACCAGGCCGAAGTAGCTGTTCGGAAGGGCGTCGCCAGGCCACAGCCGTACTATAAAGCCCTTCATGGCCTATTTGGCCGCCTTGTGCAGCTCGACCAGTTGCTTCAGCTGGTCGCTCAGAGGCATCGGGTGTTCGGTCCCAGTATACTGAGACCAGAACAGCTTCTTCGTTGAGCTTCCCTCCTCGGCCTGGTAAAACTGTGCGGCATCCGACACGCTGCGGGGCAAATCTGCGAATGCTCCTGCAGAGCTCCGGATCCGGGTAAGTAATAAGTAATTTACTTTCACATGCTTGCTTTGCATATAGAATTCCTTACCCGCCGCTATCTTCTTCATCACATGCTTCCTGGAGGGCCTTTTGGGCTTCGGCCTTGGCATTCTTTGCGCTCTCAAGGGCCGCGGCAAGCTCGGACTCTCGCGTCTTCGAGTCAAGCTCCAATGCCTCCTGCTTCGTCACGAGAGCTTGGAGCTCTTGCTGCACCTCGCCCACCCACGCCTCTTGTTTTTCCCGCTCGGCGCGCTCCCGGGCCGCTTTGCTTTCGGCCTCGGACAATGCTTGCTTCAGGGCTGCCACTTCGGTCGTGGCCCCTGGCAAATTCATGTTGATCCTGTCATTTTGCAATCGCATCTTTTATATATATATATAGACTAGGTATTACTTACCTTTGTTCTCCTCGAGCTGCCTCTTAGCAAGGCCGAGCTCGTCCTTGGACCCTTTAAGGTCCTTCTTTAGTGCGGCTACCTCCGCAGTTAGTGCGGCAGAGGCTAGCAGCGAAGCCTGCATACGCATATTGACATACTTATATTAGACTCCTGCGATATTGTTTGATCCTCTGTTCGGCTTTTCTTTGTGAACACCGAACAGAGCATCAGGGGCTACTGTCTATGCGGTAATATTTCTCCTATATTACAAACACTAACCTCAAAGCCTGTTAGAGGTTGGCACAGGCTTCAGTCAGTCCGCTCTTGGCGGACTGAACCTTCTAGACCACCGCACTCATAATAGTGCGGTGCTCTTCGTCGATGGTAGCGCTGCGAAGCGCTCCCGGCAGATTGTCCGGTGCCTCTGGATGGACAGAGGTCACCGGCACAGGCGCCTTGCCCCTTTTGGAAGGAGGCCGCCTGCCCGAGTCCGGAACCGCTGGGGGTTTCGGCGCGGTGTTCGGCTGAGGGCCGAACTCAGAGCCCTCGGGAGCCTTGCTCCCTCTGCTCCCGGAGTCCGGAAGGTCGCCTTGAGGCGCCTCTAGGACTGTCTCCCCTCGACCCGGTGCCTCTTGAGACAATACCTCGGCATTGTCCGTAGGGCCAAGGGAGGTGGCAGTCGGAAGTGGATCGCTATCCATATCCGGCGAGCCAAGGGAGCTGTCCGACGATACGTCAGTACGGGCTCAAGGCGGTTTGCATAGTCATAATTCGGTGTTAGGAAAGGCAGTGCGACAAAGGTATGCTATGAGTTGCTCTGGCATCCGAATACTTACGACTTCACCAAGGGCTTGTCCCTGAGCAGCCACTCATCTTCGCCTACAGCGGCGGTGGTGGAGTAGTCCGGAAGGAGAGTCCTTCCCTTCTTGGACCCTTCGGCCTCCCCAGTTGGGGCGGCCTTCCTTTTCTTGTCTCGCTCGGCTGGAGGGGGAGCATCTTCATCTTCCTCCTCGTCTTCGGGGGAGGAGTGCGTCGCGGAGTTACCGGACGATGAGTCCGATACCACCTGGCACCGGGAACTCTTTCGGGTTCCCTTGGCCTTCTTGGTCTTCTCCGGCACCTTGTAAGGAGCCGGAGTCAGCATCTTCCTTAGGAAAGCGTCTGCTGGGCCTTTGGGCAAAGGAGTCGGACAGTCGATCTGTCCGGCCGTCTCCTGCCAGTCATGTCAAAGGTACGGGAGCTTAGATCCCGTATAGAGTCAAACTATGAAAAAACAAGTATCTTGTAAGAGGTAAAACAGCTTACCGCGCTGGCTTGGCGCTTCGCGCTGAATCCGCGATCCTCGGTAGTGGGAGGGGGAACCTCGGCACCCTTGAATAGCACCTTCCAGGCATCCTTGTGTGTTGTGTCGAAGAGCCTGTTCAGAGTTTGGTGTTGGGCCGGGTCGAACTCCCACAAGTGGAAAGCCCGTTGTTGACACAGGAGGATCCGGCGGATGAGCATGACCTGGACTACATTGACGAGTTTGAGCTTCTTGCTCACCATATTTTGGATACATGTTTGGATTCCGGTCAGCTTTCCCGAACTACCCCAGGACAGGCCCTTCTCTTGCCAGGAGGTGAGCCGCGTGGGGATGCCATATCGGAACTCGGGGGCCGCTGCCCATTTAGGGTCGCGCGGCTCGGTTATGTAGAACCACCCCGATTGCCACCCCTTTATGGTCTCCACGAAGGAGCCCTTGAGCCATGTGACGTTGGGCATCTTGCCCACCATGGCGCCTCCGCACTCTTGCTGGCGGCCGCTCACTACCTTCGGCTTCACATTGAAGGTCTTCAGCCATAAGCCAAAGTGGGGCTTGATGCGGTGGAAGGCCTCGCACACGACGATAAACGCCGAGATGTTGAGGGTGAAGTTCGGGGCCAGATCGTGGAAATCCAGGCCGTAGTAGAACATGAGCCCCTGGACGAATGGGTGGAGAGGGAATCCCAGTCCACTGAGGAAATGGGTAAGGAACACTACCCTCTCATGGGGCCTGGGGGTGGGGATGAGCTGCCCTTCATCTGGGAGCCGGTGCGCGATGTCGTCGGGCAGGTATCCAGCTCTCCTCAGCTTCTTGATGTGTCCCTCCGTGACGGAGGAGACCATCCACCTGCCTCCCGCTCCGGACATGGTTGGAGAAGGTTGAGGTGGGAAGTGCGGACTTGGGCGCTGGAGCTCGAGTGTGCGAAAATGGATGAGCAAAGGAGGAAGAAGGCGTGGATGAAAAGGTGAATCATTATCCCTTTATATGGGCGGCCGAAACTATGCGCCCCCACTAGCCTGGTAAAACTCACTTATCCCCCAAGCGCCATAATCGATGGCACTGTTGGGTTACCCACACCCGTATTGATGAGAATCCCGTAATAAGGGGAACACGATCTCTGCTTTGACAAGACGTGTCAAGAAACTGCCTCGCGTTATGTGCGGGGCTAGTTAAAGAAAAGCGGTTCGAATAATCACCGAGCCATGGCATAACGTCATGTTGCCAAAAAAGTCAGCGGATTAGATTTGCGGAAGTACTATTCTCTCTCTACGGTGGAATGTGGAACTTCTTTTGCAGGGTCGGACACTATCCTTGTATTCAAATTTTTCCGTGGTGTATTCGGAGGAGGAACCCGCCTTGCAATGCCGAAGACAATACTGCGTGCCGGACTCATCGTCATTGAAGCCTGGTTCAGGGGCTACTGAGGGAATCCTGGATTAGGGGGTCTCCGGACAGCCGGACTATATCCTTTGGCCGGACTGTTAGACTATGAAGATACAAGATTGAAGACTTCATCTCGTGTCCGGATGGGACTCTACTTGGCGTGGAAGGCAAGCTAGGCAATACGGATATGTATATCTCCTCCTTTGTAACCGACCTTGGGTAACCCTAGCCCTTTCCGGTGTCTATATAAACTGGAGGGTTTTAGTCCGTAGGACAACATACAATCATACCATAGGCTAGCTTCTAGGGTTTAGCCTCTCCGATCTCGTGGTAGATCAACTCTTGTAATGCACATATCATCAAGAATAAATCAAGCAGGACGTAGGGTTTTACCTCCATCAAGAGGGCACGAACCTGGGTAAAACATCGTGTCCCGTGCCTCCTGTTACCATCCGCCTTAGACGCACAGTTCGGGACCACCTACCCGAGATCTGCCGGTTTTGACACCGACAGAGAGGAACTTAATTGAAAAGTTGCCATGCAAAAGGTAAGTTATACTAAATAAACAATATATAGTTCAAAATGAGTAAAGTTGAGCATGATTGCCACTTGTGCGCGCGCGTTGAGCCCCTTGTATTGTAAAAGGGGTATGGTCATCAAACCTGTATCAATTACATATAGCTGTACCGGACTCGTCCAACCGTGTCCGTGGTCTTAACGACCTGTCAGATGCTTTAGTTAGTGAGTCCGTTTAGTGTGCGGCTGCCGAGGTAGGCGCACGGTCTTCCGCGCGTAAGGAGCGCTCAATATTTCCATTTACTGTAATGATGCCGCGTGGACCGGGCATCTTAAGCATGAGGGAAGCGTAATGCGGTATTGCGTTAAAGCGAGCGAAAGCTTCGCGTCCGAGTAGTGCTTGATAGCTACTTTGGAACGGAGCGATGTGGAAGGTTAAATTTTTGCTGCGGAAGTTATTGAGGAAGCCGAATATAACCTCTAGTAGCAGGGAGCCCGTGCAACGGGCTTCTGGGCCTGGCGTTACTCCTTTAAAGGTAGTGTTGCTATAGCTAATTTTTGCTGGGTCTATCCCCATGTTGCATAGTGTGTCCTGATATATCAGGTTTAAACTGCTGCTGCCGTCCATCAGAACTCGTGTGAAGTGGTATCCGTCAATTATTGGGTCTAATACCAAGGCAGCCCATCCTGCATGCCGGACACTTGCTGAGTAATCCCGATGGTCAAAAGTGGTCGGTTTGGACAACCAGTGGCAGAACTCCGCGGTGATAGGCCCTGGGGCATGTGTCTCTGGGAGTGCCGCTTTGTTTCTCCCCTTTATTACGTGTAACACGTTGACTGTTTTGCCTTCTAGTGGGAATTTCTTCTGTTCCCCAGTGCTTTGCTTGCGAGGCTCGTCCTCGTCTTCGCTTGGTGTATCCTGCCCCTTATGTTCGGCGTTGAGCTTGCCAGACTGCTTGAAGACCCAACATTCTCTATGTGTATGATTTGCAGGTTTGTCGGGGGTACTATGGATCTAACATATTTGGTCCAGAATCTTGTTTAGGCTGGACAGTTCGTCTCTGTTGCCTTTGGAGGGCGGCTTTTACTGACCTGGCCAAGAGCTTCTGAATCCGGCGTTTACCGCCGTGCTCTTCGGGCTGTCTTCTTTATTCCGGCGCTTGTTTTTGCTGCGTCGTGATTTCCCGTTTCCGTCCCTGACTTCGGATGTACTTGGGTCACTGGTGCTGCATCGGGCTAACCAGTTGTCCTCGCCCATGCAAAAGCGGGTCATGAGGCTTGTTAATGCTGCCATTGTTCTCGGCTTTTCTTGGCCGAGGTGTCTGGCGAGCCATTTGTCTCGAACGCTGTGCTTGAAAGCTGCTAAGGCTTCGGCATCCGGACAGTCGACCATTTGGTTCTTCTTAGTGAGGAACCTGTTCCAAAGCTTTCGGGCTGACTCTCCGGGTTGTTGAGTTATATGACTTAAATCGTCTGCATCCGGTGGTCGGACATATGTCCCTTGAAAATTTGCCTGAAAGGCGTCTTCGAGCTCATCCCAGCTTCCAATGGAGTCTTCGGGGAGGCTTTTAAGCCAGTGCCGAGCTGGCCCTTTGAGCTTGAGGAGTAAGTACTTGATGGCGTGGAGATCGTCTCCTCGAGCCATGTGGATATGGAGGATATAGTCCTCAATCCAGACCCCAGGGTCTGTTGTTCCGTCGTACGCCTCTATGTTTACGGGTTTGAATCCCTCTGGAAATTCATGGTCCAGCACCTCATTGGTGAAACATAGGGGGTGTGCGGCACCCCTGTATTTGGGTGTACCATGGTGTTCGGATGTTTGTTGTGTTGTATTGCATACTGGAGCGCGCTTGCATGGCCCGTATATGGATCTAGTTGCCTCGTCCTTTTGATGCGAGCCCTCGCGTGGATCGCCTACTGGCTTATGTGCGGTATCGTTTGCCGCTCTATATTGGCCACCAGGTCGTCTATCCGACCGTATGGCCATTTTGTTTTCTAATTGCGGGGGATCTAAGGCCTCCTCGTCGAATTCAGGTAGCAACTTTCGCTTCAGGTAGCTCTTGGTGTGGCGATTACCGCCGTACTTCGCTGCAGTGTTGAGTACTTCACTCCATCTGATTCTGAGTGTGTCTTGCACAGCCCTGAGCATTTGCTTCTACTTTTTCAGACTCCTCGCAGTGACAACAAGCCTTTGATGGGCATTCTGTTGCTCCGGGCGCCTGTCCGGTGTGATGTCGTCCGGACTGTTATCTTTGATGGAGTCGGGTTGTTCGGTTTGATTCTCGGTGTTGCCCTGGTCGGGCGATGGTTCACCCTGCTCTATCGCTGGGTCTATATGACCACTGTTTCTGTTGAGGCGGGATTTGGAGCAGCGCTTACGCCGCCGCTTTGACTGCTTCTCGAGGGAACAACCCTTCGTTGCGTCCTTCCGTTCCTTGTCGTCGTTTTCTTTGGGTGTGTCCACCATGAATACATCATATGATGAAGTGGGTGTCCAGTGCCTTGTGGGCAGTGGTTCCTGTTCATCTCCTGCATCGTCGTCCATACCGTCGATGTCTTCAGAGTCGAGGTCGAGCATGTCGGTCAAATCGTCGACAGTGGCTACTAAGTGGGTGGTGGGTGGGCGGCGAATTTCTTCATCATCCGCACCCCAATCCTGCCGGACATAGTTCAGCCAGGACTCTCCTGACAAGGAGAGAGACCTTAATGAGTTCAGTATGTCGCCGAAGGGCGAGTGCTGAAAGATATCCGCGGAGGTAAACTCCATGATCGGCGCCCAGTCGGATTCGATAGGCACGGGCGCAGGCGGTTTTGGAGTCCGTGGCCGGGGAAGGATCCGGTGGTGTGGCATCACGGCTCTCGTGAAGGGTAAGGTCGATATTCGGATCGATCGCCGCTGAGGATACGACCTTCGTGGCAGGGTCTATCCACCCGTCCATGGATGGCGCAACTGGTTCCGAATTGAGGGTCAGAGCGGTTGCCGGCGCGATCTCCTGGACACTGTCTGATGGCAGAGCTAAATCATGCTCATCGTGACCGCGTGGCGCACTAAGCAGGGGCTCAAATCCATCGAAGATCAAGTCTCCGCAGATATCGGCCGTGTAGTTTAAGCTTCCAAACCTGACCTGGTGGCCAGGGGCGTAACTCTCGATCTGCTCCAGATGGCCAAGCGAGTTGGCTCGCAGTGCGAAGCCGTCGAATACAAAGATCTGTCCAGGGAGAAAAGTCTCACCCTGGACTACATCGCTATCGATGATCGAAGGAGCCATCAAGCCTAATCGGCGACGACACAGAGGAACTCTCAATGAAAGCACCAATGTCGGTGTCAAAACCGGCGGATCTCGGGTAGGGGGTCCCGAACTGTGCGTCTAAGGCGGATGGTAACAGGAGGCAGGGGACACGATGTTTTACCCAGGTTCGGGCCCTCTTGATGGAGGTAAAACCCTACGTCATGCTTGATTATTCTTGATAATATGAGTAGTACGAGAGTCGATCTACCACGAGATCGGAGAGGCTAAACCCTAAAAGCTAGCCTATGGTATGATTGTATGTTGTCTGGAGGTTACAAAGGAGGAGATATGCATATCCTTATTGCCTAGCTTGCCTTCCACACCAAGTAGAGTCCCATCCGGACACGGGACGAAGTCTTCAATCTTGTGTCTTCATAGTCCATCAGTCCGGCCAAAGGATATAGTCTGGCTGTCCGGAGACCCCCTAATGCAGGACTCCCTCGGGACTCATGTGGAATAACTTTGGGGTTTAAGGAGTTTGGATGCACAAGCAGTATTCCGCTTAGTACAGGTGAAGGCTAGCAAAAGACTGGGAAGCGACCAGCTAGAGAGCGACAACAGTCATGAACATGCATTAAAATTAATCAACACCGAATGCAAGCATGAGTAGGATATAATCCACCATGAACATAAATATCGTGAAGGCTATGCTGATTTTGTTTCAACTACATGTGTGAGCATGTGCCAAGTCAAGTCACTTAAATCATTCAGAGCAGGATACCACCCTATCATACCACATCAAAACCATTTTAATAGCATGTTGGCACACAAGGTAAACCATTATAACTCATAGCTAATCAAGCATGGCATAAGAAACTATGATCTCTAGTTGTCATTGCAAACATGTTTATTCATAATAGGCTGAATCAGGAACGATGAACTAATCATATTTACAAAAACAAAAGAGGTCGAGTTCATACCAGCTTTTCTCATCTCAGCCAGTCCATCATATATCATCATAATTGCCTTTCACTTGCACAATCGAATGATGTGAATAATAATAATAATAATAATAGTGCACGTGCATTGGACTAAGCTGGAATCTGCAAGCATTCAATAAACAGGAGAAGACAAGGCAATACGGGCTCTTTCGTCAGATAAACAATAATGCATATAAGAGCCACTTCAACAATTTAATTATGATCTTGTCCTATCGACCCCCAAAGAAAAGAAATAATACTATTTACACGGGAAAGCTCCCAACAAGCAAAAGAAGAACAAGAAATCTTTTTGGGTTTTTGTTTTTAATTACTACTACAAGCATGGAAATTAAACTAACTAAAAGCTACAACTAATTTTTTTGGTTTTTTCTTAAGGTTTATTAAACACACAAGAAGAAAGCATAAAAAGGAAAATAAACTAGCATGGATGATATAATGAAAAAGTATGAGCACCGACATCTAGCAATGAGTGTGTGAACATAAATGTAATGTCGGTGGGAAATACGTACTCCCCCAAGCTTAGGCTTTTGGCCTAAGTTGGTCTATGGCCACGGCTGGCCTGGCGGATATCCATAATAGTAGCTGGGGTCATACTGCGATGCAACGGCTATCGCCTGCTGAGCTACAGCGTGGCGACGAGCGGCCTCCTCTCTCCTCTCGTACTCATCTGCCTCCTCTCTGGTAATAGTATATCTTCCTCTTGCCTGATAATCAAAGAAGGCAGGAGCAGGGAGAGTAATACGGACAGCACGGTGTTTGTCAAAGATTAGTCGATACTAGAGAGGTGATTCGTTCCTCTCGACAAACTGGTGGTGAACCATAGCATTAAAATCTAGATAAGCAGGAGGTAATTCAACATCATCTTCGCGTATGGCTACACCAAGAAAATTAGCTATGTAGGTTGCATAAATTCCACCAAAGAAATCTCCATTGAATCTATTAAGATGCAACCTACGTGCTGAAGGAAATATGCCCTAGAGGCAATAATAAAGTTATTATTTATTTCCTTATATCATGATAAATGTTTATTATTCATGCTAGAATTGTATTAACCGGAAACATGATACATGTGTGAATACATAGACAAAAAGTGTCACTAGTATACCTCTACTTGACTAGCTCGTTGATCAAAGATGGTTATGTTTCCTAGCCATAGACAAAGAGTTGTCATTTGATTAACGGGATCACATCATTAGGAGAATGATGTGATTGACTTGACCCATTCTGTTAGCTTAGCACTTGATCGTTTAGTTTGTTACTATTGCTTTCTTCATGACTTATACATGTTCCTATGACTATGAGATTATGCAACTCCCGTTTACCGGAGGAACACTTTGTGTGCTACCAAACATCACAACGTAACTGGGTGATTATAAAGGTGCTCTACAGGTGTCTCCGAAGGTACTTGTTGGGTTGGCGTATTTTGAGATTAGGATTTGTCACTCCGATTGTCGGAGAGGTATCTCTGGGCCCACTCGGTAATACACATCACTTAAGCATTGCAAGCATTGCAACTAATGAGTTAGTTGCAGGATGATGTATTATGGAACGAGTAAAGAGACTTGCCGGTAACGAGATTGAACTAGGTATTGAGATACCAACGATCGAATCTCGGGCAAGTAACATACCGATGACAAAGGGAACAATGTATGTTGTTATGCGGTTTGACCGATAAAGATCTTCGTAGAATATGTAGGAGCCAATATGAGCATCCAGGTTCCGCTATTGGTTATTGACCGGAGACGTGTCTCGGTCATGTCTACATAGTTCTCGAACCCGTAGGGTCTGCACGCTTAAAGTTCGATGACGGTTATATTATGAGTTTATGTGTTTTGATGTACCGAAGGTAGTTCGGAGTCCCGGATGAGATCGGGGACATGACGAGGAGTCTCGAAATGGTCGAGATGTAAAGATCGATGTATTGGACGACTATATTCGGACACCGGAAAGGTTCCGAGTGATTCGGATATTTTCGGGGGTACCGGAGAGTTACGGGAATTCGTATTGGGCCTTAATGGGCCATACGGGAAAGGAGAGAAAGGCCTCAAAGGGTGGCCGCACCCCTCCCCATGGACTGGTCCGAATTGGACTAGGGAGGGGGGCGCCCCCTTCCTTCCTTCTCATTTTCCCATCCCTTTCCTTCCCTCCTACTCCTACTACTTGGAAGGGCTCCTAGTTCTACTAGGAAAAGGGGAATCCTACTCCCGGTGGGAGTAGGACTCCCCAGGGCGCGCCATAGAGAGGGTCGGGCCCTCCCCTCCTCCACTCCTTTATATACGTGGCCAGGGGGCACTCCATAGACACAGCAATTGATCTCTTGATCTCTTAGCCGTGTGCGGTGCCCCCCTCCACCATAATCCATCTCGATCATATCGTAGCGGTACTTAGGCGAAGCCCTGCATCGGTAGAACATCATCATCGTCACCAGGCCATCGTGCTGACGAAACTCTCCCTCAACACTCGGCTGGATCGGAGTTCGAGGGACGTCATCGAGTTGAACGTGTGCAGAAATCGGAGGTGTCGTGCGTTCGGTACTTGATTGGTCGGATCGTGAAGACGTACGACTACATCAACCGCGCTAACACTTCCGTTTTTGGTCTACGAGGGTAAGTGGACAACACTCTCCCCTCTTGTTGCTATGCATCACCATGATCTTGCGTGTTCGTAGGAATTTTTTTGAAATTACTACGTTCCCCAACAGTGGCATCTGAGCCTGGTTTTATGCGTTGATGTAATATGTACGAGTAGAACACAAGTGAGTTGTGGGCGATATAAGGCATACTGCTTACCAGCATGTCACACTTTGGTTCAGCGAGATTGTTGGATGAAGCGGCCCGGACCGACATTACACGTACGCTTACGTGACACTGGTTTTACCGCCATGCTATGCACACAGGTGACTAGCGGGTGTCAGTTTCTCCAACTTTAGTTGAACCGAGTGTGGCTATGCCCGGTCCTTGAGAAGGTTAAAACAACACTAACTTGACAAACTATCGTTGTGGTTTTGATGCGTAGGTAAGAACGGTTCTTGCTCAGCCCGTAGCAGCCACGTAAAACTTGCAACAACAAAGTAGAGGACGTCTAACTTGTTTTTGCAGGGCATGTTGTGATGTGATACGGTCAAGACATGATGAGATATAAGTTGTTGTATAAGATGATCATGTTTGGTTGAAGTTATCGGCAACTAGCAGAAGCCTTATGGTTGTCTCTTTATTGCATAAGATGCAAGCGCTAAATAATTGCTTTACTTTATCGCTATGCGATAGCAATAGTTGCAAGAGATATAGTTGGTGAGACGACCATGTGACGACACATTGATATAGATCAAGATGATGGAGATCATGGTGTCATGCCGGTGACGATGGAAATCATGACGATGCTTTGGAGATGGAGATCAAAGGCATAAGATGATGATGGCCATATCATGTCACATATTTTGATTGCTTGTGATGTTTATATTTTATACATCTTATTTTGCTTAGTTCGACGGTAGCTTTATAAGATGATCTCTCACTAATTATCAAGGTGCAAGTGTTCTCCCTGAGTATGCACCATTGCGAAAGTTCTTCGTGATGAGACACCACGTGATGATCGGGTATGATAGGATCTACGTTCAAATACAACGGGTGCAAAAATAGTTGCACACGCGGAATACTCAGGTTAAACTTGACGAGCCTAGCATATAACAGATATGGCCTTGGAACACTGAGACCGAAAGGTCGAGCGTGAATCATATAGTAGATATGATCAACATAGTGATGTTCACCATTGAAACTACTCCATCTCATGTGATGATCGGACATGGTTTAGTTGATATGGATCACGTGATCACTTAGAGGATTAGAGGGATGTCTATCTAAGTGGGAGTTCTTAAGTAATATGATTAATTGAACTTAAATTTATCATGAACTTAGTCCTGGTAGTATTAGCATATCTATGTTGTAGATCAATAGCTCGCGTTTAGCTCCCCTGTTTTATTTTTGATATGTTCCTAGAGAAAACTAAGTTGAAAGGTATTTTAGCAATGACGCGGATTGGATCCGTGATCTGACGTTTATCCTCATTGCTGGACAGAAGAATTATGTCCTTGATGCACCGCTAGGTGACAAACCTATTGCAGGAGCAGATGCAGATGTTATGAACGTTTGGCTAGCTCAATATGATGACTACTTGATAGTTTAGTGCACCATGCTTAAACGGCTTAGAATCGGGACTTCAGAGACGTTTTGAACGTCATGGACCATATGAGATGTTCCAGGAGTTGAAGATAATATTTCTAGCAAATACCTGAGTTGAGAGATATGAAGTCTCCAGCAAGTTCTATAGCTAAAAGATGGAGGAGAATAGCTCAAGCAGTGAGCATGCACTCAGATTGTCTGGGTACTATAATCGCTTGAATCAAGGTGGAGTTAATCTTCCAGATAAAATATTGATTGACATAATTCTCTAGTCACCATCACCAAGTTAGTAGAACTTCGTGATGAACTATAATATGCAAGGGATAACGGAAACGATTCCCAAGCTCTGCGTGATGCTGAAATCGACGAAGGTAGAAATCAAGAAAAGCATCAAGTGTTGATGGTAAACAAAACCACTAGTTTCAAGTAAAGGGACAAAGGGAAGAAAGGGGAACTTCAAGAAGAACGGCAAGCAAGTTGCTGCTCAAGTGAAAAAACCCAAGTCTGGACCTAAGCCTGAAACTGAGTGCTTCTACTGCAAAGGGACTGGTCACTGGAAGCGGAACTACCCCAAGTAATTGGCGGATAAGAAGGATGGCAAAGTGAACGTATGTATATTTGATATACATGTTATTGATGTGTCCTTTACTAGTGTTTATAGCAACCCCTCAGTATTTGATACTAGTTCAGTTGCTAAGAATAGTAACTCGAAACGGGAGTTGCAGAATGAACAGAGACTAATTAAGGGTGAAGTGACGATGTGTATTGGAAATGGTTCCAAGATTGATATGATGATCATCGCACACTCCCTATACTTTCGGAATTAGTGTTAAACCTAAAATAAATGTTATTTAGTGTTTGGGTTGAGCATGAATATGATTGGATAATGTTTATTGCAATACGATTATTCATGTAAGTTAGGGAATAATTGTTGTTCTATTTACATGAATAAAACCCAATGAAAATGGTTTGTTGGATCTCGATCATGGTAATACACATTTTCATAATATTGAAGCCAAAAGATGCAAAGTTAATAATGATAGTGCAACTTATTTGTGGCACTGCCGTTTAGGTTATATTGGTGTAAAGCGCATGAAGAAAATCCATGCTGATGGGCTTTTGTAATCACTTGATTATGAATCAGTTGATGCTTGCGAACCATGCCTCATGGGCAAGATGACTAAGACTCCGTTCTCCGGAACAATGGAGCGAGCAACATATTTGTTGGAAATCATACATATTGATGTATGTGGTCCGATGAATATTGAGGCTCACGGCAGGTATCATTATTTTCTGATCTTCACAGATGATTTGAGCAGATATGAGTATATCTACTTGATCAAACACAAGTCTGAAACATTTGAAAAGTTCAAAGAATTTCAGAGTGAAGTGGAGAATCATCATAACAAAAATAAAAGTTTCTACGATATGATCACAAAAGTAAAATATTTGAGTTACGAGTTTGGCCTTCAGTTAAAACAATGTGAAATGGTTTCACTACTCACGCCACCTGGAACACCACAGTGTAATGGTGTGTCCGAACGTCGTAACCGAACTTTATTAGATATGGTGCGATCTATGATGTCTCTTACCGATTTACTATTGGGGAACGTAGCAGAATTTTAAAATTTTCTACGCATCACCAAGATCAATCTATGGAGTCATCTAGCAACGAGGGAGAAGGGAGTGCATCTACATACCATTGTAGATCGCGAGCAGAAGCGTTCAAGAGAACGGGGATGATGGAGTTGTACTCGCCGTGATCCAAATCACCGATGACCTAGCGCCGAACGGACGGCACCTCCGCGTTCAACACATGTACGGTTGGGAAGACGTCTCCTCCTTCTTGATCCAGCAAGGGGGAAGGAGAGGTTGATGAAGATCCAGCAGCACGACGGCGTGGTGGTGGAAGCAACGGTGATCTCGGCAGGGCTTCGCCAAGCTCAGGGAGAGGGAGAGGTGTCACGGGAGGGAGAGGGAGGCGCTAGGGACTAGGGTGCGGCTGCCCACCCTCCCCCCCCACTATATATATAGGACCCCTAGGGGGGCGTCGGCCCTAGGAGATTGAATCTCCAAGGGGGGGCGGCGGCCAAGGGGGGTGGAGTGCCCCCCAAGCCAAGTGGGGCGCCCCCACCCTAGGGTTTCCAACCCTAGGCGCAGGGGGAGGCCCAAGGGGGGCGCACCAGCCCACTAGGGGCTGGTTCCCCTCCCATTTCAGCCCATGGGGCCCTCTGGGATAGGTGGCCCCACCTGGTGGACCCCCGGGACCCTTCCGGTGGTCCCGGTACAATACCGATTACCCCCGAAACTTTCCCGATGGCCGAAACTTGACTTCCTATATATAAATCTTCACCTCTGGACCATTCCGGAACTCCTCGTGATGTCCGGGATATCATCCGGGACTCCGAAAAACTTTCGGGCTACCGTATACTAATATCTCAACAACCCTAGCGTCACCGAACCTTAAGTGTGTAGACCCTACGGGTTCGGGAGACACACAGACATGACCGAGATGACTCTCCGGTCAATAACCAACAGCGGGATCTGGATACCCATGTTGGATACCACATGCTCCTCGATGATCTCATCGGATGAACCACGATGTCGAGGATTCGGTCAATCCCGTATACAATTCCCTTTGTCAATCGGTACATTACTTGCCCGAGACTCGATCGTCGGTATCCCAATACCTCGTTCAATCTCGTTACCGGCAAGTCACTTTACTCGTACCGTAATGCATGATCCCGTGATCAACCACTTGGTCACATTGAGCTCATTATGATGATGCATTACCGAGTGGGCCCAGAGATACCTCTCCGTCATACGGAGTGACAAATCCCAGTCTCGATTCGTGCCAACCCAACAGACACTTTCGGAGATACCCGTAGTCTACCTTTATAGTCACCCAGTTACGTTGTGACATTTGGCACACCCAAAGCACTCCTACAGTATCCGGGAGTTGCACAATCTCATGGTCTAAGGAAATGATACTTGACATTCGGAAAAGCTATAGCAAACGAACTACGCGATCTTTGAGCTATGCTTAGGATTGGGTCTTGTCCACCACATCATTCTCCTAATGATGTGATCCCATTATCAATGGCATCCAATGTCCATAGTCAGGAAACCATGACTATCTTTTGATCAACGAGCTAGTCAACTAGAGGCTCACTAGGGACGTGTTGTGGTCTATGTATTCACACATGTATTATGATTTTCGGATAACACAATTATAGCATGAACAATAGACAATTATCATGAACAAAGAAATATAATAATAACCATTTTATTATTGCCTTCTGGGCATATTTCCAACAGTCTCCCACTTGCACTAGAGTCAATAGTCTAGTTACATTGGGATGAATCGAACACCCATGCAGTTCTGGTGTTGATCATGTTTTGCTCTAGGGAGAGGTTTAGTCAACGGATCTGCCACATTCAGGTCTGTATGTACTTTACAAATATCTATGTATCCATTTTGAACACTTTCACGAATGGAGTTGAAGCGATGCTTGATATGCCTGGTCTTCCTGTGAAACTTGGGCTCCTTGGCAAGGGCAATAGCTCCAGTGTTGTCACGGAAGAGAGTCATCGGGCCCGACGCATTGGGTATGACTTCTAGGTCGGTAATGAACTCCTTCACCCAGATTACCTCTTGTGCTGCCTCCGAGGCTGCCATGTACTCTGCTTCACATGTAGATTCCGCCACAACGCTTTGCTTGCAACTGCACCAGCTTACTGCCCCACCATTCAAAATATACACGTATCCGGTTTGTGACTTAGAGTCATCCAGATCTGTGTCGAAGCTAGCATCGACGTAACCCTTTACGACGAGCTCTTCGTCACCTCCATAAACAAGAAACATATCCTTATTCATCTTCAGGTACTTCAGGATATTCTTGACCGCTGTCCAGTGTTCCATGCCGGGATTACTTTGGTACCTTCCTACCAAACTTACGGCAAGGTTTACATCAGGTCTGGTACACAGCATAGCATACATGATAGACCCTATGGCCGAGGCATAGGGGACGACACTCATCTTTTCTCTATCTTCTGTCGTGGTCGGGCATTGAGCCGTGCTCAATCTCGTACCTTGCAATACAGGTAAGAACCCCTTCTTTGACTGATCCATATTGAACTTCTTCAATATCTTGTCAAGGTACGTACTCTGTGAAAGACCAATGAGGCGTCTCGATCTATCTCTATAGATCTTGATGCCTAATATGTAAGCAGCTTCTCCAAGATCCTTCATTGAAAAACACTTATTCAAGTAGGCCTTTATGCTTTCCAAGAATTCTATATCATTTCCCATCAACAGTATGTCATCCACATCCAATATGAGAAATGCTACAGAGCTCCCACTCACTTTCTTGTAAATGCATGCTTCTCCATAAGTCTGCGTAAACCCAAACGCTTTGATCATCTCATCAAAACGAATGTTCCAACTCCGAGATGCTTGCACCAGCCCATAGATCGAGCGTTGGAGCTGGCACACCTTGTCAGCATTCTTAGGATCAACAAAACCTTCCGGCTGCATCATATACAATTCTTCCTTAAGGAAACCATTAAGGAATGCCGTTTTGACGTCCATTTGCCATATCTCATAATCATAGAATGCGGCAATTGCTAACATAATTCGGACGGACTTTAGCTTCGCTACGGGTGAGAAAGTCTCATCATAGTCAACCCCTTGAACTTGTCAATAACCCTTAGCGACAAGCCGAGCTTTATAGATGGTTACATTACCATCCACGTGTGTCTTCTTCTTAAAGATCCATTTATTTTCTATGGCTCGCCGATCATCAGGCAAGTCAGCCATAGTCCATACTTCATTTTCATACATGGATCCTATCTCGGATTTCATGGCTTCCAGCCATTTGTCGGAATCTGGGCCCGCCATCGCTTCCTCATAGTTCGAAGGTTCACCGTTGTCTAACAACATGATTTCCAGGACAGGGTTGCCGTACCACTCTAGTGCAGAACGTGTCCTTTTGGACCTACGAAGTTCAGTAGCAACTTGATCTGAAGTTTCATGATCATCATCATTAACTTCCTTCTAGTCGGTGTAGGCACCTCAGGAACATTTTCTTGAGCTGCGCCACTTACCGATTCAAGAGGTAATACTTCACCGAGTTCTACTTTCCTCCCACTTATTTCTTTCGAGAGAAACTCTTTCTCTAGAAAGGATCCATTCTTGGCAACAAAGATCTTGCCTTCGGATCTGAGGTAGAAGGTATACCCAATAGTTTCTTCAGGGTATCCTATGAAGACGCATTTTTCTGATTTGGGTTCGAGCTTTTCAGGTTGAAGTTTCTTGACATAAGCATCGCATCCCCAAACTTTTAGAAATGACAGCTTAGGTTTTTCCCAAACCATAATTCATACGGTGTCGTCTCAACAGATTTCGACAGAGCCCTATTTAATGTGAATGCGGCAGTCTCTAAAGCATAGCCCCAAAATGACAGCGGTAAATCGGTAAGAGACATCATAGATCGCACCATATCCAATAGAGTGCGATTACGACGTTCAGACACACCATTACGCTGAGGTGTTCCAGGCGGCGTGAGTTGTGAAACTATTCCACATTTCCTTAAGTGTGTGCCAAATTCGTGACTCAAGTATTCTCCCCCATGATCTGATCGCAAGAACTTGATTTTTCTGTCATGTTGATTTTCAACCTCACTCTGAAATTCCTTGAACTTTTCAAAGGTCTCAGACTTGTGTTTCATTAAGTAGACATACCCATATCTACTCAAGTCATCAGTGAGGGTGAGAACATAACGATAGCCACCGCGAGCCTCAATGCTCATTGGACCGCACACATCAGTAGTATGATTTCCAATAAGTTGGTTGCTCGCTCCATTGTTCCTGAGAACGGAGTCTTGGTCATTTTACCCATGAGGCATGGTTCGCACGTGTCAAATGATTCGTAATCAAGAGACTCCAAAATTACATCGGCATGGAGCTTCTTCGTGCGTTTGACACCTATGTGACCAAGGCGGCAGTGCCACAAGTATGTGGGACTATCATTATCAACCTTACATCTTTTGGTATTCACAGTATGAATATGTGTAACATTACGCTCGAGATTCATTAAGAATAAACCATTCACTAGCGGAGCATGACCATAAAACATATCTCTCATATAAATAGAACAACCATTATTCTTGGATTTAAATGAGTAGCTAACTCGAATTAAACGAGATCTTGATACAATGTTCATGCTCAAAGCTGGCACTAAATAACAATTATTGAGGTTTAAAACTAATCCCGTAGGTAAATGTAGAGGTAGCGTCCCGACGGCGATCACATCGACCTTGGAACCATTCCCGATGCGCATCGTCACCTCGTCCTTCGCCAGTCTCCGCTTATTCTGCAGCTCCTGCTTTGAGTTACAAATGTGAGCAACCGCACCGGTATCAAATACCCAGGAGCTACTACGAGTACTGGTAAGGTACACATCAATTACATGTATATCACATATACCTTTAGTGTTGCCGGCCTTCTTGTCCGCTAAGTATTTCGGGCAGTTCCACTTCCAGTGACCACTTCCCTTGCAATAAAAACACTCAGTCTCAGGCTTGGGTCCATTCTTTGACTTCTTCCCGGCAGCTTGCTTACCGGGCGCGGCAACTACCTTGCCGTCCTTCTTGAAGTTCTTTTTACCCTTGCCTTTCTTGAACTTAGTGGTTTTATTCACCATCAACACTTGATGTTCCTTTTTGATTTCCACCTCCGCTGATTTCAGCATTGAATATACCTTAGGAATGGTCTTTTCCATCCCCTGCATATTGAAGTTCATCACAAAGCTTTTGTAGCTCGGTGGAAGCGACTGAAGGATTCTGTCAATGACCGCGTCATCCGGGAGATTAACTCCCAGCTGAGTCAAGCGGTTATGCAACCCAGACATTTTGAGTATGTGCTCGCTGACAGAACTGTTTTCCTCCATCTTACAACTGAAGAACTTGTCGGAGACTTCATATCTCTTGACCCGGGCATGAGCTTGGAAAACCATTTTTAGCTATTCGAACATCTCATATGCTCTGTGTTGCTCAAAACGCTTTTGGAGCCCTGGTTCTAAGATGTAAAGCATGCCGCACTAAATGAGGGAGTAATCATCAGCACGTGACTGCCAAGCGTTCATAACGTCTTGGTTCTCTGGGATGGGTGCGTCACCTAGCGGTGCTTCTAGGACATAATCTTTCTTGGCAGCTATGAGGATGATCCTCAGGTTCCGGACCCAGTCCGTATAGTTGTTGCCATCATCTTTCAGCTTGATTTTCTCTAGGAACGCGTTGAAGTTGAGGGCAACATTAGCATGGGCCATTTGATCTACAAGACATAGTGTAAAGATTTTAGACTAAGTTCATGATAATTAAGTTCATATAATCAAATTATTCAATGAACTCCCACTCAGATAGACATCCCTCTAGTCATCTAAGTGAAACATGATCCGAGTCAACTAGGCCGTGTCCGATCATCATGTGAGACGGACTAGTCAACATCGGTGAACATCTTCATGTTGATCGTATCTTCTATACGACTCATGCTCGACCTTTCGGTCTTCCGTGTTCCGAGGCCATGTCTATACATGCTAGGCTCGTCAAGTCAACCTAAGTGTATTCCGTGTGTAAATCTGGCTTACACCCGTTGTATTCGAACGTTAGAATCTATCACACCCGATCATCACGTGGTGCTTCGAAACAACGAACCTTCGCAACGGTGCACAGTTAGGGGGAACACTTTCTTGAAATTATTACGAGGGATCATCTTATTTAAGCTACCATCATTCTAAGCAAATAAGATGTAAAACATGATAAACATCACATCCAATCAAATAGTGACATGATATGGCCAATATCATTTGCTCCTTTTGATCTCCATCTTCGGGGCTCCATGATCATCGTTATCACCGGCATGACACCATGATCTCCATCATCATGTCTTCTTGAAGTTGTCTCGTCATCTATTACTTCTACTACTATGGCTAACGCTTTAGCAATAAAGTAAAGTAATTACATGACATTGATGTTGACACGCAGGTCATAAATAAATTAAGACAACTCCTATGGCTCCTGCCGGTTGTCATACTCATCGACATGCAAGTCGTGATTCCTATTACAAGAACATGATCAATCTCATACATCACATATATCATACATCACATCCTTTTGTCCATACCACATCACACGGCACATGCTGCAAAAACAAGTTAGACGTCCTCTAATTGTTGTTGCAAGTTTTTACGTGGCTGCTATAGGTTTCTAGCAAGAACGTTTCTTACCTACGCCAAAACCACAACGTGATATGCCAATTTCTATTTACCCTTCATAAGGACCCTTTTCATCGAATCCGATCCGACTAAAGTGGGAGAGACAGACACCCCCTAGCCACCTTATGCAACTAGTGCATGTCAGTTGGTGGAACCAGTCTCACGTAAGCGTACGTGTAAGGTCGGTCTGGGCCGCTTCATCCCACGATGCCGCCGAATCAAGATAAGACTAGTAACGGCAAGTAAATTGACAATATCGATGCCCACAACTGCTTTGTGTTCCATTCGTGCATAGAAACTATGCATAGACCTGGCTCATGATGCCACAGTTGGGGAACGTAGCAGAATTTTAAAATTTTCTACGCATCACCAAGATCAATCTATGGAGTCATCTAGCAACGAGGGAGAAGGGAGTGCATCTACATACCCTTGTAGATCGCGAGCGGAAGCGTTCAAGAGAACGGGGATGATGGAGTCGTACTCGTCGTGATCCAAATCACCGATGACCTAGCGCCGAACGGATGGCACCTCCGCGTTCAACACACGTACGGTTGGGAAGACGTCTCCTCCTTCTTGATCCAGCAAGGGGGAAGGAGAGGTTGATGAAGATCCCGCAGCACGACGGCGTGGTGGTGGAAGCAACGGTGATCTCGGCAGGGCTTCGCCAAGCTCAGGGAGAGGGAGAGGTGTCACGGGAGGGAGAGGGAGGCGCCAGGGACTAGGGTGCGGCTGCCCTCCCTCCCCCCCCCCACTATATATAGGACCCCTAGGGGGGCGTCGGCCCTAGGAGATTGAATCTCCAAGGGGGGCGGCGGCCAAGGGGGGTGGAGTGCCCCCCAAGCCAAGTGGGGCGCCCCTACCCCTAGGGTTTCCAACCCTAGGCGCAGGGGGAGGCCCAAGGGGGGCGCACCAGCCCACTAGGGGCTGGTTCCCCTACCACTTCAGCCCATGGGGCCCTCTGGGATAGGTGGCCCCACCCGGTGGACCCCCGGGACCCTTCTGGTGGTCCCGGTACAATACCGATTACCCCCGAAACTTTCCCGATGGCTGAAACTTGACTTCCTATATATAAATCTTCACCTCCGGACCATTCCGGAACTCCTCGTGACGTCCGGGATCTCATCCGAGACTCCGAACAACTTTCGGGCTACCGTATACTAATATTTCAACAACCCTAGCGTCACCGAACCTTAAGTGTGTAGACCCTACGGGTTCGGGAGACACGCAGACATGACTGAGACGACTCTCCGGTCAATAACCAACAGCGGGATCTGGATACCCATGTTGGATCCCACATGCTCCTCGATGATCTCATCGGATGAACCATGATGTCGAGGATTCGGTCAATCCCGTATACAATTCCCTTTGTCAATCGGTACATTACTTGCCCGAGACTCGATCGTCGGTATCCCAATACCTCGTTCAATCTCGTTACCGGCAAGTCACTTTACTCGTACCGTAATGCATGATCCCGTGATCAACCACTTGGTCACATTGAGCTCATTATGATGATGCATTACCGAGTGGGCCCAGACATACCTCTCCGTCATACGGAGTGACAAATCCCAGTCTCGATTCGTGCCAACCCAACAGACACTTTCGGAGATACTCGTAGTCTACCTTTATAGTCACCCAGTTACGTTGTGACATTTGGCACACCCAAAGCACTCCTACAGTATAGTGGAGTTGCACAATCTCATGGTCTAAGGAAATGATACTTGACATTCGGAAAAGCTATAGCAAACGAACTACGCGATCTTTGAGCTATGCTTAGGATTGGGTCTTGTCCACCACATCATTCTCCTAATGATGTGATCCCATTATCAATGGCATCCAATGTCCATAGTCAGGAAACCATGACTATCTTTTGATCAACGAGCTAGTCAACTAGAGGCTCACTAGGGACGTGTTGTGGTCTATGTATTCACACATGTATTACGAGTTTCGGATAACACAATTATAGCATGAACAATAGACAATTATCATGAACAAAGAAATATAATAATAACCATTTTATTATTGCCTCTAGGGCATATTTCCAACATTTACCACTATCGTTTTGGGGTTATGCATTAGAGACAGATACATTCACATTAAATAGGGCACCATCTAAATCCGTTGAGACGACGCCGTATGAACTATGGTTTGGCAAGGAACCTAAGTTGTCGTTTCTTAAAGTTTGAGGTTGCAATGCTTATGTGAAAAAGTTTCAACCTGATAAGCTCAAACCCAAATTGGAGAAGTGCATCTTCATAGGATACCCAAAATAAAATGTTGGGTACACCTTCTATCACAGATCTGAAGGCAAGATATTCATTGTTGAGAATGGATCCTTTCTAGAGAAGGAGTTTCTCTCGAAAGAAGTGAGTGGGAGGAAAGTAGAACTTGATGAGGTAACTGTACCTGGTCCCTTATTGGAAAGTAGTTCATTACAGAAATTTGTTCCTGTGACTACTACACCAATTAGTGAGGAAGCTAATAATGATGATCATGTAACTTCAGATCAAGTTACTACCGAACCTCGTAGGTAAACCATAGTGAGATCCGCACCAGAGTGGTCCGGTAATCCTGTTCTGGAGGTCATGTTACTTGACCATGATGAGCCTACGAACTACGAGGAAGTGATTATGAGCCCAGATTCTGCGAAATGGCTTGAGGCCATGAAATCTGAGATGTGATCCATGTATGAGAACAAAGTATGGACTTTGATTGACTTGCCCATTGACCGGCGAGCCATTGAGATTAAATGGATCTTCAAGAGGAAGACGGATGCTGATAGTAGTGTTACTATCTACAAAGCTAGAATAGTCACAAAAAGGTTTTCGACAAGTTTAAGGTGTTGACTACGATGAGAGTTTCTCACTCGTATCTATGCTTAAGTCTGTCTGAATCATGTTAGAAATTGCCGCATTTTATGAAATCTGGCAAATGGATAAAAAAACTGCATTCCTTAATGGATTTATTAAAGAAGAGTTGTATATGATGCAACCAAAAGGTTTTGTCAATCATAAAGGTGCTAACAAAATATGCAAGCTCCAGCGATCCATCTATGGACTGGTGCAAGCATCTCGGAGTTGGAATATATGCTTTGATAAGTTGATCAAAGCATATAGTTTTATACAGACTTGCGGTGAAGCATGTATTTACAAGAAAGTGAGTGGGAGCACTACAGCATTTCTGATAAGTATATGTGAATGACATATTGTTGATCGAAGATTCTGCAAAGCATAAAGGAGTGTTTGAAAGGAGTTTTTCAAAGAAAGACCTCGGTGAAGTTGCTTACATATTGAGCATCAAGATCTGTAGAGATAGATCAAGACGCTTGATAAGTTTTTCAATGAGTACATACCTTGACAAGATTTTGAAGTAGTTTAAAATGGAACAGTCAAAGAAAGAGTTCTTGCCTGTGTTACAAGGTGTGAAACTGAGTAAGACTCAAAGCCTGACCACGGCAGAAGATAGAAAGAGAATGAAAGTCATTCCCTATGCCTTGGCCATAGGTTCTATAAAATATGCCATGCTATGTACCAGATCTATTGTATACCCTACACTGTTTTTGGCAAGGGAATACAATAGTGATCTAGGAGTAGATCACTGGACATTGGTCAAAATTATCCTTAGTGGAATAAGGATATGTTTCTCGATTATGGAGGTGACAAAAGGTTCGTCGTAAAGGGTTACGTCGATGCAAGTTTTGACACTGATCCAGATGACTCAAAGTCTCAATCTGGATACATATTGAAAGTGGGAGCAATTAGCTAGAGTAACTCCGTGCAGAGCATTGTTGACATAGAAATTTGCAAAATACATACGGATCTGAATGTGGCAGACCCGTAGACTAAACTTCTCTCACAAGCAAAACATGATCACACCTTAGTACTCTTTGGGTGTTAATCACATAGCGATGTGAACTAGATTGTTGACTCTAGTAAACCCTTTGTGTGTTGGTCACATGACGATGTGAAGTATTGTGAACTATGGGTGTTAATCACATGGTGATGTGAACTATTGGTGTTAAATCACATGGCGATGTGAACTAGATTATTGACTCTAGTGCAAGTGGGAGACTGAAGGAAATATGCCCTAGAGGCAATAATAAAGTTATTATTTATTTCCTTATATCATGATAAATGTTTATTATTCATGCTAGAATTGTATTAACCGGAAACATGATACATGTGCGAATACATAGACAAACAAAGTGTCACTAGTATACCTCTACTTGACTAGCTCATTGATCAAAGATGGTTATGTTTCCTAGCCATAGACAAAGAGTTGTCATTTGATTAACGGGATCACATCATTAGGAGAATGATGTGATTGACTTGACCCATTCCGTTAGCTTAGCACTTGATCGTTTAGTTTGTTGCTATTGCTTTCTTCATGACTTATACATGTTCCTATGACTATGAGATTATGCAACTCCCGTTTATCGGAGGAACACTTTGTGTGCTACCAAATGTCACAACGTAACTGGGTGATTATAAAGGTGCTCTACAGGTGTCTCTGAAGGTACTTGTTGGGTTGGCGTATTTTGAGATTAGGATTTGTCACTCCGATTGTCGGAGAGGTATCTCTGGGCCCACTCGGTAATACACATCACTTAAGCCTTGCAAGAATTGCAACTAATGAGTTAGTTGCGGGATGATGTATTACGAAATGAGTAAAGAGACTTGTCGGTAACGAGATTGAACTAGGTATTGAGATACCGACGATCGAATCTCGGGCAAGTAACATACCGATGACAAAGGGAACAACGTATGTTGTTATGCGGTTTGACCGATAAAGATCTTTGTAGAATATGTAGGAGCCAATATGATCATCCAGGTTCCGCTGTTGGTTATTGACCGGAGACATGTCTCGGTCATGTCTACATAGTTCTCAAACCCGTAGGGTCCGCACGCTTAAATTTCGATGACGGTTATATTATGAGTTCATGTGTTTTATGTACCGAAGGTAGTTCCGAGTCCCGGATGAGATCGGGGACATGACGAGGAGTCTTGAAATGGTTGAGACGTAAAGATCGATATATTGGACGACTATATTCGGACATCGGAAAGGTTCCGAGTTATTCAGATATTTTCGGGGGTACCGGAGAGTTACGGGAATTCGTATTGGGCTTTAATGGGCCATACGGGAAAGGAGAGAAAGGCCTCAAAGGGTGGCCGCACCCCTCCCCATGGACTGGTCCGAATTGGAGTAGGGAGGGGGGCGCCCCCTTCCTTCCTTCTCCTTTTCCCTTCCCTTTCCTTCCCTCCTACTCCTACTACTTGGAAGGGCTCCTAGTTCTACTAGGAAAAGGGGAATCCTACTCCCGGTGGGAGTAGGACTCCCCAGGGTGCGCCATAGAGAGGGCCGGCCCCTCCCCTCCTCCAGTCCTTTATATACGTGGCCAGGGGGCACTCCATAGACACAACAATTGATCTCTTAATCTCTTAGTCGTGTGCGGTGCCCCCCTCCACCATAATCCACCTTGATCATATCGTAGCGGTGCTTAGGCGAAGCCCTACGTCGGCAGAACATCATCATCATCACCACGACGTCATGCTGACGAAACTCTCCCTCAACACTCGGCTGGATCAGAGTTCGAGGGACGTCATCGAGTTGAACGTGTGCAGAACTTGGAGGTGCCATGCGTTCGGTACTTGATCGGTCGATCGTGAAGACGTACGACTACATCAACCGCGTTGTGCTAACGCTTCCGCTTTTGGTCTACGAGGGTACGTGGACAACACTCTCCCCTCTTGTTGCTATGCATCACCATGATCTTGCGTGTTCGTAGGAAATTTTTTGAAATTACTACGTTCCCCAACACGTGCAACAATGGCTCGCAAATTATAAGATTTGTCTCCTAACACAGCACTCCGAAAAATATTGAGGTCAGGGACACACATGTGACATGCCTCATCTTTACCATTAATGCATGTACCTATAAAGAGAGCAAAATAATGTATAGCAGGAAAGTGAATGCTCCCTATGGTAGCTTGTGTAATATCTCTAGATTCTCCCACAGTTATGCTAGCAAGAAAATATCTAAATTCATATTTGCGAGGATCCCTTATACTACCCCATTGTGGAAGTTTGCATGCAGTGGTAAAATCCTCTAAGTCCATGGTGTAAGAATTATCATAAAGATCAAACAAGACAGTTGGAGAATTACGTGAAGTTGAAAATTCAAACCTCCTCACAAAGGTACTGGTGAGGTTGTGATACTGGCTGCACTTCTCTTCCTCGAAGCTCACAAGATCAACGTTACACAAATATGCGTTGAATTCTTCCTTAATTCCTGCTCGATCCATAAAGTTCTCAGAGGGTCATTCACAAGGACGCACTGGAGCATCTCTTGGTGGCTCGTCATCAGCATCACGCATTGCAAGCCTGGGTCCTTACTTCCTTGAAGAACCACCTTGGAACATTTTCCTAAGCATATTTATTCCTCTGAAAAATTTTGAAATTTTTTAGTAACTTCAAAATAAAGGTAAACCAAACTCAATAATATTGGTAGCAACTACTCCAACAAGTGCTTAGGGCCTATATCATGCATCAAAACTACTCTTGACCATATAAATTTGACATGCAAGCTCAAGAACAGGGTCACCTAAGCAGCAAAAATTTGCAATGAATAAAGCACTAGAACAAAAACTAATTGGACCAATGGAGGAGTCACATACCAAGGAACAATCTCCCCAAGCAGTTTCGTGAGAGGTGCTTTGAGCAAGGAGATCGAAAATGGCAGCAAAATGAGCTAGAACTCGGGTTTGAGCTGGTTATTCGTGTTTGTGAGAGGAAGAAGAAGTGTATGGGTGAAAGGATAAGTGGAGAAGGGACACCATGGGCCCATGAGGCAGGGGGCGCGCCCAGGGGGGTAGGGCGCGCCCTCCACCCTCGTGGGCAGGTGGTTGACCCCCTGCTGTGTTCTTAGTGCCAAATATTCTCAAATGTTCTCGAAAAAAATCATATTTAAATTTCAGGGCATTTGGAGAACTTTTATTTTCGAGGTATTTTTATACTGCACAGATAATCAGATAACAGACAGAAAAATATTTGTTTTTATTTTATTTAATATAAATAACAGAAAGTAAAAGTGGGGTACAGAAGGTTGTGTCTTCTAGTTTCATCCATCTCATGATCATCAAAAGGAATCCACTAACGAGTTTGATCAAGTCTTGTTAACGAACTCATTCCGAATAACATGGAATCGGAGAAATTTCCGATAACACTATGTTACCTCAATGGGGATATGCACATCCCCAATAATAAGAATATCATATTTCTTCTTGACAGTAGGAAGAGGAAATTCAAAACCTCCAAATATAATCGATGGCATTTTTTCCAATAGAGTTGATACTATGAACTTGAGATTGTTTGCTCGGAAAGTGTACCATATGCTCATTGCCATTAACATGAAAAGTGACATTGCCTTTAGTGCAATCAATAACAGCCCCTGCAGTATTCAAAAAGGGTCTTCCAAGAATAATAGACATACTATCGTCCTCGGGAATATCAAGAATAACAAAGTCCGCTAAAATAGTAACGTTTGCAACTACAACAGGCACATCCTCACAAATACCGACAGGTATAGCAGTTGATTTATCAGCCATTTGCAAAGATATTTCAATAGGTGTCAACTTATTCAAATCAAGTCTACGATATAAAGAGAGACGCATAACACTAACACCGGCTCCAAGTCACATAAAGCAGTTTTAACATAGTTTCTTTTAATGGAGCATGGTATAGTGGGTACTCCTGGATCTCCAAGTTTATTTGGTAATCCACCCTTAAAAGTATAATTAGCAAGCATGGTGGAAACTTCAGCTTCTGATATCTTTCTTTTATTTGTAATAATATCTTTCATGTACTTAGTATAAGGATTGGTTTTGAGCATATCAGATAATCGCATACGCAAAAAGATAGGTCTAATCATTTCAGCAAAGCGCTCAAAATCCTCATCATCCTTTTTCTTGGATGGTTTGGGAGGAAAAGGCATGGGTTTTTGAACCCATGGTTCTCTTTCTTTACCATGTTTCCTAGCAACAAAGTCTTTTTATCATAATGTTGATTCTTTGATTGTGGGTTATCAAGATCAACAACGGGTTCAATTTCTATGTCATTATCATTACTAGGTTGAGCATCATCATGAAAATTATTATTAGCATTATCACTAGTTTCAAGTTCATTACCAGATTGAGTTTCAGCATCAGAAATAGAAATATCATTTGGAATCTTGGGTGTTTCAACAATAGGATCACTAGAAGCATGCAAAGTCCTATCATTTTTCTTTTTCTTCTTTTTAGAAGAACTAGATACATCTATGTTATTTCTATGAGAATCTTGCTCAACTCTCTTAGGGTGGCCTTCGGGATACAAAGGTTCCTGAGTCATTCTACCAGTTCTACTAGCCACTCTAACAGCATTATCATTATCTTTACTATTCAATTCATTGAGCAAATCATTTTGAGCTTTAAGTACTTGTTCTACTTGAGTGGTAACTGAGGGAGTCCTGGATTAGGGGGTGTCCGGATGGCCGGACTATACCTTCAGTCGGACTCCTGGACTATGAAGATACAAGATTGAAGACTTCGTCCCGTGTCCGGAAGGGACTTTCCTTGGCGTGGAAGGCAAGCTTGGTGATACGGATATGTAGATCTCCTACCATTGTAACCGACTTTGTGTAACCCTAACCCTCTCCGTTGTCTATATAAGCCGGAGGGTTTTAGTCCGTAGGACAACATACAAAACAACAATCATACCATAGGCTAGCTTCTAGGGTTTAACCTCTCCAATCTCGCGGTAGATCTACTCTTGTACTACCCATATCATCAATATTAATCAAGCAGGACGTAGGATTTTACCTCCATCAAGAGGGCCCGAACCTGGGTAAAACTTCTTGTCCCTTGCCTCCTGTTACCATCCGGCCTAGACGCATAGTTCGGGACCCCCTACCCGAGATCCGCCGGTTTTGACACCGACATTGGTGCTTTCATTGAGAGTTCCTCTGTGTCGTCGCCGTCAGGCTTGATGGCTCCTACTATCATCGATAGTGATGCGGTCCAGGGTGAAACTTATCTCCCCGGACAGATCTCCTTCTTCGGCGGCTTTACATTGCGGGCCAATTCACTTGGCCATCTGGAGCAGATCGAAAGCTATGCCCCTGGCCGTCAGGTCAGATTTGGAAGTTTAAACTACATGGCTGACATCCGCGGGGACTTGATCTTTGACGGATTCGAGCCACTGCCGAGCGCGCCACACTGTCACGACGAGCATGATCTAGCTCTGCCGCCGAACAGTGCCCTGGAGGCCGCACCCGCATCGGCTTCGACCCTTAATTCAGAGCTGACTGCGCCGATCGAGGATCGGTGGTTGGACGCCGCCTCGGGGGCTGCGATCCCAACGGCGATCGAGCCAAACACCAGCCCCAGACTCCGCGAGACTCGTGACTCCAAGGAGCCGGACTCCTCCCCGGACTCCGAACCCTCCGCGCCCCTGCCGATCGAATCCGATTGGGCGCTGATCATGGAGTTTACCGCCGCGGACGTCTTTCAGCACTCGCCTTTCGGCGATATTCTGAAGACACTAAAGTCTCTCTCTTTATCAGGAGAGCTCTGGCCGGACTACGATCAGCAAGGTTGGGATACGGACGATGAAGAAATTCAAAGCCCACCCACCACCCAATTTGTAGCCATTGTCAACGATTTAACCGACATGCTCGACTTCGACTCTGAAAACATCGACGGTATGGACGACGATGCGGGAGGCGAAGAAGAACCACCGCCCACCTCACCATATGACGTATACATGGTGGATGCACCAAAAGATGACGACGAGGAGCGGAAGGACGCACCGAAGGCTTGTTCCCTCGAGAAGCAGTCAAGGTGGCAACGCAAGCGCCGCCCCAAATCCCGCCTCGACAGAAATAACGATCACACAGACCCAGTGCTGGAGCAGGGCGAACCGCTGCTGGACAACGGCAATCCGGATAATCAAACCGAACAAACAAATTCTATCAAGGATAATAGTCTGGACAACGTAACGCCGGACAGGCACCCGGAGCAGCAGAATGCCCGTAAAAGGCTTGTTGCCACTGCGAGAAGTCTTAAAAAGCAGAAGCAAAGGCTCAAGGCTGCGCAAGACACACTCCAAATCAGATGGAGTAAAATACTCAACACAACAGCGAGGTACGGCGACAATCGCCCCTCCAAGAGCTACCCAAAGCGGAAGCTGCTACCTGAATTCGATGATGAGGCCTCATACCCCCCACAACCAAATATCAAAGCAGCCACCTGGCCGGATAGACGACCCCTCTACCAACACAGAGCTGCATACAATGCCACTCACAATACAACACGCGACCCATGCGAGGGCTCGCACCCAAAGGACGGCGCAACAATATCCATCTATGGACCATGCAAGCACGCCCCAGCATACAATGCAACACAACAAATATCCGAACAATGCGGTACACCCAGCTACAGGGGTGCCGCACACCCCCCTCTGTTTCACTGATGAGGTGCTGGACCATGAATTTCTAGAGGGATTCAAACCCGTAAACATAGAGGCATACGACGGAACAACAGACCCTGGGGTCTGGATTCAGGACTACAACCTTCATATCCATATGGCTCGAGGAGATGATCTCCACGCCATCAAGTACTTACCCCTCAAGCTCAAAGGGCCAGCTCGTCACTGGCTTAAAGGCCTCCCCGAAAGCTCCATTGGAAGTTGGGAAGAGCTCGAAGACGCCTTTCGAGCAAATTTTCAAGGGACTTATGTCTGACCTCCGGATGCGGACGATTTGAGTCATATAACTCAACAGCCCGGAGAGTCAGCCCAAAAGCTTTGGAACAAGTTTCTTACTAAAAAGAACCAGATTGTCGACTGTCCGGATGCCGAAGCCTTGGCAGCTTTTAAGCATAGCGTCCGTGACGAATGGCTCGCCAGATACCTCGGCCAAAATAAGCCGAGAACGATGGCCGCATTAACAAGCCTCATGACCCGCTTTTGCGCAGGTGAGGACAGCTGGCTAGCCAGATGCAGCACCAGCGACCCCAGTACATCTGAAGTTAGAGATGGAAACGGGAAATCACGGCGCAACAGCAATAACAAACGCCAGAATAAAGAAGACAGCACGAAGGGCACGGCAGTAAACGCCGGATACAAAAGCTCTCGGCCAGGTCAGCAAAAGCCGCCCTCTAAAGGCACCAGGGATGAATTGTCCAGCCTCAACAAAATTCTGGACCAAGTATGTCAGATCCATAGTACCCCTGGTAAACCGGCTAATCATACCCACAGAGAATGTTGGGTCTTCAAGCAGTCTGGCAAGCTCAACGCCGTACACAAGGGGGAGGATACACCAAGTGAAGACGAGGACGAGCCTCCCAAGCAAGACAATGGGGAACAAAAGAAATTTCTACCAAAAGTCAAAACAGTAAACGTGTTACACGTGATCAAGGGAAAAAACAATGCGGCACTCCCAGGAAAATATACCCAAGTGCCTGTCACCGCGAAGTCCTGCCACTGGTCGTCTCAACCGATCACTTTCGACCATCGCGATTACTCAGCAAGTATCCGACACGTAGGATGGGCTACCCTGGTATTAGACCCAGTAATTGGCGGATATCACTTCACACGAGTCTTGATGGACGGTGGCAGCAGTCTAAACCTAATATATCAGGATACAATCCGCAGGATGGGGTTAGACCCAACAAAAATTCGCCATAGCAATACTACCTTTAAAGGAGTAACGCCAGGCCCAGGGGCTCGTTGTACGGGCTCCCTCCTACTACACGTTATATTCGGCTCCCCCGATAACTTCCGTCGCGAGCATTTAACCTTCCACATCACTCCGTTCCAAAGTGGCTATCAAGCACTGCTCGGATGTGAAGCTTTCGCTCGCTTTAATGCAATACCACACTACACCTCCCTCACACTCAAGATGCCCGGTCCACGTGGCATAATTTCAGTGAAAGGAAATATCAAGCGATCTCTGTGCGCCGAAGAGAGTGCGGCTGCCTTGGCAGCCGCACACTAAAGGCGCCCGGACCAGCGAAAGCATCCAATAGGTCGTCAAGACCTCAGACACAACTAATCAAGTCCGGCGCCGCTATTTATACCGAATAAATGGTCACACCCCTATTTGTCAATACAAGGGGCTCAACGCGCGCAGACAAGTGGCGATTTCTTCTCATCTTGAATTATACATGGTTTCTTTAAAAACTATCCTTTTTGCACGACAACTTTTTCACCTAAATTCCTCTCTTTTATAGACGATCATCGTGCTACACCTGTCCAGGATACGGCACAATGGAGACACAGGCGCAGACGTGCAGCAGGGACCCGCCCCAAGGATTCTTTTTAGATTAAGACCCTGTGTAAACCTTTTTTACTGTCTCTTGTTGATACATATCCACCGTTGAGAAGGATGCTGACGTCTTGGCATGTGGCCACGCCAGAACAATGCACGTACCTGGACACAAGGGGCTTCTTACAAAGGCCATTATTTAGGCCCGATTTATACCACAAAGACCGAATACCTTAGGGAGTGTTCGGCGTCGCGAGTTTGGCCCTATATGCATCAGCTCCGAATCATTGTCTTTGGTCAAATGTTGGGTTTGCCTGGCTCCTGTGTTTTGGTGCCTTACGTTCCGCTTTACCGGCTAAGGTAGCACCAGGAGAACTACTGCGATTGTGCACCATCCGGACGAGCACCTCAGTAGAGAAAGCCGAAAACTGACTGTCATGATATAGCGTGAGACTGGTCAACCACTCGATGACCTGTTGGAATGTTAGAATTCCTCCGCCTTAACAAAGGGCCATTTTCCGGCCAGGCATGTACACACCCCGGGATCGGGAGAGTGCGGAGCCACCAGGGGCTATCTAGTAGCCCCACTGTCAAACTCCTATGGCTAAGTGAAAGTGTTAAAGCATTATAGTTCGGTTGCCTCGCTCGCTCTGCTATCACCTCCTTAATAGGACCAAGACGTTGGGTTAAGTGTGAACACGTGTTTTTTGCGAGCACCTCCGCATTATATGCGTGGGGGTCGAAGCCGACGGCTACAATCTTTCAGGTTATACACATGTATACATAAACGGCCGCCCAGGAGGCATCATATTACTTTCAGGCAAAAGTATAAAAATAGCCTTATAAAAATTTATAAAAGCATTTCGCTTACAATGAGATTACATATCACTCAAACATAATATTTTTTGAGCATTGGGTCTCTATCAAACGATCACCCTCAAGAACTTCTTCAAGGTAGTGCTCAGCAGCCATTCGACCTATGGCCGAATCCCGCGCTGCAACAGTGGTAGCATCCATCTCCGCCCAGTATGCTTTAACACGGGCAAAGGCCATCCGTGAGCCCTCTATGCACGCCGACCTCTTCACCGCATTAATGCGCGGCACCACGTCAAGGATCCGCTACACCAAGATGAAATAGCTGTTCGGTTTTGGCCTTTCCGGCCATAGCTGATCCACAACAGACCTCATGGCGAGTCCGGACAACCTATTCAGTTCGGCCCATTCGGCTAATTGGTCGGTCAATGAAAGCGGACGCTCGGGAGAATGGAATTGTGTCCAAAACAGCTGGTCCACTTCACGGTCCGTCTGACCCTGGAAGTACTTGGCCGCATCGGCAGCGCTCGCCGCCAAATCCATATACACATCCTCCGAACTCCACAGCCGATCCAGAGAGGCATACTGTGGATCTCCGAACTTCCTCCGCAACATAAAGGATTTCCCAGCTACAATATTCTTGGCTTCCCGCAGCTCCTCCTTCTTCGCCCTCATAGCAGAGCGGATGTCTTTTCTCGTCACAGCAGCCTTCTCAAGGTCCGATGCCTTCGCTAGGTTTTCCTTTTCAAGAACCCGGCAATGGTCGGCGGCGGCTTTTAATTCTTTGGCCATCTTGGCCATCTTATCTCGGCTCTCGCCATGCGCGGCCTTCTCGGTTTTCAACTCTTCGGTCGCCTTCAAAGCAGCCGCATTACTAAACCTCGCTTGTTCCTTGGCTCGGGCAAGTTTTGCCCGCAAGGCTTCAACAGTGGCAGCTCCATCTGTAGTCACAACATATTAAAGATACTGGCATCATGCTGCTCTTACTATGTGGCGTTTACCAGATAATGACACTTACCCTGTGCCTCATCAAGCCTTTGGTTAACAAGCTCGATGTCGGCGTCTGCCACATCCAACTGCCGTTTTAAATGGGCAAACTCGCTAGTCCGGCTAGCCACCGGAGCTTCCATCACCTGCACATAGAGGCAGTATGGCTATTACCTAGGAATATGATCCTTTGTTCGTCGTCGTTTCCGACGACAACCAGAGTCTCAGGGGCTACTATCTACACAGGGCACACCTAGCATGTGTAGGACTATCATACATTATTTTACGTACCTCAAAGCCTGTCAGTAGACTCATAAAAGCTTCATGCAATCCGCTTTCAGCGGATGAGATTCTCTCCATCACCGTATTCATCAGCACACGGTGTTCATCTGAGATGGCCGCTCGCCCCACCAACTCCCTCAGAACATCCGTTCGCACACCAGACGGTGTCGGACTCTTTTTTCTGCTCTCTTTAGGAGCTGGACACTGGGAGCTTTGGGGGTCAATGGGATTATCTTCTGGCCTCACCGGACCCGGAGAGGCCCTCCGCGACGACACTTCGGGGTCGCCCGCTTCCGAAGCGGAGGAGTCTGGAGGGGGCGTTTCGCTCTCCATCATCTCTGGAAGAAGATCCCCCGAAGACGAGCTCATTTGAGAGGGGCTAAGACCCGAACTGCAAAGATATATGTGGTGGTTATTTTCTCAGAAGAAAAAGATGGCATACCTGTACTATTAAAGTATTTCGGGTCACTTACAACTCGCTGGAGAATTGATCCCCCTGCGGACTTTGTGCGACAAAAGCACCCCCCGAGGTAGGACCCTCTGTGGGAGACTTCTTCTCCCATTTGGAAGCTTCGGCTTCTGAATCCCTGGGCGCAGTCCTTTTACTCCTACGGTCGTCTTCCTTCATGGAGACGCTCGCTCCCTCGGTTAGAATGGGCAGCGTTGGGGGCCCGCGTCCGCCTGTATTATCCTCCCCAGTATCTTCCTTCAAGGGCTCCGGGCAAGGTGCGACCTGGAGCATCTTTTCTAATACCGGATTCTCCAAACCCTCAGGGAGGGGGGCCGAACACCGAATCAACTTTGCCTTTGTCAGCCAGTCCTGGTCAAAAAGCAAACTCTCATAAATAACTTCGTAACAAGTGAGAGATAGTATGTTCGGCCGGAAGATTCCTTACCTGTTCGGCGGCGCGGTTACTACTCAGGCCCACGTCCTCGGTAATTTGCGGACACTCTACCTGAGGTCCGAAGAATGACTTGTACATCTCCTCGTGCGTCAGGCCGAGGAAATTTTGAATGACACGCGGCCCCTCGGGATTGAACTCCCACAAGCGAAGGGGCCGGCGTTTGCAAGGCTGGATTTGACGAACCAGCATAACTTGTATTACCGCAACCAAAATAAAATCTCCATTGAAGAGATCTCGAATGCGGCTTTGTAGTATAGGCACGTCCTTGGCTGGACCCCAGCTCAGACCTCTGCTGATCCATGACATCAGTTGTGGTGGAGGGCCCGAGCAGAAAACTGGGGCGGTCGCCCACTTGGCACTTCTAGGAGCCGTGATGTAGAACCACTCCTGTTGCCACAATTCAGACACCTTTGGAATGGAACCTTTGGGCCATGGAGCTCCCGTCATCTTGCATATTGAGGCACCTCCACATGCTGCATGTTGCCCCTTGATCATCTTCGGCTTTACTTCAAAGGTCTTGAGCCACAGGCCAAAGTGAGGGGTAACCCGGAGGAAGGCCTCACACACGACAATAAATGTCGTGATATGAAGAAAGGAGTCCGGAGCTAGATCATGGAAATCTAGCCCGTAATAAAACATCAAACCCCTGACGAAAGGATACAGAGCAAGGCCTAGACCTCGGAGGAAGTGGGAGATGAACACGACGTTCTTGTTGGGTTCGGGGGAGGGGACGGCCTGCCCTCGGGCGGGCAGCCGATGCACAACCTCGGCGGTCAGATATCTGGCCTCCCTCAACTTTTTGATGTCTTCTTCCGTGACGGAGGAAGGCACCCATCGGCCTTGAAGGCTAGATCTGGACATGATTGAAGGTTCGGAGCACCTGACCTGAACCTTGGGTGTTTGAGCTTAAGGTGGGGAAAGGATTCGATTGAGCACGGGAGGGAAAAATGTAAGAGCCTTGTCCCTTTATAAAGAGGGTGAATATCAAGCGTCCTCTCCGTGGCCGTTTGGACTTGCCTATAGTCTAGGAGTCCTGGAAGCGGTTGGGTTACCCACGCCCGTATAGATGAGAATCCCGGAATAAGGGGACACGATCTCTGCTTTAACAAGACGTGCCAAGGAAACCGCCTCGCATGACGCGCTGAGGTGGGATGATAAAACGATTCGAATAAAGGCTTGGCCGTGGTGCGATGTCGCACTACGGAATACGTCAGCGGATTAGATCTGTGTAAATATTATTCTCTCTATGGCCATATGTGGAAACTTATTTTGCAGAGCCGGACACTATCTTTGTGTTCAGAATCTTCTATGAAGTACTTGGAGGAGGAACCCGCCTTGCAATGCCGAAGACAATCTGCACGCCGGACTCGTCGTCATTGAAGCCTGGTTCAGGGGCTACTGAGGGAGTCCTGGATTAGGGGGTGTCCGGATGGCCGGACTATACCTTCAGCCGGACTCCTGGACTATGAAGATACAAGATTGAAGGCTTCGTCTCGTGTCCGGAAGGGACTTTCCTTGGCGTGGAAAGCAAGCTTGGTGATACGGATATGTAGATCTCCTACCATTGTAACCGACTTTGTGTAACCCTGACCCACTCCGGTGTCTATATAAGTCGGAGGGTTTTAGCCCGTAGGACAACATACAAAACAACAATCATACCATAGGCTAGCTTCTAGGGTTTAGCCTCTCCGATCTCGCGGTAGATCTACTCTTGTACTACCCATATCATCAATATTAAGCAAGCAGGACGTAGGGTTTTACCTCCATCAAGAGGGCCTGAACCTGGGTAAAACTTCGTGTCCCTTGCCTCCTATTACCATCCGGCCTAGACGCACAGTTTGGGACCCCCTACCCGAGATCCGCCGGTTTTGACACCGACAGTAACCATAGAAGCATGTTTACTAATAAGTTTAAGTTCACCTTTAACATTAGCCATATAATCACCCAAGTGTTCAAGCATATTTGAATTGTATTTCAATTGTCTACCAAAATAAGCATTAAAGTCTTCCTGCTTAGCCATAAATTTATCAAACTCATCTAAGCATGGGCTAGCTAATTTAGTAAATGGGATTTCAGCTTTATCATATCTATACAGAGAATTTACCTTTACTACCTGTGTCGGGTTATCAAGACCATGAGTTTCTTCAATAGGTAAAGGATTAAGATTATATGTTTCTTCAACAGGTGGTAAATTAAGACCATGTATTTCTTCAATAGGAGGTAAATTCTTAACATCTTCAGCTTTAATACCTTTTTCTTTCATAGATTTCTTTGCCTCTTGCATATCTTCAGGACTGAGAAATAGAATGCCCCTCTTCTTCGGAGTTGGTTTAGGAATAGGCTCAGGAATTGGCTCCGGAGGTGTCCAATTATTTTCAGTTGTCAACATATTATTCAATAGAATTTCAGCTTCATCCGGTGTTCTTTCCTTGAAAATAGAACCAGCACAACTATCCAGGTAATCTCTGGAGGCATCGGTTAGTCCATTGTAAAAGATATCAAATATTTCATTTTTCTTAAGAGGATGATCAGACAAGGCATTAAGTAATTGGAGAAGCCTCCCCCAAGCTTGTGGGAGACTCTCTTCTTCAATTTGCACAAAATTATATATATCCCTTAAAGCAGCTTGTTTCTTATGAGCATGGAAATATTTAGCAGAGAAGTAATAAATCATATCCTGGGGACTACGCACACAACCAGGTTCAAGAGAATTAAACCATATCTTAGCATCACCCTTTAATGAGAACGGAAGTATTTTAAGGATATAAAAGTAACGAGTTCTCTCATCTTAAGTGAACATGGTGGCTATATCATTCAATTTAGTAAGATGTGCCACAACAGTTTCAGATTCATAACCATGAAAAGGATCAGATTCAACCAAAGTAATTATATCAGGATCAACGGAGAATTCATAATCCTTATCAGTAACAAAGATAGGTGAAGTAGCAAAAGCAGGGTCAGGTTTCATTTTAGCATTTAGAGATTGCTTACTCCATTTAGCTAATAACCTTTTGAGTTCATTTATATTTTTGCAAGCTAAAATAGCTAAAGAAGCTTCTTGATCAAAAACATAACCCTTAGGAATAACAAGTGATTCTTCATCATCACTTTCATCAGTATCATCAGATTCAATATTTTCAATCTCTCTAGCCCTAGCAAGTTGTTCATCAAGAAAATCACTAAGTGGCACTGTAGTATCAGGCATAGAGGTAGTTTCATCATAAGTATCATGCATAGCAGAAGTGGCATCATCAATAACATGCGACATATCAGAACGAATAGCAGAAGCAGGTGTAGGTGTCGCAAGCTTACTCATAACAGAAGGTGAATCAAGTGCAGAGCTAGATGGTAGTTCCTTACCTCCCCTCGTAGTTGAGGGATAGGTCTTGGTTTTTGGATCTCTCAAGTTCTTCATAATGATAAGCAGATATATATCCCAAGTGACTCAAAGAATAGAGCTATGCTCCCCGGCAACAACACCAGAAAATAGTCTTGATAACCCACAAGTATAGGGGATCACAACAGTTTTTGAGGGTAAAGTATTCAACCCAAATTTATTGATTCGACACAAGGGGAGCCAAAGAATACTCTCAAGTATTAGCAGCTGAGTTGTCAATTCAACCACACTTTGAAACTTAATATCTGCAGCAAAGTATTTAGTAGCAAAGTAATATGATAGTAGTGATAACGGTAACAAAAGGTAACGCTAGTAAAAGCAATGTTTTTGGTATTTTGTAGTGATGATAGCAATAGCAACGGGAAAGTAAATAAGCGAAGAACAATATATGGAAAGCTCGTAGGCAATGGATCAGTGATGGAGAATTATGTCGGATGTGGCTCATCATGTAACAGTCATAACCTAGGGTGACACAGAACTAGCTCCAGTTCATTGATATAATGTAGGCATGTATTCCGAACATAGTCATATGTGCTTATGGAAAAGAACTTGCATGACATCTTTTGTCCTACCCTCCCATGGCAGTGGGGTCCTTACGGAAACTAAGGGATATTAAGGTCTCCTTTTAATAGAGAACTGGAACAAAGCATTAACACATAGTGAATACATGAACTCCTCAAACTACGGTCATCACCGGTAAGTATCCCGATTATTGTCACTTCGGGGTTAACGGATCATAACACATAATAGGTGACTATAGACTTGCAAGATAGGATCAAGAACACTCATATATTGATGAAAACATAATAGGTTCAGATCTGAAACCATGGCACTCGGGCCCTAGTGACAAGCATTAAGCATAGCAAAGTCATAGCAACATCAATTTCAGAACATAGTGGATACTAGGGATCAAACCCTAACAAAACTAACTCGGTTACATGATAGATCTCATCCAACCCATCACCATCCAGCAAGCCTATGATGGAATTACTCACGCACGATGGTGAGCATCATGAAATTGGTGATGGAGGATGGTTGATGATGACGATGGCGACGGATTCCCCTCTCTGGAGCCCCGAACGGACTCCAGATCAACCCTCCCAAGAGGTTTTAGGGCTTGGCGGCGGCTCCGTATCGTAAGACGCGATGATTTCTTCTCTCTGATTTTTTTCTCCCCGAAACACAATATATGGAGTTGGAGTTGGAGTCGGAGAGGCAACAGGGGGCCCACGAGGTAGGGGGGCACGCCCCCCACCCTCGTGGGCAGGTGGTGGGCCCCTGGCCTTCATCTTTTGCAGGTATTTTTCATATTTTCTAAAAAGTTGCTCCGTGAAGTTTTAGGTCATTCCGAGAACGTTTGCTCCTGCACATAAATAACACCATGGTAATTCTGCTGAAAACAACGTCAGTCCGGGTTAGTTCCATTCAAATCATGCAAGTTAGAGTCCAAAACAAGGGCAAAAGTGTTTGGAAAAGTAGATACGTTGAAGACGTATCACGCCCCTGCGGTACTACTGCAGGACAGGGTTCAACTAGGCTGGGAAAATGCACGGACTAAATAAATTTTGTCCGTGACTACTTCCACTGAGTTTGGGACGTGCGAAAATCTGGCATGGTACTACAGCTCGTAGGGAGCGGTAGTACCGCAGTGCCCTGCGGTACTACCGCAAGCCAGGGCGGTACTACCGCATGCCATAGAACCTATTGCACTTGGAGGCCTTCATCTCACAGCGACAAGGAGGAACGGATGGTGCTCCAAAGAAGCGAAGGAAAGGTGGTGCAAAGGAACAGATGTGTACGTGTTGATTCCACCCTAACCTTTCCGAAGTGGACCCCCTCTTAATAGTACGGCTTTCCTACGACTCAAATCCACCGAAAAGAAACGTAGAAAACCGCTGTCTTCGATAAGCTCCGAGGGGCACCGAATCGTCTTGTGCCTGGACATGAGATATCTGAAATGCTCAATGCACACGATTGGTCCGCAAATGCACTATCATCAATCACCAAATACACATAGGGAGAAATATGCCCTTACAATGTGTGAATACATAAACAAACACCGTGTCCCTAGTGAGCCTCTACTAGACTAGCTCGTTGATCAAAGATGGTTAAGGTTTCCTAACCATTGACATGAGTTGTCATTTGATAACAGGATCACATCATTAGGAGAATGATGTGATGGACAACACCCATCCGTTAGCTTAGCATAATGATCGTTCAGTTTTATTGCTATTGCTTTCTTCATGTCAAATACATATTCCTTCGACTATGAGATTATGCAACTCTCGGATACCGGAGGAATGCCTTGTGTGCTATCAAACATCACAACGTAACTAGGTGATTATAATCATGCTCTACAGGAGTCTCCGAAGGTGTTTGTTGAGTTGGCATAGATTGAGATTAGGATTTGTCACTCCGAGTATCGGAGAGGTATCTATGGGACCTCTCGGTAATACACATCATAAGCTTGCAAGCAAATGACTAAGGAGTTAGTCATGAGGTGATGTATTATGGAACGAGTAAACAGACTTGTCGGTAACGAGATTGAACTAGGTATAAAGATACTGATGATCGAATCTCGGGCAAGTAACATACCGATGGACAAAGGGAATTACGTACGTTGTCATAACGGTTCGACTGATAAAGATCTTCGTAGAATATGTAGGAGCCAATGTGGGCATCCAGGTTTCGCTATTGGTTATTGATCGGAGAGGTGTCTCGGTCATGTATACATAGTTCTCGAACCCGTAGGGTCCGCACGATAACGTTCGATGACGACATAGTATTATATGAGTTATGTGATTTGGTGACCAAATGTTGTTCAGAGTCCCGAATAATATCACAGACATGACGAGGAGTCTCGAAATGGTCGAGAGGTAAATATTGATATATAGGACGATAGTATTCAGACACCGGAAGTGTTTCGGGGGGTACCGGGTACTTATCGGGTCATCGAAAGGGGTTCCCGGCACCCCCGGCAAAAGATATGGGCCTTATGGGCCAAGAGGGGAAACGCACCAGCCACAAGGGGCTGGTGCGCCCCCCATATGGGCCGGCCTAAGGAGGAGAAGGAAAGGGGAGAAGAGAAAGGAAAGTGTGGATTAGGATTCCTACTTCATTCCCTCTCCCCCCTATTTCCTTCCCCCTTGGGGAAACATGGCAAGGGGGGCAAGGCAGGGCCCCTAGGGGGGCCGAGAACAGCCCAAGGGCGTGCCCTAGCCTCTCTCCTCCCCTCCCACCTATATATATGTGGGAGGGGGCGCCTAGCACACACCAGATCAATTGTTAGTCGTGTGCGGCGCCCCCCTCCACGTTTACACCCTGGTCATATTTTCGTAGTGCTTAGGAAAAGCCATGCGGAGATCACTTCACCGTCACCACGCCGTCGTGCTGATGTAATGTTACACCCTCGATGCGACTATATCTCCCACGTGTCGAGGCACGACTTAGAGGCATAATCGCATTGAAGGCATATGTCGCAAGTTAGGCAATCTTCACAACATCCCATGTAATATAGATAATAAAAGGGGAGAAAACATAGTTGGCTTACACTCGCCACGTCAATCAAGTACATAAATAAAATTACATCATCCAAACACTCATGGCCCGACTACAGCGCCAAAATAAAAGATAACCCAACATGCGACACGGTCCCGATCACCCCCAACTGGGCACCACTACTGATCATCAGGAAAGGAAACATAGTAACGTTGGGAGTCTTCATCGAACTCCCACTTGAGCTCGAGCGCGTCACCTGGAGCAGAATCATCAGGCCCTGCATCTGGTGTAATAGTAATCTGTGAGCCACAGGGACTCAGCAATCTTGCACCCTCGCGATCAAGACTATTTAAGCTTTTAGGTAAGGCAAGGTAAATATATGAGGAGCTGCAGCAAGCGACTAGCAAATATGGTGGCTATCCTGTTCGCAAAAGAGAGCGAGAAGAGGAGGAAAAGCGCGAGCGAGAAACTAGAGAACAACCTGCGCAAGCATTACTCCAACACCGTGTCCACTTCCCGGACTCCGCCGAGAAGAGGCCATCACGGTAACACACTCAGTTGATTCATTTTAATTAAATTAAGGTTCAAGTTATCTACAACCGGACATTAACAAATTCCCATCTGCCCATAACCGCGGGCACGGCTTTCGAAAGTTCAAATCCCTGCAGGGGAGTCCCAACTTAGCCCATGACAAGCTCTCACAGTCAACGAAGGAATAGACCTCCTCCCAAGATGTTCCGATCAGACTCGGTATCTCGGTTCTTCAAGACACTTCGACAGGTTAAAACAAGACCAGCAACACCGCCCGAATGTGCCGACAAATCCCGATAGGAGCTGCACATATCTCGTTCTCAGGGCACACTCAGATAGGTCAAGCTAGAGTAAAACCAACCCTCGAGTTTCCCCGAGGTGGCCCCGTAGGCTGCCTGGTTCGGACCAACACTCAGAGGAGCACTGGCCCGGGGGGGTTTAAAATAAGATGACCCTCGGGCTCCGGAAACCCAAGGGAAAAGAGGCTAGGTGGCAAATGGTAAACCCAAGGTTGGGCATTGCTGGAAAAGCTTTAATCAAGGCGAACTATCAAGGGGTTCCCATTATAACCCAACCGCGTAAGGAACGCAAAAATCCGGGAACATAACACCGATATGACGGAAACTAGGGCGGCAAGAGTGGAACAAAACACTAGTCGAGAGGCCGAGCCTTCCACCCTTTACCAAGTATATAGATGCGTTAAGATAACATGGCAATATAATGATATCCCAACAAGTAAATAAATGTTCCAACAAGGAACAGCCTTCAATCTTCACCTGCAACTAGCAACGCTATAAGAGGGGCTGAGCAAAGCGGTAACATAGCCAATCAACGGTTTGCTAGGACATGGTGGGTTAGAGGTTTGACATGGAAATTTGGGAGGCTTGAAAGCAAGTGGTAGGCATCGTAGCATTGGCATAGCAAAAGAGCGAGCAATCTAGCAAAGCAAAAATAGTAGTGATTTCGAGGTATGATCATCTTGCCTGCACAGTTGTCAGAGTTGACTGGATCCTCGAAAGCAAACTCAACGGGCTCCTCATTAGCGAACTCGTCTCTCGGCTCTACCCAAACAAGACAAACAAGCAACAAGGACACAATCAACCACGTGCAAACTCAAACAACATGATGCAAAGATGGTATGTTATGCGGGATGCAATATGCAAGATTGACAAGGAACGCATGATCCTGGCCTCAACTTGGGAATCTAAGTGTGCCACTGGAAATATGAGATGATATCGCTTGAAAACGATATAAAGAACGCCGGAATCGGAGTTACGGTTTGGAAATGGCAAGCGATTCAAATATGACACCGGTCTGCGATTTACAGCAAGTAGCCATCTAAATGCAAAGAGATGAACATGCTACAGCACCCAAACATGATAACAAAATACATGGCAGGGATGCATTCAAGATGCTTAACAGAAGTATAGCACTGAGCTACGGCCAATTCATCCATTAACAGGTTCAAACAAGCATGGCAAAAATGCATATGGCAAACAGATCTCAGACTTAGTGAAATTAACACTTGTCTGGAATTTCAGATCAGGTAGCACTCTTCGAAGCAACAAAACTACATGCTACAGGACCTGAATCTGGCAAAGTAAAGCATGGCATGGAGCTACTCAAAGAGCTTAACAAAAGTCCCTTAGTGACCTTGAGCCAAAAGGGATCAGAAAATACAATTGCAAGCATGTGAACGTGGCAAAAACATAATCAGTTCTCAAACTTAGTGAAAACTGGAGCATGCTGAAAACAAATATCAAGTAGGCATGTTTACGAGCTTGATGCACTCACTACGGAGCAAGTCATGATAATCTAAGCATACACCCATCAAGAATACACAAAATGCAAGCTAGACATGGCAAGAAAAAAGGCATAGCATGCACGGATCAACTACAATGTCATCGGCAAAATCTCTAACAAGTAGACAATCTGCCCAGATTCACAAAGTAGCAAAAGTAGAGCTCGATTGACTCAAGCTAGGGTGCTCCATAATTGCAAACAAAGGCATGGATGGTTAGAGCACTACCATATTAACAAAACATCCTTATTGATCATCCTCAAAAGAGGCACGGATCACTAGGAAACAACATGAACATATGGCCATATGAGATAAACAGCTCAAGGACTTAGTGGAAATGCTAAGTCCCTGAAATCAGCTTTACCAAGTGTCTCACTTTGCAAGCTTGTGCTAGTCACCACACACATCACAAAAATACATGGGTTGCACCTCTGGAAAGAAGACAAAACCCTAAACAAAACATATGTAGAACTCATGGGCATATCATGCACACAATAATCATGGCAAAAATGACAAATATCTAAATGGAGTAGCAGATCTGGCAATTATCTCAAGTAGCCCTCTTCTAACAGCATTTCGGGCATCAAGATGAACTCAAATGAAAATGATGCAATGGAATGAAATGATGTACTCTCTGAGATGAACATTTTGATATGCTATATGCCAAAAACGGAGTTACGGATGCGGAGATACGACACAGTGAAGAGGAGCATATGGACTAGGGTTTCGGGGAAAAAGTCAACCCGAGACAAATCCGGATCTGAGATCTGCATGCTTTTCGAGGTTCGCCGGAAATGGGGGGTGGCCGCCGGAGTTGAGGAGCTTGCTGGCGCGAGGAGGCGAGGCGATGGTCGGAGGAGGTCGCCGGACGGCGGCGGGGCGCGAGCACCGGGCGGCGGGGCGGCGATGACCGGCGAC
>NC_041388.1:52154544-52163922 GCF_002162155.2 Triticum dicoccoides
CGATGTGGGTGCGGCGCCACGTGGCGCGCGCGGGTTGGCGGCGGCGGAAGCGTCCGGCCCGGACGGACGTGTCCGGCCGGCGCGGAGACGATTTTTTTTAGGGTTTTGGACGAGGGGGGTCCGGATTTTTCGAGGAGGACCTATTTATAGGCATAGAGGGAGCTAGGAGAGTCCAAATGAGGTGCGGTTTTTGGCCACGCGATCGTGATCGAACGATCTAGATGATGGAGAAGGATTAGGTGGGTTTTGGGCCAAATTGGAGGGGTGTTGGGCTGCAACACACACGAGGCCTTTTCGGTCCCTCGGTTAACCGTTGGAGTATCAAACGAAGTCCAAATGGTACGAAACTTGACAGGCGGCCTACCGGTAGTAAACCAAGGCCGCTTGGCAAGTCTCGGTCCAATCCGGAAATGTTTAATCCCCACACACGAAAGAAAGGTAGAAATGACCACCGGAGGAGAACGAAGCGCCGGAATGCAAAACGGACAACGGGAAAAATGCTCGAATGCATGAGATGAACACGTATGCAAATGCAATGCACATGATGACATGATATGAGATGCATGACAACGACAACAACACACGGAGACAAAGACCCGAACCCGAGAAAGTAAAATAACTTAACGCCGTAAATGGCAAGAGTTGGAGTACAAATTGGGAAAGTCATATCCGGGGTGTTACAACACTCCACCACTACGAAAGGATCTCGTCCCGAGATCTAGGACTGAAAGAACGCCGGGTACTCAGAACGAAGGTGATCCTCGCGTTCCCAGGTAGCTTCATGGTCGGAATGATGTGACCACTTGACTTTGAGAAATTTGATTGACTTATTGCGAGTCTTGCGTTCAGTCTCTTCAAGAATAGCAACTGGGTGCTCACGATAAGAGAGATCTTCTTGGAGCTCAATGTCCTCGAAGTTGACAGTGCGGTCAGGCATCTTGAAGCACTTTCGGAGCTGAGAGACATGGAACACGTCATGAACATTTGCAAAGTTTGAAGGAAGCTCGAGTTGATAGGCGAGGTCGCCTCTCTTGCTGACAATCTTGAAAGGTCCCACGTATCTGGGGGCAAGCTTCCCTTTGATACCGAAGGGACGAGTACCTTTCATAGGAGAGACGCGGAGGTAAACATGATCTCCGATCTCGAAAGCCAAATCACGGTGCTTACTATCATAGTAGCTCTTCTGGCGGGATTGGGATGCTTTGAGGTTATCTTGAATGACTTTGCACATTTCCTCTGCCTCTGTGATTAAGTCATTTCCCAAAAGCTGACGTTCACCGGTTTCGGACCAGTTGAGAGGGGTACGGCACTTCCTGCCATACAGAATTTCAAATGGGGTCTTGCCCGAACTTGCTTGAAAACTGTTGTTGTAGGAGAATTCAACATATGGAAGACAATCCTCCCACTTCATGCCAAAGGAAATCACACAAGCCCTGAGCATATCTTCAAGAATCTGGTTGACACGCTCGACTTGACCGCTAGTTTGAGGATGGAAAGCTGTGCTGAAGCGGATGTTGGTGCCCATGGCCTTCTGAAAAGAATCCCAAAACTTGGATGTAAAGATGCTGCCATGGTCTGAAGAGATCACTTGTGGAATACCGTGGAGAGAGACAATTCTAGAGGTATAGAGTTCCGCCAATTGAGCTGTAGTGATTGACTCTTTGATAGGCAGAAAGTAAGCCACTTTAGTGAGTTTGTCGATGACAACGAATATAGCATCATTGCCACGCTTGTACTTTGGAAATCCAGTCACGAAGTCCATCTCAATGTGGTCAAATTTCCATTCTAGAATGGCAAGAGGTTGGATGAGATCGGCTGGCCTTTGGTGTTCTGCCTTCACTCTTCTGCAGACATCATATTCATTCACGAATTGAGCAATCTCGCGCTTCATTCGAGTCCACCAATAAGCCTGCTTGAGGTCCTGATACATCTTCGTGCTCCCAGGGTGGATGGAGAGGAGAGAATTGTGAGCCTCGTTCAAGATCACTTTACGGAGGTCACCTTTGGGTACAACAATACGATCCTTGAAGAAGAGAGTATCCTTGTCATCAAGGCGGTAGCACTTGTACTTGGGTTGACTCTTGGCAATCCCAATCTTCACCTTTTTCACCATAGCATCAAGAAGCTGAGCTTGGCGAATCTGGTCTTCCAAGGTAGGAGAGACTTGAAGGTTGGCGAGGAAACCTTGGGGAACAACTTGCAGGTTAAGTTTGCAGAAAGCTTCACAAAGCTCGGGTTGATAAGGCTTGAGAATCAGACTGTTGCAATAAGCTTTTCTACTCAATGCGTCAGCAATCACATTGGCCTTGCCTGGAGTATACTCGATACTCGGATTATACTCTTGAATCATTTCGACCCATCGAGTTTGCCTGAGGTTGAGATTAGGCTGAGTGAAGATGTACTTGAGACTCTTGTGATCAGTGAAAATGTCCACTTTTCTTCCCAATAAGAGATGTCTCCAAGTCAAAAGAGCATGCACAACTGCCGCCAACTCGAGATCATGGGTGGGGTAGTTCTTGTCATTAGGCTTCAACTGGCGAGAGGTATAAGCAACAACTTTCTTCTCTTGCATCAATACTGCGCCAAGACCTTGGATAGAGGCATCACAAAAGACCTCGTACGGCTTGGATTCATCAGGCGGAGTTAGAACTGGAGCAGTGTTCAATTTCTCTTTCAAAGTGTTAAAAGCAATGTCACACTCCGGAGACCAAACGTACTTGACGTGCTTCTGGAGAAGATTAGAGAGAGGCTTCGCGATCTTAGAAAAAGTTTTCAGCGAATCTTCGACAGTAGCTTGCGAGACCGAGAAAACTACGGAGTTGCTTCACGTTCTGAGGAGGTTCCCAATTCACAATTGCAGACACCTTCTCAGGGTTCACGGCAATGCCCTTGGCAGAGATGATATGACCAAGATAAAGAACCTCATCGAGCCAAAATTCGCACTTAGAGATCTTGGCGTAGAACTTGTGTTCCCTCAGCTTATCAAGAACCAAACGCAAATGCTTGGCATGATCTTCCTTGTTCTTCGAGAAAACCAGAATGTCGTCGAGATAGACCAAAACGAAGTCATTGGTGTAGGCGTTGAAAATGAAGTTCATCATGCGAGAGAACGTCGGAGGAGCGTTGACAAGGCCAAAAGACATGACGGTGTATTCATATGAACCATAGCTTGTCCTGAAAGCCGTCTTGGGAATATCTTGCTCACGGATTCGAATCTGATGATAACCCATACGGAGATCAAGCTTGGAGAATAATTGGGCACCTTTGAGTTGTTCGAACAGCTTGTTGATATTGGGAAGTGGATATTTGTTCTTGATGGTCTTCTTGTTCAATGGACGGTAATCAACACAGAGTCGGTCCGTTCCATCCTTCTTCTTCACAAAAAGAACACCACAACCCAACGGAGAAGAACTAGGCCGGATGAGACCCATTCTCTCTTGAATATCGAGTTGCTTCTTCAGCTCCTTCAACTCTTCAGGTCCGAGCTTGTAAGGACGCTTGCACACAGGTTCCGTGCCAGGCTCAAGATCAATAACGAATTCAACTGGCCGGTGCGGAGGCATTCCTGGAAGCTCTTCTGGAAAGACGTCTTGATATTCGCAAACGACTGGAATTTGCGAGATAGCATCCAGTTCACCCTTCTCATTGAGAGAAAACAGACGGATGGTATCATCACAAGCGGCGAAGACAATTACATCCTCAGACGAATGAGTCAATTGAATCTGTCTGGCTGCACAATCAAGCTGAGCCTTGTGCTTAGAAAGCCAATGCATTCCGAGAATAAGATCAATATCCGAGTTTCCAAGAACCATTGGGGAAGAAAGAAACTTGTAGTCGCCCAAGGTGATAGTAACATCTGGCACCTCCAGACTTGCACTCAAACGTTTGCCAGGAGAAACGATATCCATTTGTTTACCCAAATGAGACGAAACGAACTCATGCTTGGTAAAAAATGGCTTTGACATGAAACAATGCGATGCACCAGTGTCAAAAAGAACTTTTGCGGGAATATCATTAACAGGAAGGTTACCCATGATGACATCTGACGAATCTTCTGCCTGAGCTGCATTCATCAAGTTGACCTTGGCGTGCTTGGGGTTATGCTTGACCACAACTGTACTAGCCGATCTGATGGGAGGAGGAGGAGGAGGAAGACGCCTCTGATTGAGACACTTGTTGGCATAGTGACCCTTCTGTTGGCACTTGTTGCACGTGACCTCTGAAAGCGGACGGTGATACGAAGCACTCGATCTTGGAGCTTGAGACGAAGTCTTGTTCTGAAAGCCAGGGTTGGGTGGGTGGGAAGATCCACTGCCACCTTTGCTCTTCTGCTGATACGGCTGACGAAACGGAGGAGGAGGAAGCCAATACTTCTGTTGCTTGGCCACTTGAGTAGAGGAAGACGGAGTAGCATCTCGGACTCGCTTCTTGGAAGCATCACACCTCAGTTGAGCAGCCTCTTGCTTCAATGCCATGTTGTAGAACTCATCGTACCTCAAGGGCTCAAAGAGAACAAGAGCTAGCTGGATTTCTTCTCTGAGACCACCCCTGAACTGATATATCATGCTCTTATCATCAGGTACATCCTGCTTAGCAAAGCGGGCGAGCTTCTGGAACAACTTGTTGTAGTCATAGACAGACAAAGAGCCTTCTTCAGGTTGCGGAATTCCTCACGCTTGCTTTCAACCACACTCTGAGGAATATGATGAGCTCGGAAATCTTGACGAAATTCATCCCAAGTAATAACACATCCACCTCTGGAATCCTTGTACTGCTGGAACCATTCTGCAGCTTGATCTTTGTGTTGGAAAGAAGCGAACTTGACGAAGTCCTCAGGCATGACGTTACTGCACTCGAAATGCTTGCACAGATCCACGAGCCAATCGTCAGCATCAGTTGCCTCAACACAATTGCTGAAAGTCTTTGGCCCATTAGCAAGGAACTGGTTGAGTGTAGCAAAAAGATTCTGATTGTTGCCTTGGTTCCCTTGGTTTCCTTGATTGCGCTCTTGAAGAATTTGCATGATCAACTGTGTGTTTGCATTGGTTGCGGCCATCACAGCTTGCCATGCCTCCGGAGGAGGTGGTGGTGGTGGCGGATCAGGATTCGGAGTCGTGCGCATTGGAGGAGCCATCCTGGAGAGGTTGACATCCATTAGCACATTGATAGACAAAAGAAGCTGAATCCAACGGAATGAAAATTGCAACATATAGTCTTCACATCCGAACAAAATGAACGAATGCATTCCTCTTGAAATGGTCACATATCCATAAATTGAGAAGCCACTTAGAATTAAGGTAGAGAAATAAATCAACAAGGTACGGATCAAGAACAAATAATCGGTAAGAAATCCCAATCTCAAACCAATATCCGTGGAAGAAGAACTAGAGCTACTAGAATTCCCACCTATGAAACTCCCGAACCTTTCCGGTTATGCAATCAGGTGTTGGGGATACAGGGGAAGCATAATATCTCACCCAAATCTAGCAAATCCTACATCCAGCTGTATCCATCCTTCAACACATAACCGAGAAAAAACTTCGGAAACCATCTACCTCAACCTTCGAAAAGCATCCGTTATACAAGTTATGGCGATACTCCCGAACTCCCGCCCCAGTACTGGGTGGCGTCGAGGTTATCTCACCAACGAACTGCATAAAAGAGATTTTTTATGTCAGCGTACTAAACTCAAGTATTCCAGAATTGCAACGATAAAATTATGACGACAACACCTCAGAGCTCAACTCCCCGGGACACTTCCACAAAACCCCTGACAGGAGGCACCAAGACAATGTTCTCGTCATAAAACCATCGGAACGATCCCAAGATACCCGCGTGATCCTAAAAAAATTAGTGAAATTTGAGAAGAGAAGAGTCAAAACTCTACGTCAGGATGCCTTACCAGAGCGATGAGGAGACTGGGAAGTAAAAAGAATTCCTAAACTCTCTGATATATGATTCCTAAGTGAATCAAAACATTTTTCTAGACACAAGTCGGCTGCTAAAACGATCAAGCAATGGGGCTCCTAAGGTCGGGGAAGGCTCTGATTACCAACTTGTTACACCCTCGATGCGACTATATCTCCCACGTGTCGAGGCACGACTTAGAGGCATAATCGCATTGAAGGCATATGTCGCAAGTTAGGCAATCTTCACAACATCCCATGTAATATAGATAATACAAGGGGAGAAAACATAGTTGGCTTACACTCGCCACGTCAATCAAGTACATAAATAACATTACATCATCCAAACACTCATGGCCCGACTACGGCGCCAAAATAAAAGATAACCCAACATGCGACACGGTCCCGATCACCCCCAACTGGGCACCACTACTGATCATCAGGAAAGGAAACATAGTAACGTTGGAAGTCTTCGTCGAACTCCCACTTGAGCTCGAGCGCGTCACCTGGAGCGGAATCATCAGGCCCTGCATCTGGTGTAATAGTAATCTGTGAGCCACAGGGACTCAGCAATCTCGCACCCTCACGATCAAGACTATTTAAGCTTTTAGGTAAGGCAAGGTAAATATATGAGGAGCTGCAGCAAGCGACTAGCAAATATGGTGGCTATCCTGTTCACAAAAGAGAGCGAGAAGAGGAGGCAAAGTGCGAGCGAGAAACTAGAGAACAACCTGCGCAAGCATTACTCCAACACCGTGTCCACTTCCTGGACTCCGCCGAGAAGAGGCCATCACGGCAACACACTCAGTTGATTCATTTTAATTAAATTAAGGTTCAAGTTATCTACAACCGGACATTAACAAATTCCCATCTGCCCATAACCGCGGGCACGGCTTTCGAAAGTTCAAATCCCTGCGGGGGAGTCCCAACTTAGCCCATGACAAGCTCTCACGGTCAACGAAGGAATAGACCTCCTCCCAAGACGTTCCGATCAGACTCGGTATCTCGGTTGTTCAAGACACTTTGACAGGTTAAAACAAGACCAGCAACACCGCCCGAATGTGCCGACAAATCCCGATAGGAGCTGCACATATCTCGTTCTCAGGGCACACTCAGATAGGTCAAGCTACGAGTAAAACCAACCCTCGAGTTTCCCCGAGGTGGCCCCGTAGGCTGCCTGGTTCGGACCAACACTCAGAGGAGCACTGGCCCGGGGGGGTTTAAAATAAGATGACCCTCGGGCTCCGGAAACCCAAGGGAAAAGAGGCTAGGTGGCAAATGGTAAACCCAAGGTTGGGCATTGCTAGAAAAGCTTTAATCAAGGCGAACTATCAAGGGGTTCCCATTATAACCCAACCGCGTAAGGAACGCAAAAATCCGAGAACATAACACCGATATGACGGAAACTAGGGCGGCAAGAGTGGAACAAAACACTAGTCGAGAGGCTGAGCCTTCCATCCTTTACCAAGTATATAGATGCGTTAAGATAACATGGCAATATAATGATATCCCAACAAGTAAATAAATGTTCCAACAAGGAACAGCCTTCAATCTTCACCTGCAACTAGCAACGCTATAAGAGGGGCTGAGCAAAGCGGTAACATAGCCAATCAACGGTTTGCTAGGACATGGTGGGTTAGAGGTTTGACATGGAAATTTGGGAGGCTTGAAAGCAAGTGGTAGGCATCGTAGCATTGGCATAGCAAAAGAGCGAGCAATCTAGCAAAGCAAAAATAGTAGTGATTTCGAGGTATGATCATCTTGCCTGCACAGTTGTCAGAGTTGACTGGATCCTCGAAAGCAAACTCAACGGGCTCCTCATTAGCGAACTCGTCTCTCGGCTCTACCCAAACAAGACAAACAAGCAACAAGGACACAATCAACCACGTGCAAACTCAAACAACATGATGCAAAGATGGTATGTTATGCGGGATGCAATATGCAAGATTGGCAAGGAACGCATGATCCTAGCCTCAACTTGGGAATCTAAGTGTGCCACTGGAAATATGAGATGATATCGCTTGAAAACGATATAAAGAACGCCGGAATCGGAGTTACGGTTTGGAAATGGCAAGCGATTCAAATATGACACCGGTTTGCGATTTACAGCAAGTAGCCATCTAAATGCAAAGAGATGAACATGCTACAGCACCCAAACATGACAACAAAATACATGGCAGGGATGCATTCAAGATGCTTAACAGAAGTATAGCACTGAGCTACGGCCAATTCATCCATTAACAGGTTCAAACAAGCATGGCAAAAATGCATATGGCAAACAGATCTCAGACTTAGTGAAATTAACACTTGTCTGGAATTTCAGATCAGGTAGCACTCTTCGGAGCAACAAAACTACATGCTACAGGACCTGAATCTGGCAAAGTAAAGCATGGCATGGAGCTACTCAAAGAGCTTAACAAAAGTCCCTTAGTGACCTTGAGCCAAAAGGGATCAGAAAATACAATTGCAAGCATGTGAACATGGCAAAAACATAATCAGTTCTCAAACTTAGTGAAAACTGGAGCATGCTGAAAACAGATATCAAGTAGGCATGTTTACGAGCTTCATGCACTCACTACGGAGCAAGTCATGATAATCTAAGCATACACCCATCAAGAATACACAAAATGCAAGCTAGACATGGCAAGAAAAAAGGCATAGCATGCACGGATCAACTACAATGTCATCGGCAAAATCTCTAACAAGTAGACAATCTGCCCAGATTCACAAAGTAGCAAAAGTAGAGCTCGATTGACTCAAGCTAGGGTGCTCCATAATTGCAAACAAAGGCATGGATGGATAGAGCACTACCATATTAACAAAACAGCCTTACTGATCATCCTCAAAAGAGGCACGGATCACTAGGAAACAACATGAACATATGGCCATATGAGATAAACAGCTCAAGGACTTAGTGGAAATGCTAAGTCCCTGAAATCAGCTTTACCAAGTGTCTCACTTTGCAAGCTTGTGCTAGTCACCACACACATCACAAAAATACATGGGTTGCACCTCTGGAAAGAAGACAAAACCCTAAACAAAACATATGTAGAACTCATGGGCATATCATGCACACAATAATCATGGCAAAAATGACAAATATCTAAATGGAGTAGCAGATCTGGCAATTATCTCAAGTATCCCTCTTCTAACAGCATTTCGGGCATCAAGATGAACTCAAATGAAAATGATGCAATGGAATGAAATGATGTACTCTCTGAGATGAACATTTTGATATGCTATATGACAAAAACGGAGTTACAGATGCGGAGATACGACACAATGAACAGGAGCATATGGACTAGGGTTTCGGGGAAAAAGTCAACCCGAGACAAATCCGGATCTGAGATCTGCACGCTTTTCGAGGTTCGCCGGAAATGGGGGGTGGCCGCCGGAGTTGAGGAGCTTGCCGGCGCGAGGAGGCGAGGCGGTGGTCGGAAGAGGTCGCCGGACGGCGGCGGGGCGGCGAGCA
>NC_041388.1:52164554-52182675 GCF_002162155.2 Triticum dicoccoides
CTCCCGGGCCGCGCGGCGGCGGGGACAGGCGATGTGGGCGCAGCGCCACGTGGCGCGCGCGGGTTGGCGGCGGCGGAAGCGTCCGGCCCAGACGGACGTGTCCGGCCGGCGCGGAGACGATTTTTTAGGGTTTTGGACGAGGGGGATCCGGATTTTTCGAGGAGGACCTATTTATAGGCATAGAGGGAGCTAGGAGAGTCCAAATGAGGTGCGGTTTTTGGCCACGCGGTCGTGATCAAACGATCTAGATGATGGAGAAGGATTAGGTGGGTTTTGGGCCAAATTGGAGGGGTGTTGGGCTGCAACACACACGAGGCCTTTTCGGTCCCTCGGTTAACCGTTGGAGTATCAAACGAAGTCCAAATGGTACGAAACTTGACAGGTGGCCTACCGGTAGTAAATCAAGGCCGCTTGGCAAGTCTCAGTCCAATCCGGAAATGTTTAATCCCCACACACGAAAGAAAGGTAGAAATGACCACCGAAGGAGAACGAAGCGCCGGAATGCAAAACGGACAACGAGAAAAATGCTCGAATGCATGAGATGAACACGTATGCAAATGCAATGCACATGATGACATGATATGAGATGCATAACAACGACAACAACACACGGAGACAAAGACCCGAACCCGAGAAAGTAAAATAACTTAACGCCGGAAATGGCAAGAATTGGAGTACAAATTGGGAAAGTCATATCCGGGGTGTTACACGTAACTCAACTACTACCTCGACGTCTTGCTGGATCAAGAAGGCGAGGAACGTCACTGAGCTGAACGTGTGCAGAACGCGGAGGTGCCATGCGTTCGGTACTTGATCGGCTGAAGCACGAAGAAGTTCGACTACATCAACCGCGTTGTGAAAAGCTTCCGCTTACGGTCTACAAGGGTACGTAGACACACTCTCCCCCTCGTTGCTATGCATCTCCGTGGATAGATCATTGCGTGTGCATAGATTCTTTTTTGTTTTCCATGCAATGTTTCCCAACAGATTTCATGCCCCTCTAGACCGTATTCTGAACATAGTATCATCTGAAATTCCATACTTTATCGAATAAATAGCAAAGTATTGATCTAAAAAAAGACATGTTTTGAGATTTTGAATACCCACATAAATCATCCACCCTAGAGAAAGAATGTAGTAAAATATGTTAACCTTCGAAGTGTTCCATCTTTTTTTCTGAAAATCGTTCGACTGTTGTGGCGGAAGTTGTGAAAGGTATAGTGGGTATTTCTAAGCAGGTGCCCGATCTAGAGTATTTGGGGCTACTGGTTCCCAATGGGAGAATGCACAAAGGGAGGTTTGAATATTTGCCGACAAGTTTGAGTAAGAGGCTTCTTGACTGGAGTGAGCAGTCTATGTCTTCTGGTATAACAAGGAATTTTGATGACTTAACTCGAATGATGTGACAATATTGGCAGAGAGTGAAGAAAGGAACGAAGAAGATGACATGGCTCAACTGGGACACAATGATGCTTCCCAAGTCCAAAGGTGGCATGCATTTAATGTGGCACTTCTTGCTAAACAAGCTTGGTGTCTAATTGATGCCACACAAAATTAGTGTGCGCATATACTAGAAAAATATATTATCCAGATGGTAATCTTTTGGATATAATGTTGACTGAGAATTCATCTGTAGTGTGAAAAGGTATTGAATATGCTCTTGAGCTCCTAAAAAGGGTGTAATATGAAGGGTTGGGATTTGGGAACGGTGCTTCAATCAAAACATGGAGGGATGCATGGATTCCATGAGCCCCTCTTTCAGACCAATTACACCAAAATGCAATTGTGGACTTAATTATGTAGCTGGTTTTCTTAATGAGCATGGTGCATGGGATTTTCAATTGTTGAGTGAGCACTTCTGGTCAATGGGTATTCATGAAATACTTAAGATTTGAACTTTTCCTAGTCAGTTCCAAAATTTTGTTGTGTGGCAGCTGAAATGTAGTGGACAACTTTTTGTCTGTAGTGCTTACCAGCTTGCCATGGCCGAGCATGATGAGGAGTTTACGGGAGGTGTGTCGGGTCTTCATCTCGATGGTGACAAAAAGCTATGGAGCTTGATATGGCGAGTTGTGGTTTCGTATAAGATGAAAATTATGGCATGGAAAAGCATGTACTGGGGCATTGGCAACTTCAAAGGGTAAACAAACTCGTCGCCTATAGACTACTGCTAGCTGTTTCTTGTGTGGTGTCGAGGAAGAAACAACAATTACATGCGTTGGTTACATGCAAATCAAGAGAACATATGAAGAACCGTCTTCTCTCCCTCCTTAGGAAAAGGAGATCTAGGTAGAGGAGGTAGAAAATAATAGATACCGTCTATTCTATTAACTAGTCATCAAAAAGCAACCTATATCGAGGTCAAGTTTGATAGGGTGAAGTGGACTATTAGATCCCCGGCTTACCATTAGAAAGAAAGCTTAGCTGCCGACGTCAATGTGTTAAGCACATAGGATATATTCGGCGAAAGTCAGTAAGAAGTAGAGTGAATTCTGAAACTCCGGCATTTAGGCCCGGATAGAATGGGTCCTCAAGCTTAGAATCATTTGGCCTAACCTTTAAGAAAAGTCAGCATCTTTTCATCCGGGTCGTACTAAAGGCAGGTAGACCAAACATACGGCACCTGTCCCAATGACTGGTACACTGACGGTGGCTTATTGGTTCCTTCCTCCCTTCCATCCTCAAGTCTTACTTTCCTTGATGCCTTAGTTTACTTGATGCCCGATTCATTCCTCCCTATATTCAATCTCTCGTGCCATATTCTTTTTCAGGTTTGACATTACTTCCCTTTCCTATCTTTTTTACTTTTCTCAAGGACGTAAGATTCTTCAAAATCCCTTTCGCAGATCCCTTTGATTCTAGGTTCAGATCCATCTATCTCTTCTCTCCCTTTCTTTGAACCTTTGTTATTCCTTCACAAATAGGACAGGCATGTTTCCCTAGATGAGGGATACTCATCATTATTATGAATAGGTTACTCTATCAAAAACATTCTATCCAATTCCCGGAGTCATTCACTATCATAGTCAGTCTCACCTTCGCTTAGTTGAGGGATACTAACATCGCCATCTACACTGAGGAATATCTGGGATTTCTCAGGGTTCACGAGCATGCCCCCGCCACCACGTTCGATCACGAAAATAAATCCACTTAGATTTACGTGCCTTAAGATGTCTAGAATTTGTGGACGGTCAATATGATATGGGTCATGCCGTGTTGAAGCTAGAAGGACATTGGTGTCCCATCTTGTATAAAGAACACCTTCATACCGGCGTAGGACCTCCCTATCGAATTGATGTTGGAAAAAGAGATGTAGGAGCACGTCACTCAATTCACCTATCAATGGTATACAATTAGAATGAGGAATTTGAAGGTTAGTGTCGGCATTATATATCGGGAGAGATATAAATTCCTTTAAGATGTGGGAAATCACTCCCAGATTGTGTGGACACTTTAATGTATTCCATAGATGTTCCGTAGAAACATACCGGATATTGTGACTCAAATCCACACAGACTATTTTATCTACACCACTTTGACCATCCCAGAACCTCTCGTGGAAACCCAACATTTCATTATAATGAGTTAATCTAGGCGGAAGATTGTTTCTTATCACTAGAAACTCCCGCATTAAGATATTCGCTAATGCTTTCAAAAGTAGTACATTTGCTGAAAGGGATGGGGCAGCCATACAAGGCCAATCACCAGCATTTGATGAGTGGGCGCCTGGCACAACAATACCCAAGCTCATCTTGCCTTTCAAGAGTGAAATGTTCCTGCAAAGTCATACCACCCCTACCATATTTATAGGTTTTGTATACCAATTTGGGATGAAATGAAGAATAACCTTCGTGTATATGCGACACCATGGTATCGATTGATGCGGGTAAGAGGCCCCGCTCTCTCCACATATCATTCGAATTATAGAGTCTCCTGACCTCATTAATCAATTGAAGTTTCCTAAAACCACCATTATGAAATATCATAAGAAAAGTGACGTTAAGATTACTTCCGGATCCAATTCCATCCATTTTTGTTGAGGCAATTCTGACTTGTTCATCGGGAAGTGATCTAGCTCCTGAGATATATGACATTCTTTATCCTTATCTTTTCCTGGTCTTCACGGCTCGAATCTACAATCTACACCTCTCCAAACACAATATCTTGAGTACCTGGAGAAGTTCTATTTGTCTTCGAGCTTTTATTCCTCAATCCACTTATTCGTTCCCTTCTTTCATATACCTCCCCACCAATAGATAGAGACAAATGGGAATAACTGAACCACGTCTACAAAATGCCAGTACCATAAAGCTACTTCAAAGCCAACATGATGCTTCTTGGTCAGATGACCAAGATATTGGCGAATACCACGTACGATCAAGAAAAGAGTACCTATAATCACATGAAAACCATGAAAGCCAGTTGCTAAGGAAAAGGTAGAACCATAAATACTATCCGAAATAGTGGAGGGTGCTTGGTAATATTCCATTCCTTGAAAGCCAGTGGATACTAGAGCCAGTGAAACGGTTGCTACTAAAGCGTAAACTGCTCGTTTTTCCTTCCCCGCGAGTATAGCATGATGAGCCCAAGTTACGACAGCTCCGGATGAAGGGAGAATAGGGGTATTAAGAAGAGGGATTTCCCAAGGATCTAAAACCCCAATCCCTTTTGGGGGCCAAATACCTCCGATCTCTACCGTAGGTGCCAAAGAAGAATGAGAAGAAGCCCAAAAAAAGCAAAAAGGAACATAACCTCCGAGGCTATGAAGAGAATAGAACCATATCGAGGTCCTAATTGTACAGCTTTTGTATGATGCCCTTCCAACGTGGATTCACGTAGAACATCCCGCCACCATACGAACATGGTATAAAGGAGAAATATTAGGCCCAAACTGAGAAGTGTTGCACCCCCTTGAAATGAGTGCATGTACATCACACCTCCTACAGTGGTTGCCAAAGCTCCGAGTGAACCCGAAATAGGCCATGGACTGGATCTACCAAATGATAAGAATGCCTCTGAGATTCAATCATAAACCACTTTGCCCCGGTTGTATGTAAACCCCCCTTCACCCCCATCCCCTAAAGTGGTAAAGAAGGAGGCTCTTTTTTGTCTCATTAGGACAAACAAATAGGAAGGGATAGTTCTTTCATTGCATTGATAGAAGTGAGACTATCAAAAGATCTCTCTATTATTTAGAGAAAAGAGTTGGCGTGGGTTCTACCAACGAAACGAAGAAGTTTTTGATTGGATAAACAGCGTATAATGATAGACACTCCTATAAGGCACAACACGAAACTTGCATGTCCGTTGACACCGAAAGAGAAACTCGTCGACATGGGTATTGATTGCCTGCTATGCACTCTTGACAGTTTTTCATATGTGGCGCCGAACATGGTCATCTTGTTGGTTTGGCGCACTTGCCAGCTGAGAAATGATATGGCACATGGGGATGAGGTTCCTCCGGTGATGTCCTATGTTGACTTCTTATGGAGCGTAGAATCTCGACTTAGGAGATTATGAGGGGAAGATGTCAATGATGATTGATACGATGTGGCCGAGGCCGTTACTATCCCCAACACTCGTATGCCCGCGCCGCTGGCTAATTGGGCGACACTTTGAGTTGATGTGTCTTTTTTCTTAATCGGATGGCAAAAATGCTACAGGTATGGTTCTTCGATGCCGTGATAGAAGCGGGATTTTTGCTGTTTATAGATACATGTTCAACTATGATGATGCACTTGAGGGGAGATGCATGCAATAATGCAAGGTATGAAGCTGATCATACAATATACAGATCTTCGTGTTATTGTTCAGTCGGACTTGGCGCTGTCATTTTTTTGTTTTGACCGCTCGCCGTGTAGAACACAGACCACCTTGGCGAGGCGAGAATACCATCGACCATCACGCCAACGGACGGCGCCCGCCTCTCTCGTGACGTGCACCCGCAAATCTGGGCCGTCCATCCGCCCAACAACAAGAGGACGATCGCCTCTCCTCTCAGATCGTATCGGTATCGCACCCGCAGGCAGTCAGGCCCCACCCACAGACAGACGGACCTCTCCCCCCTTCTCGTCTCCCATGGCGGAAGCCGACGCCCAAACCCAGAGCAACGCGCAGTCCTCCTCGCCGCCGGCGGAGGCGTCGGGCGAGCCGATCCGGCCGCCCCAGGTCAGCACCCTTCTCCTCGTCCCTTCGATTTCACGCGTTCTTCTTTTCGTCCGTGCCCAGCGCGTGGAGCTGTGGCGTAGCGGGAGGGCGGGTCCTTGCCCCCACGGCGCTCAGATTCAGGGCGTGCTCGTGTTCTCGAGACGGAATTAGTGGGTTCCGAGGCGTGATTCCGTGGGGAAGGCTGGCGGTGCCCTGGGGAAATCTCCGCCCCTTTTGGGTCGTTCCGCCGGCGATCCGGTCAAGGTTTCGTTGCTGGCTTGCAGCTGATGCACGAGTTAAAGCTCGTTTTGGCCTTGTCTTTGTTGGATTTGACTCGCCCTGTGATAGTTTTAGCGCCTACCAGTACTATTGGGAACTCAAGATTCGAGGGAGCACTTTGTGCTGAATGCCTTAACCTGTCTTTATACACGCTGTTTTTGTTTTAAGTTTTGACAACATCATGTGTCTGTAGTATGCTGGCTTGTGGTGATATTTGACCTTGTTTCCGCGTGTTATAATGCAGGTAGGCGCTCCAAGTGCTGCTTCTCCCACGGTTCCACTCATGTACCCGATGCTCGTGCCAGGGATGTTCTCCCAGCAGGGTATGGATGATCAGGCTCAGGGTCCAGGGATATATGCCATACAGGAGAATCAGTTCATGGGGGCGATGGGAGGTTACGCTCCAAAGACATTCATACCGCTCGCTTACAATATACCAACGTGAGTTGCTTGCTCCTGACGGTAGTCATCTCTGTCGAAGTCATCATGTGATCATATAACCTCACAAGCGGCATGCTGTTGAATTTTTTTGAAACGGTTACGATGGGAATGTGCAATTAGTGATAAGTGGTTTGCAAGATCTATCTTGAGATCCATATGCTTAATCTGTTGACTTCCATACATGTTTTCAGAACAAAAGCAGATTTGTGCCAATAGAACAGAATAAAATTTCATGTTTAAGGGGGACAGTGGCTAGCTGAGAGATTCATGAAATGATTGAGCTTTGTTTAAGCATTGTTTAGTGCTCAACCCTGCCAATTCGGGCATGTACAAAAATATCCTCAGTTTTCATAAAGAATCGGAGGCAACGTGTAAACTTCAGGGTCTTTCTTATAGTACAGGTTCTATTCTGCTATAGCACATATAATGGTTTCACTGTAGAATAGACATAAGCCATAATAACATGACTCCCAAAATAGCGGACATCTTTTGCGTTAATTACAGTGGTGCTTTTCATAAATCATTAATTGCTTTAGAGTTTTAGCAGCATCGCAATATCCCATTTGCTCAAGTAAATTTACTTGAACCTTTCTTAAGTATTGCCTTTGAAGACACACCTGCATATACGAGAGGTTTCATGAAGATGAACTCTTTCGTTGATAGGTTGGCAAAGCCTATGCAGTTCTCAACTATGTTAAATTGTCTTCTTATCCTGATCCAGGGATATCTGTGACCAGTTAAAAGCACCTTGTATTCTCTTTACTTATTTCTTCCATTGTTTTCTGTTAAAAGTGAAAGCGTCGGGGCATTGGCTGGTGAAGAGCAAGGACAGGATGCTAGGCAGCAAAATGGCCCTCAAAGACAAGTTGTTGTGAGGAGGTTTCACTTTGCTTTTCAGCTTGACCTGGCTCTGATCATCAAGTTAGCAGCAGTGGTCTTTTTGTTTAGCCAAGAAGGATCAAAACAAAGGCTGTTTCTTCTCATATTGTTTGCGTCCATGATTTACCTGTGAGTTCTTGGCTTGTTTTGACTTCGATGCTTCATTGCTTGTTATATTCTTGTATAGCCTCTCTTTTGTTGCTAGATAACCATGGGGTTTCATTTCTTCCAGATATCAAACTGGAGCGATTACACCTTTCTTAAGATGGCTCCAGCGGGCAGGAGGTGTGGCCGCTCGTCCGCCACAGGCTCCTGCTAACCGTGCTCCTGTGGCTGCTCAGAATGATGGCAACGATCAACCACCTGGTAGTCATCCTTTACTCTCCATAAGCTGCCACTATGCACTTTATGTGTTGTATTTCAAATACCAGATCCACTCCTGTGAATCTCTAAACACAACCATAATATTATAATTATCCTTTTCACCACTATCACTTCAGTGGAGGTTGATACTTGTTTCTATATGGTTTGCAAGGCAGAAAGTTTCCTAGCACTTGCATGAACTAAAGTTGTATAAATATCACAAAGTGGCCATCGGTAGCACCAATAAATAGGACGGATGTGGAAGTTATCTTGTCATGCAGCCCCCTTGGCTCATGAAATGATATTTCTTGCTGCAATATGTTAGATATTCTCTGATTGTCAGGCATTTACTCCAGTTACTAATATCTTTATTATAACAAGGGGCACCAATGATCGATATATGTTTCATTTAGTTGGCAGTATCGATGTAATTAATTCGTATATCAATTCACTGTCTGCATCTCAGGTGGAAACCTCGCAGATCCTGCAAACCCTGACCAAGCCGCGGAGAACCAGGAACCAGGAGCAGCAGCGGGCAACGAGAACCAGCCAGGTGCAGAGGGAGAAGCAAACCGGCGCAGCTGGCTCGGCGGCATCTTGAAAGAGGTCCAGCTGGTCGTTGTAGGGTTCGTCGCGTCGCTTCTTCCTGGTTTTCAGCACAATGACTAGGTGAAAGTCTTCCCGTGGCGGAATCGAATATTGGCACCGTAACTGTTTGTTGTGACATAGGGAGGAGGAACAAGCAAAGGATATATATAAAGCGGGTTGAAATAAGACTTTTGTTGCATATGCTTGTTATAAGATTGACTGAATGCAGTGCTGTTGTACATCTTGTTTCCGTTTCAAGTGCTCTAGTTCTCTTTGATCTTTCATCTGGTATATGAAGTATGAACTTCTTGAACCTACGGGCATCCGTGGCGCAGCTATCGTCACTCAAAGAACATGTAAGTAATTCATTTTTTATTATATGGTGAATGAAGATTACAGATATGAGTTCCGGAGCGTTGTACTTGTGGTATGCATTTACGATCTTCATTTTATGAGTTGCAACCTATCTATGACAAAATTGCAAGTTGCACCTGAAATCTGGTGATGGTGGATGATGGTTTTTTGTCCTTTAACGACGGTCCATGCTCTGTGACGCTATATGGTAGGAGTACTTTGCTAAGAACTCATTTCACTTTGGAATTATCGCCTGCCATTGACTCTTCGATCCGTCCATGTTCTCTTAAGCTAGTTTTGCACGAAGAGTTAACATCACACATGACAGGCATGCTGACTTTGCTTCCTTAGGGCAACTTCAACGTGCCGACGCATTTTATCCGTGCTCGTTTGTTTGGTTTAAAATGGACACAAATCGCGGCCCAAAACACACCGACACAAATGGATGAGCATTCGTTTTTTGTCCGCCTGCGACGCATTTCAGGCCTAAATTTTGGCCGGGTTTGTGACGGCGCGGACGCACGCAACGCCCGCCCTTATCCTTCCCCTGGACTGTCATTCGGTGGCACATTGACCATTCTTTCCCTCTCCTATCCACAACCACAGCCAAGACACCCGGCCACCCGCCCTTGCAGTTGTCGTCCAGTTCCAGCCGGACGCTACCCAGGCCGTCGCTCGTACGCACACACCTCCCCCAACCGCACACCTCACCTGATATGCCTGCAAGTTGTTCGACGTTTTGCCCACAAGGTACAAATGGATAGTGGAGATGAGTACTTTTTCAACAACTTTATTTGCTTTTCAGACGACTCGTCGTTGGACATTAGTGACCACATTGCTAGGCAACAGTCGATGTTTAGGGGCTCGATCCCAAGCCATGCTCCGGCGTTGAATCGCAACAGAGAGAGGCCATTGCCTACTCTGGGAAGACTACTTCAAGTCCACCTCCCCACTCTTCAAACACAAGTTATTCCGGCGCCACTTCCGGATGGTTAGACATGTGTATAATCGTATTCGGGGGGGAGTGGTGACGCATGATGATTATTTCGTATGCAAGGAGGATGCCCCTGGGAAAGGTTGTCTTCTCCTCTTATCAGAAATGCACTACAAATGGATGCTTGCATATGGAATACATGGTGATCTTATTGATGAGTATGTCTGCATGAGTGAGTCCACGTGCCTAGAATCCATGTACAGGTTCTGCAAGCTATCGTAACAGTGTTTGGCCTAGAGTACTTGATACTTGAGAGAGCCAACTACTGCAGATATAACCCGGTTGTTGGCGATCAATGCAGATAGGGGCTTTCCGGGGATGCTTAGCAGCATAGATTGTATGCACTTAATGTGAAAAACTGTTCATATGCTTGGCAGGGGAAGTAAAGGGCCATCTGAAAGCTTGCACTGTCATACTTGAGGCCGTGGCTTCACAAGATCTCTGGATTTGGCACTTTTTTTAGCATGGCCGACTCCCACAATGACATCAACATGCTGCGACATTCTTCGGTGTTCAGAGGGCTTGCAGAATACAACTGCCCAAAGGTCAATATTGAGATATGTGGCCACCAGTACAATAAATGATACTACCTAGCTGATGTATCTATCCTCGACGGACAACTCTTGTGAAAACAATCTCCACCCTAGTTGGAGGGAAGAGGGTTCGGTTTGCTCAAGCACAAGAGAGTACTAGGAAGGACGTGGAGTGTGCTTTTGGTGTTCTTCAATCTTGATGTGGCATCGTGTTGGGTTTCGTAGTAATTTCAAAAAAATTCCTACGTACACGCAAGATCATGGTGATGCATAGCAACGAGAGGGGGAGAGTGTGATCTACGTACCCTTGTAGATCGACAACGGAAGCGCTAACTTGGTTGATGTAGTCGTACGTCTCCACGGCCCGACCGATCAAGCACCGAAACTATGGCACCTCCGAGTTCTAGCACACGTTCAGCTCGATGACGATCCCCGGACTCTGATCCAGCAAAGTGTCGGGGAAGAGTTCCGTCAGCACGACGGCGTGGTGACGATCTTGATGTACTACCGTCGCAGGGCTTCGCCTAAGCACCGCTACAATATTATCGAGGACTATGGTGGAAGGGGGCACCGCACACGGCTAAGAATATGATCACGTGGATCAACTTGTGACTAGGGGTGCCCCTTGCCTCCGTATATAAAGGATCCAGGGGGGTGCGGCCGGCCCTGGTAGGAGGCGCGCAGGAGGAGTCCTACTCCTACCGGGAGTAGGACTCCCCTCCCTTTCCTTGTCCAAGTAGGAGAGGAGGAAGGAGAGAAGGAAAGGGGGGGGCGCTGCCCCTCCCTCCTTGTCCAATTCGGACTAGGGGGAGAGGGGGCGTGCGGCCTGCCCTGGCAGCCCCTCCTCTTCTCCACTTTAGGCCCATGAGGCCCATTAACCCCCCGGGGGGTTCCGGTAACCCCCCGGTGCTCCGGTTTTATCCGAAACTTCCCCGGAACACTTCCGGTGTCCGAATATAGCCGTCCAATATATCAATCTTTATGTCTCGACCATTTCGAGACTCCTCGTTATGTCCGTGATCACATCCAGGACTCTGAACTAACTTCGGTACATCAAAACTCATAAACTCATAATATAACTGTTATCGAAACCTTAAGCGTGCGGACCCTACGGGTTCGAGAACAATGTAGACATGACCGAGACACGTCTCCGATCAATAACCAATAGCAGAACCTGGATGCTCATATTGGCTCCTACATATTCTACGAAGATCTTTTATCGGTCAGACCGCATAACAACATACTTGTTCCCTTTGTCATCGGTATGTTACTTGCCCGATATTCGATCGTCGGTATCCCATACCTAGTTCAATCTCGTTACCGGCAAGTCTCTTTACTCGTTCCGTAATACATCATCTCACAACTAACTTATTAGTTGCAATGCTTGCAAGGCTTATGTGATGTGCATTACCGAGAGGGCCCAGAGATACCTCTCCGACAATCAGAGTGACAAATCCTAATCTCGAAATACGCCAACCCAACATGTACCTTTGGAGACACCTGTAGAGCTCCTTTATAATCACCCAGTTACGTTGTGACGTTTGGTAGCACACAAAGTGTTCCTCCGGCAAACGGGAGTTGCATAATCTCATAGTCATAGGAACATGTATAAGTCATGAAGAAAGCAATAGCAACATACTAAACGATCGGGTGCTAAGCTAATAGAATGGGTCATGTCAATCAGATCATTCATCTAATGATGTGATCCTGTTAATCAAATGACAACTCTTTGTCCATGGTTAGGAAACATAACCATCTTTGATTAACAAGCTAGTCTAGTAGAGGCATACTAGTGACACTCTATTTGTTTATGTATTCACACATGTATTATGTTTCCGGTTAATACAATTCTAGCATGAATAATAAACTTTTATCATGATATATAAGGAAATAAATAATAACTTTATTATTGCCTCTAGGGCATATTTCCTTCAGTCTCCCACTTGCACTAGAGTTAATAATCTAGATTACAGAGTAATGATTCTAACACCCATGGAGCCTTGGTGCTGATCATGTTTTGCTCGTGGAAGAGGCTTAGTCAACGGGTCTGCTACATTCAGATCCGTATGTATCTTGCAAATCTCTATGTCTCCCACCTGGACTAGATCCCGGATGGAATTGAAGCGTCTCTTGATGTGCTTGGTTCTCTTGTGAAATCTGGATTCCTTTGCCAAGGCAATTGCACCAGTATTGTCACAAAAGATTTTCATTGGACCCGACGCACTAGGTATGACACCTAGATCGGATATGAACTCCTTCATCCAGACTCCTTCATTCGCTGCTTCCGAAGCAGCTATGTATTCTGCTTCACACGTAGATCCCGCCACGACGCTCTGTTTAGAACTGCACCAACTGACACTCCACCGTTTAATGTAAACACGTATCTGGTTTGCGATTTAGAATCGTCCGGATCAGTGTCAAAGCTTGCATCAACGTAACCGTTTACGATGAGCTCTTTGTCACCTCCATATACGAGAAACATATCCTTAGTCCTTTTCAAGTACTTCAGGATGTTCTTGACCGATGTCCAGTGATACACTCCTGGATTACTTTGGTACCTCCCTGCTAGACTTATAGCAAGGCACACATCAGGTCTGGTACACAGCATTGCATACATGATAGAGCCTATGGCTGACGCATAGGGAACATCTTTCATTTTCTCTCTATCTTCTGCAGTGGTCGGGTATTGAGTCTGACTCAACTTCACACCTTGTAACACAGGCAAGAACCCTTTCTTTGCTTGATTCATTTTGAACTTCTTCAAAATCTTGTCAAGGTATGTGCTTTGTGAAAGTCCAATTAAGCGTCTTGATCTATCTCTATAGATCTTTATGCCTAATATGTAAGCAGCTTCACCGAGGTCTTTCATTGAAAAACTTTTATTCAAGTATCCTTTTATGCTATCCAGAAATTCTGTATCATTTCCAATCAGTAATATGTCATCCACATATAATATCAGAAATGTTACAGAGCTCCCACTCACTTTCTTGTAAATACAGGCTTCTCCAAAGGTCTGTATAAAACCAAATGCTTTGATCACACTATCAAAGCGTTTATTCCAACTCCGAGAGGCTTGCACCAGTCCATAAATGGATCGCTGGAGCTTGCACACTTTGTTAGCTCCCTTTAGATCGACAAAACCTTCCGGTTGCATCATATACAACTCTTCTTCCAGAAATCCATTCAGGAATGCAGTTTTGACATCCATCTGCCAAATTTCATAATCATAAAATGCGGCAATTGCTAACATGATTCAGACAGACTTAAGCATCGCTACGGGTGAGAAGGTCTCATCGTAGTCAACCCCTTGAACTTGTCGAAAACCTTTTGCGACAAGTCGAGCTTTGTAGACAGTAATATTACCGTCAGCGTCAGTCTTCTTCTTAAAGATCCATTTATTCTCAATTGTTTGCCGATCATCGGGCAAGTCAACCAAAGTCCATACTTTGTTCTCATACATGGATCCCATCTCAGATTTCATGGCTTCAAGCCATTTTTTGGAATCTGGGCTCACCATCGCTTCTTCATAGTTCGTAGGTTCATTATGATCTAGTAGCATGACTTCCAGAACAGGATTACCATACCACTCTGGCGCGGATCTTACTCTGGTTGATCTACGAGGTTCAGTAGTATCTTGTTCTGAAGTTTCATGATCATTATCATTAGCTTCCTCACTAATTGGTGTAGGTGTCGCAGAAATAGGTTTCTGTGATGTACTACTTTCCAATAATGGAGCAGGTACAGTTACCTCGTCAAGCTCTACTTTCCTCCCACTCACTTCTTTCGAGAGAAACTCCTTCTCTAGAAAGGATCCATTCTTAGCAACGAATGTCTTGCCTTCTGATCTGTGATAGAAGGTGTACCCAACAGTCTCCTTTGGGTATCCTATGAAGACACATTTCTCCGATTTGGGTTCGAGCTTATCAGGTTGAAGCTTTTTCACATAAGCATCGCAGCCCCAAACTTTAAGAAACGACAACTTTGGTTTCTTGCCAAACCATAGTTCATAAGGTGTCGTCTCAACGGATTTTGATGGTGCCCTATTTAACGTGAATGCGGCCGTCTCTAAAGCATAACCCCAAAATGATAGCGGTAAATTTGTAAGAGACATCATAGATCGCACCATATCAAGTAAAGTACGATTACGACGTTCGGACACACCATTACGCTGAGGTGTTCCGGGTGGCGTGAGTTGCGAAACTATTCCGCATTGTTTCAGATGTAGACCAAACTCGTAACTCAAATATTCTCCTCCACGATCAGATCGCAGAAACTTTATTTTCTTGTTACGATGATTTTCAACTTCACTCTAAAATTCTTTGAACTTTTCAAATGTTTCAGACTTATGCTTCATTAAGTAGATATACCCATATCTGCTTAAATCATCTGTGAAGGTGAGAAAATAACGATATCTGCCACGAGCCTCAACATTCATCGGACCACATACATCTGTATGTATGATTTCCAACAAATCTGTTGCTCTCTCCATTGTACCAGAGAACGGTGTTTTAGTCATCTTGCCCATAAGGCACGGTTCGCAAGTACCAAGTGATTCATAATCAAGAGGTTCAAAAAGTCCATCGGTATGGAGTTTCTTCATGCGCTTTACTCCGATATGACCTAAACGGCAGTGCCACAAATAAGTTGCACTATAATTATCAACTCTGCATCTTTTGGCTTCAACATTATGAATATGTGTGTTACTACTATCGAGATTCATCAAAAATAGACCACTCTTCAAAGGTGCATGACCATAAAAGATATTACTCATATAAATAAAACAACCATTATTCTCAACGCTGGCACCAAATAACAATTATTTAGGTCTAATACTAATCCCGAAGATAGATGTAGAGGTAGCATGCCGACCGCGATCACATCGACTTTAGAACCATTTCCCACGCGCATCGTCACCTCGTCCTTTGCCAGTGTTCGCTTAATCCGTAGTCCCTGTTTCGAGTTGCAAATATTAGCAACAGAACCAGTATCAAATACTCAGGTGCTACTACGAGCTCTAGTAAGGTACACATTAATAACATGTATATCACATATACCTTTGTTCACCTTGCCATCCTTCTTATCCGCCAAATACTTGGGGCAGTTCCGCTTCCAGTGACCAGTCTGCTTGCAGTAGAAGCACTCATTTTCAGGCTTAGGTCCAGACTTGAGTTTCTTCTCCTGATCAGCAACTTGCTTGCTTTTCTTCTTGAAGTTCCCCTTCTTCTTCCCTTTGCCCTTTTTCTTGAAACTAGTGGTCTTGTTGACCATCAACACTTGATGCTCCTTCTTGATTTCTACCTCCGCAGCTTTCAGCATTGCGAAGAGCTCGGGAATAGTCTTATTCATCCCTTGCATATTATAGTTCATCACAAAGCTCTTGTAGCTTGGTGGCAGTGATTGGAGAATTCTGTCAATGACGCAATCATCTGGAAGATTAACTCCTATCTGAATCAAGTGATTATTATACCCAGACATTTTGAGTATATGCTCACTGACAGAACTGTTCTCCTCCATCTTGCAGCTATAGAACTTATTGGAGACTTCATATCTCTCAATCCGGGCATTTGCTTGAAATATTAACTTCAACTCCTAGAACATCTCATATGCTCCATGACGTTCAGAACGTCGTTGAAGTCCCGATTCTAAGCCGTAAAGCATGGCACACTGGACTATTGAGTAGTCATCAGCTTTGCTCTGCCAGACGTTCATAACATCTCGTGTTGCTCCAGCAGCAAGCCTGGCACCCAGTGGTGCTTCCAGGACGTAATTCTTATGTGCAGCAATGAGGATAATCCTCAAGTTACGGACCCAGTCTGTGTAATTGCTACCATCATCTTTCAACTTTTCTTTCTCAAGGAACGCATTAAAATTTAACGGAACAACAGCACGGGCCATTTATCTACAATTAACATAAACAAGCAAGATACTATCAGGGACTAAGTTCATGATAAATTTAAGTTCAATTAATCATATTACTCAAGAACTCCCACTTAGATAGACATCCCTCTAATCATCTAAGTGATCACGTGATCCAAATCAACTAAACCATAACCGATCATCACGTGAAATGGAGTAGTTTTCAATGGTGAACATCGCTATGTTGATCATATCTACTATATGATTCACGCTCGATCTTTCGATCTCAGTGTTCCGAGGCCATATCTGCATATGCTAGGCTCGTCAAGTTTAACCTGGGTATTCTGCGTGTGCAAAACTGGCTTGCACCCGTTGTAGATGGACGTAGAGCTTATCACACCCGATCATCACGTGGTGTCTGAGCACGACGAACTTTGGCAATGGTGCATACTCAGGGAGAACACTTTTATCTTGAAATTTAGTGAGAGATCATCTTATAATGCTATCGTCAATCAAAGCAAGATAAGATGCATAAAAGATAAACATCACATGCAATCAATATAAGTGATATGATATGGCCATCATCATCTTGTGCTTGTGATCTCCATCCTTGAAGCACCGTCGTGATCACCATCGTCACCGGCGTGACACCTTGATCTCCATCGTAGCATCGTTGTCGTCTCGCCAATCTTATGCTTCTACGACTATCGCTACCGCTTAGTGATAAAGTAAAGCATTACAGGGCGATTGCATTGCATACAATAAAGCGACAATCATATGGCTCCTGCCAGTTGCCGATAACTCGGTTACAAAACATGATCATCTCATACAATAAATTTTAGCATCATGTCTTGACCATATCACATCACAACATGCCCTGCAAAAACAAGTTAGACGTCCTCTACTTTGTTGTTGCAAGTTTTACGTGGCTGCTACGGGCTTAAGCAATAACCAATCTTACCTACGCATCAAAACCACAACGATAGTTTGTCAAGTTGGTGCTGTTTTAACCTTCGCAAGGACCAGGCGTAGCCACACTCGGTTCAACTAAAGTTGGAGAAACTGTCACCCGCAAGCCACCTATGTGCAAAGCACGTCGGGAGAACCGGTCTCGCGTAAGCGTACGCGTAATGTCGGTCTGGGCTGCTTCGTCCAACAATACCGCCGAACCAAAGTATGACATGCTAGTAAGCAGTATGACTTATATCGCCCACAACTCACTTGTGTTCTACTCGTGCATATAACATCAACATATAAAACCTAGGCTCGAATGTCACTGTTGGGTTTCGTAGTAATTTCAAAAAAATTCCTACGCACACGCAAGATCATGGTGATGCATAGCAACGAGAGGGGGAGAGTGTGATCTACGTACCCTTGTAAATCGACAACGGAAGCGTTAACTTGGTTGATGTAGTCGTACGTCTCCACGGCCCGACCGATCAAGCACCGAAACTACGGCACCTCCGAGTTCTAGCACACGTTCAGCTCGATGACGATCCCCGGACTCCGATCCAGCAAAGTGTCGGGGAAGAGTTCCGTCAGCACGACGGCGTGGTGATGATCTTGATGTACTACCGTCGCAGGGCTTCGCCTAAGCACCGCTACAATATTATCGAGGACTATGGTGGAAGGGGGCACCGCACACGGCTAAGAATATGATCACGTGGATCAACTTGTGTCTCTAGGG
>NC_041388.1:52182883-52186592 GCF_002162155.2 Triticum dicoccoides
GGGGGGGCGCCGCCCCTCCCTCCTTGTCCAATTCGGACTAGGGGGAGAGGGGGCGCGCGGCCTGCCCTGGCAGCCCCTCCTCTTCTCCACTTTAGGCCCATGAGGCCCATTAACCCCCCGGGGGGTTCCGGTAACCCCCCGGTGCTCCGGTTTTATCCGAAACTTCCCCGGAACACTTCCGGTGTCCGAATATAGCCGTCCAATATATCAATCTTTATGTCTCGACCATTTCGAGACTCCTCGTTATGTCCGTGATCACATCTGGGACTCCGAACTAACTTCGGTACATCAAAACTCATAAACTCATAATATAATTGTCATCGAAACCTTAAGCGTGCGGACCCTACGGGTTCGAGAACAATGTAGACATGACCGAGACACGTCTCCGGTCAATAACCAATAGCGGAACCTGGATGCTCATATTGGCTCCTACATATTCTACGAAGATCTTTTATCGGTCAGATCGCATAACAACATACGTTGTTCCCTTTGTCATCGGTATGTTACTTGCCTGAGATTCGATCGTCGGTATTCCATACCTAGTTCAATCTCATTACCGGCAAGTCTCTTTACTCGTTCCGTAATACATCATCTCACAACTAACTTATTAGTTGCAATGTTTGCAAGGCTTATGTGATGTGCATTGCCGAGAGGGCCCAGAGATACCTCTTCGACAATCGGAGTGACAAATCCTAATCTCGAAATACGCCAACCCAACATGTACCTCTGGAGACACCTGTAGAGCTCCTTTATAATCACCCAGTTACGTCGTGACGTTTGGTAGCATACAAAGTGTTCCTCCGGCAAACGGGAGTTGCATAATCTCATAGTCATAGGAACATGTATAAGTCATGAAGAAAGCAATAGCAACATACTAAACGATCGGGTGCTAAGCTAATAGAATGGGTCATGTCAATCAGATCATTCATCTAATGATGTGATCCTGTTAATCAAATGACAACTCTTTGTCCATGGTTAGGAAACATAACCATCTTTGATTAACAAGCTAGTCTAGTAGAGGCATACTAGTGACACTCTGTTTGTTTATGTATTCACACATGTATTATGTTTCCGGTTAATACAATTCTAGCATGAATAATAAACTTTTATCATGATATATAAGGAAATAAATAATAACTTTATTATTGCCTCTAGGGCATATTTCCTTCACATCGTTCTATACTCTACTAGAACTTTGACCACCAAGAAGTTACGGGAGGTGATGACTGTTTATGTGATCATGCACAATATAATCGTAGAGGATGAAATCTTCGACCAGGGGTTTCAACTCCAGGGTGAAAGTGTTGTGCCTAAGCATGAAGGAGCGGAGACGTTTGCACAATTCACCTAATTTCATCATGAAATGCATGATTGGGCAACTCACATTCAACTACAAGATGATTTGGTTGAACATATGTGGGCTCACCTGCAACCAATAGATGCATCGGCTCTTTTATTTTAAGTGTATCTGTGACAATTTAGACTTCATTTGGTTTGCAATCTATGAGATTTTTATTTGGTTGTAAAACTATGCCATTTTTATTTGGTTATGAATTATGTGTTGGGCAATGCTTTTGATATGTATGCAAAACAAATGTGCAAAAATATAGCCGCATACCGGCCACACAGATGAAAATGCGTCGGGCATTGGGCACACTCACCACCCAAACATGGATGAGGGCGAATGCTGCCCAAAACAGACAGAATTCGCGTCCATTTGCGTCGGCGCGTTGGAGTTGCCCTTAAAGCCCAAGTTACTAATTCTATTATCTTCTCTTTTCTGCATATACTAACAAATTACACGTAAGTGGTGTAGGGGCGCAACAGGGTTCTGGGTGTCGGTTTTTTCCTAGTGTGCTCGTCTTTTCGGTCTTTCCATGTTGTCGAGGAGTCGGAGTTGTCCTGGAGGAGCCTAGGTGTTGACGATGACACGTGGCTGGTGGTCCGTGGCGCTGGCTCTCCTCATTTTTGGTGTGTTTTGATGGTCTTCTTAGTCCGAGCTGTATTGGTGCCTACACCGGTGGACGGTTGTTTGGCATGGGTCGACTTGGGTTCCAATGTTTGTGGCGACAAGGATTTTGTTGGTGGAGGTCGGAGTCGCTCGCTCATTGAGCAGTGATATAGATGACGCTGGGTGACGACCTCGACTTTGTGTTTCTTCTCTATGATGTTTTTGTTTCCTCATGTAGATGGCCAGATTGGATGATGTTGCCCTGTATGGGTTGTTGCTACAGTTTTAGCCTGCTTTCTGTTAATTAACCGGACAATCCTCTTCATTTTGAATGAATTAAGGTCTTTAGGGATTGGCTTAAACTACAATTGATTACCGTACGTTGCTATGGAACAACAAATAATCCGCATTACACACATTAACGCGCGGGAGAAGAGTGACCAACCAGCGTGTAATTCACGACCAACCAGCGTTGTAATTCACGACCAACTAGCATGCGAATTAAGGTCTTTTGAAACGCACCTTACACACATTAACACGTGGCGCATGCTAGTTGGTCGTGGCGAGAATTCTTTTGAAAGATGAAAGTAATATTTTTTCTTAGATTATTTTTGGAAGATGGAAGTGTGACTTTTTTCCCTTTTCTTTTTGAGATGTTTATGCCTTTTTTTCTTTTGAGATGGATGCTATGTCCACGTGTTGCAAGAATGTTTTGTTTTAGTTTTGAGATGAAGGTGCGTTTTTTTTAAGGGGGAGAAATACACGCACAACTTACTCTCAAAAGGCTCACGACGACGAGGCTCAACCACTAATATATACAAACACACGTGAGCGCACACACATTTTATCCCTATAACCCATTTGCTCAACTGTGTGATGTTTTGTCATCACGTGCACGTCTTTTTAAACTCAATCCCCATCGCCGCTCCATCAATTTTATTATTTTTGTATTTTCTTCACATTCTCGGTGATTCTAAGGGCACCAGCGCTATCTCATTCGATGCACCCGATAAGTATTGACTTTCCCCTGAAAAAAGGGTTGACTTATTAATCCTTTGTTATTTGGCATGGACGATAGTGCATTTTTCAAAACACAAGAAAAGAACCCAGAGTACATACATAGTAAAAAAGAGAGTTAATACCACTATTCATACATAAACTTGTAGGGGTGGGAACAGTTTCATACAAAAACTAAAAAAACCCACAAAACTAGCCCTCCAACTTGTCTGCTGTAACAAATTCATACAAAACCACCCCGAACTGCACACGTGGCATGCCATGTAGGCTCTGTCGGGCCCGGATCACGTTTTTACAAAGAAACCCTCGCGCTTTAGCAATTTCGCAGACAAATCCATCCCTGGACAGTAAAGCACCTGGTCGTCGCCCCCGATGCAAAGCCCTTCCAAAACCTTCCCCTTCTTTCGCCCACGTCCCCTGTTCCTCCTCATCTCTGCTCGCTCCTCCTGCGAGGCGACGCCGCCGTCGGCCTCATCGGCGGCGACACAAGGCGCCATGGAGCCGCGGCGTAGGGAACCCGGCGAGTTCCCTCCTGAATACGGTAAGGACCTGCACCCGGCGCTTCCCCTGTTCCTCTGCTTCCCCTGTTCCTGCACCGGCGCACTAGGGTTTTTCAGGCCGGTCATGGCGATGTAGGGTTGAAAATTGGGTCGATCTGCTCACTAGGGTTGGTTGTGTGCGTCCCAGGGTTCGTAGGGGAACTAGTTTCCATGAGCTTGTCTAGGGTTTCTTGATGCTGAT
>NC_041388.1:52186737-52194422 GCF_002162155.2 Triticum dicoccoides
TGATCTAGGGTTTTGGGTAGCATACAGGAAAGGGGGGGTCCTTGAGGGGGTCTTTTGATGTGATTTTATTGTTTACATATTCAGAGATTATATGCTATTGTTGCACTGAATTGTAGATGCAGTGTACAATGTGATATTTTAGTTCATATTTCAGTGTAAAAATGCTGACTTTCCCTGTTATGCAAAAGTACATGGCTTTTTTTAGATGAAAGTCAGCATTTTTACCATTGATTTGTGATGAAAGGGTTGTCTTTTAGTTGATATTCAGTACATAGTTGTGTTTAAAAATCATGTACAGATTCAGTTAGAGTTTGATCACTGAAACTAAGATTGAGTTGCACTGAATATATCATCTGTCAATTGTTGCAGTGACAAATGGAGAAGCTAGCCAGTTTTTCTCAGTGGAGTTTGAGCACAATGGAATTTTCTTGGGGGAATGCATAGGTGGAGAATTGAAGTTCTCTTACATTGGGTGCAGTCATGAAGCTTTTGACTACTGTCATTCAGACACATGGTCACTGGGGATGATCAAGTATTGCTTGTCAAGGATGGACTATGACCCTACAGACCCTCAAATCAAGGTGTACTGGATTTTGCCAGATAAAGACTATGGTGATGGCCTGCTATGTGTGGACAATCCAGATGTTATAGCTGCTATGGTGAGGTCCAGCAGAGAAACCAAGACATTGGATTTGTTAGTTGATGAGGAGAACAAGATTCAGACATTATATCCTGAAATCATACTTAAGGGATGCCCAACTGCAAATGGAAATGAGGATGAAGAACAAGAAGAGGATGCAGATCATGATGCAGAGAATGCAGAGGAAGGAGAGGATGCAGTGGCAGATCATGATGCAGAGAATGCAATGGAAGGAGAGGATGCAGAGTCAGATCATGATGCAGATGCAGACAATGCAGATAATGCAGTTGAAAACAATGATGGAGAAGGAGAGTTGAATGAAACTGACTCAGACTTTTATGAGAGTGACTATGATTGTGAAGATGGAGATGATGATTTGTTTGCTCAGAATGTGGACAAATCATTGAATGACAACAATGAAGAAGAGGAAGAGATATTTGAGGAGGAAGATCCACTAGATGATGATGAGCTCAACCTGTCAAAAGATGAGTTGGAGAAGTTGAAATATACATTCAGAACATTCAATGCAGAAATGGACATGAGCAACCCAATCTTTAGGGTTGGGCAAGTATTTGGAGATATGAAAGAGCTAAGGGAAGCAGTCACTGCATACACAGTCAAAAACAGAGTGAAAATCATCAAAGCTAGAAATGAGGCAGAGAGATTCATTGGTGTGTGTCAACCTGATTGCCCTTGGAGGTTGAAAGCATCTAGAGACAATAGAACAGGAAGCATTGTCATCAGAGAGTACAATGGAGAGCACACCTGTCAGAAAACATGGGATTCCAAGTGCTTGACAGTGAAGTACCTAACTGAGATATTTATGGATGAGTTCAGAGACAACAAGACCATGGACTTGGGTACATTTGGAAGAAAAGTTCAGCAAAAGTTCAAGCTTAATCCAGTGAGAATGAAGCTTGGCAGGGCCAGGAGTGCTGCACTTAAGATCATACATGGTGATGAGAAAGCACAATACAGCCTGTTGTGGGACTATGGACAAGAACTGAGGAGAAGTAATCCAGGGAGCAAATTCATTGTTTGCACAACCAAAGTGAAGGAAATAGGTGATCTGCTTCCAAAAGATCACCTATCTTCACTATATTGGTCCTATGATGCCTGCAAGAGAGGTTTCCTGAGGGGGTGCAGGCCAATTCTATTTGTTGATGGTTGTCACCTGAAGAGCAAATACAAGGGTGTGTTGCTTACAGCTGTTGGGATTGATCCCAATGATTGCATATTTCCAATTGCAATGGGGATGGTGGAGGTGGAGTCAACTTACTCTTGGGAATGGTTTCTCACCACTTTGAAGAATGATTTAAACATCATTAACACCTCCCCTTTCACTATAATGAGTGACAAGCAAAAGGTGTGTTCCATTTGTCCAAACATGCTGCTGTTGCATATTTCCATATGGTGTTGTTGTCTTACATGTTTATGAACTAATTTTGCACGGTTTGATCAATGCTGTTGAGAAGATATGGCCAGATGCAGAACACAGATTCTGTGTTAGACATCTTTATCAAAACTTCCACCAGAAGTTCAAAGGAGAAACACTGAAGAATATGTTGTGGGCCATTGCTAGGTCAACTAATGTGGACAAGTGGACCTTGAACAGAGAGAAGCTTAGGGCACAGAACTTGGAGGCATATAATTGGTTGGATGGCAAGCCCCCCAACCAGTGGGTGAAAGCATACTTCAGAGATTTCCCCAAGTGTGACATTTTGCTGAACAACATGTCAGAGGTGTACAACAGGTAAACTTCAGTTAGTTCACTTTTCTAGCAAACAAGTTATGTTATGTTTAACACATAAAACTTCAGTTAGTTCTGACAAAACTTTACTATATATCTCTTGCAGCTACATCTTGGATGCAAGAGAATTGTGTGTTATATCAATGCTAGAATGCATAACACATAAAATTACTGTGAGGCATGACAAAAAGTACAAAGAAGCTTCAGAAAAGTGGACTGGACTTATCTGCCCCAAGATTAGGAAGAAACTGGACAAAAATGCAGAGTACTCAGGTAACTGCTTTCCAACACATTCAGGACTTGGAATTTATGGTGTTGAATCAGGCAACAACAAGTATGTTGTGGATATTCCAGCAAGAACTTGTGATTGCAAAAAATTTCAATTGGATGGCATCCCTTGCAATCATGTGATTGCTTGTTGTAGAGCTGACAGGATTGACCCTAAAACATTGGTTCACAAGTGCTATAGCATAGAAAATTATCTAAAGGCATATGGGCACAACATCATGCCTATAAGGGACAGGAAAAGCTGGGAAAAGATGAATGGCATTCCCATCCACCCTCCAGTCTTCACAAAGAAAATGGGCAGGCCAGCAAAGAACAGGAGAAAGACACCAGAAGAGAAGAAGAAGAAAGATGGAACTGTTTACATCAACAAAAAAGGAGTGGCCATGCATTGCTCAGTGTGTGGCAGTGCTGACCACAACAAGAGAGGACATGCCAAGTTTATGAGGCAACAGGAAGCTCAATTAGAAGATGATGAAGAAGTAGAAGATCCTTCAATTCTGCAGGTTAAATCAGTGATTTCAGTTAACTGTTTTTCTCTGAATTTGGACTTTGAACAGTGATTTCAGTTAACTGCATTTAAGTTCATTTATGTTACTAACATGAATTGTTTTCTGACTACAGGATATTATGCCAACAAGACTTGATCCTAGGCTTGATCCTATGAATGACAGAAGCAGTATGGTCTACACCATAGGCCAGGAGGTGCACCTTTAATATTACTGTCTTTCATTTTCAGTTAACTGTTTTTCTCTGAATTTGTATCTGCATTTCCTTTTCTCATTTTGTATCTTCCTGACATTTTGTGATCCTGCATAGGAAAGGGCATATGTGAGCACTTGGAATCCTCCTGGGCCACTTCCTGAAGAGTCTGCTTTTGTGGTGCAAGCTAGGGATTCTATCCCTCCCAGAAGAACCACAACCACAGCCACAACAAGTGTGAGGGGAAGAGGAAGAGGAAGGAAGAAAGCTGCAGCAGTACCACATCCAGATGAGCCAGGGTCAAGTGCAACTGGAGGAAGAGGAAGGAAGAAAGGAAAGACAGTGAGATCTGGCACTCCAGAGAGAAGAGGATCTTTTGGGAGTAGAGCAAGAGGCAGAGGAGTGGCTGGGAGAAGAGACAGGAGGGAAGCTAGCTCTTATCCAGCATACAGGCTCATGTTTGGTGAAGATGGAGCAAGGGGGGAGCCAATACCTGATCTCAACTTAACTGAAGAAATTCCAGTTTCTCAGAATGCACCTGGGGTTGACATTTAGATGTCTGTTTAGTTCATCAATGAACTTCATGCTAAACTGTAGAAGTTCATATCTGAACTTGATGCTAGCATTTTTCATGTAATACCAATTTTCTGTTGCAATGAAAGTTAGACATGTAGTGAACTTCATGGCCATGTACTGAAGAATTAAAAACATCTGAGTTTTGAATACCAGCACATTTGAGTTGTTTGTGCATTACATGAAAAATGTCTGAATGTACTGAATGTGCATTTGCTGAATGTACTAAACTTGGAGGCATTTGCTGAACTGAATTTGGTGAAATCCCACAGTTAAAAAAAAATAAACAAAAAATTGTTTGGCCTGGGTCTTGAACCCAGGACCTGTGGGTAGAGAAGTAGGGTGCAATGCCAGTACGGTAAGAGTAGGAGCTTGTTAGTTGTAGATGCAGAAACTTACTTCTACTCTTGCAGTCGCCAACTCCCACTGTGGACGGTTCGCGTTCCCAGTCGCCGCATCAATAAATCTACCGCTCCGCCCACCCACCGCTCCTCCCACCACTCCCCACTCACCACTCCCCACACACCTACCGCGTCGCCTCCTCTCCCCACTCACCACCGCCGGCCACCGCCGCCATGGCGAACATCGAGGGCTGGAAGCTCGCACTGGAGGATCTGGCCGGCAACGACCAGTCGTTCCGCGCACAGATTCGAGAGGTCTGCACCTGGTTCACCACCCCGAAGATGATGCTCATGCATGCGCGCGGGTTGGCCAAGCAGCTGACGGACGGCGAGAACGCCCGTGCCTTCCCCACAGGCTGCAAAGTGCCGCCGCCGATGTTCCTCGTCTGGGCAATGCGTGAGGGCACGCTTAGCGTGGATCCGTACCAGCGAGCTAGGTGGTGGATGTACCGCTCCACCACCTCTCTGGCCCCGGTCCCCCTCGACGACGACCCTGCGAACATCATCGGCGTCGTGCTCGCGCTGCCTGCTCCAGTCAACCCTGCGGACTACGCCTCTGACGACGACCTGAAAGAGACTGTTGTCATCAGTGACGACGACATAGATGCGGACGAGGTTGTGCTCGTTGCGCCGGTCGCCATTGAGGGTGGCAGAAACATGCCCATCGACGTCGAGCTCTTGCCGGACGTCGAGCTCCTGCCAGAAGAGGTGAAGGTTGAACAAGAAGAAGAGGTGAAGGAGCCAGAGCAAAACAAGAAGAAGGCGCCTCTGAAGAAAGAGGTGAAGAAGGTGCGCCGCTCCATCCGCCTGCAGCAGCTCAAGAATTGAAGAAGATGCAGAAGAGGTGAAGATGCAGAAGAGTAGTTGGGTCTGCTGATCTATATGTTGGCATATAAGTTAGAGTACTCTATAAGTTATCTATTTTCAGCAGTCGATGTTGAACTGCTGTTGAACTGCATGTGCCCATGTTGATCTGCTGTTGAACTGAATGTGCCCATGTTGATCTGCTGTTAATTTGCATGTGCCCAGGTTGTCTGCTTATGTTGTGCCCATGTGCACACATCCTAAAATAGAATGTACTAGGTGCTCACATTGTGCCAAATATGCCAAGTTGTACTACCTGAAGATCCCTGGGCCCCTTCCAAATGGTTAACTTAACTGAAATTTGCACTGTTAAGTTAACTGAATTTTGCTTAAGTTAACTGAATTTTGCTTAAGTTAACTGAATTTTCATGTCAAATAAGAGAATCATTGATTTCAGTTAAGTAAACAAGCCACTGATTTCATGTCAAATAATAGAATTTTCAGTTAAGTAAACAGAACACTGAACATAGCCACTGATTTCATTTCAAGCCACTGATTCCAGTTTGGAATGTTTACAACACTGAACATAGATAATAGGTAGCCACTGATTTCATATAATCAGTACAAGTAGCAACTGATAAGAAATAGTTTCACCTCTAACATCACTAGTGCTACACAAAACCTCTTATCACTAGTGCTACAACACCATACAACAGTGCAGAGCAGCAGACCAAACAGGCTAACCAAATTTCCCTCCTATCCCTAGTTCTGATCTCCTTCTTGTGCTTCATGATCATGGCCTTCCTTTCTTCCTTCAGCCTCATAATTTCAGCATCCTTGTCAAACACAAATTTCTGAAGAGCCACATTCTCTTCAGCAAGTTTGCCAATCACCTGCCTAGGTCTCCCCTGCCATTCTTTGTCCACCCACTTCAGATAAGCACATGTATCATAACCCTGCAAAACACACCAATTTGTTCAGTACAACAATGGTCAGATAAACATACAACAATGGTCAGATAAACAACACACTTTTTTAAACAAAAGTTGGGCACTTGACTAACCTCACGAGGACAAACAAGAAATCTACGACCATAGTCATATCCATCAGAGCAAACTCTTCTCGCAGGGTTCAGTAAGTGGCAACAATGGTCACTTTTGTCACTGCCATTGAAAGCAGCATCAGGAGAGGATAGAGGTATACTCCAGTCAAATTCAGGTAGGTTTTCAGTCCCCTACCATGGCCATCAAATCAAATGTTAGCATCAGAAAGCTCGCACTCATCAGGAAAGCCCAAATTCATGGGCATCCGAACCAAATCGGCGAGGGGAAGGGGGACACGCACCTTGCAGAAATCGACATCCATGTAGCGCACCTCTCCGGTGATTTTCGCCCAAGGCTCGCCGTCCTTCGTCATGTCGGCACCGGCGAGGTCACATCCATTGAGCGGGAGAGGGTGGCTTGAGGATGACGACGCCCCTGCTCCACGCCGTCCTGCCTGCTGCTTCCCGCTCATCTCGACAGGGCGACCGAGACGGCTGCCGACGGAGAGGGCGGCGGAGACGGCTGGCGTCGGAGGGGAAGGCGGAGACGGCTGGCGGCGGACAAGGGCGACGGCAAAAGGGGAGGGCGACGGCTAGGGATTTATGAATGGGGAATCGATGCAGAGAGAGAGGGCGGGGGGCTTTTTGTAAAATACACAGAGTGCGAGGGGGCTTTTGTAAAATTAAAGGCGCAGGCCAAAATCCAGCGTGGCATGCCAAATGTCGCATCCACAGTTATTTTGTATGAATTTGTTACAGCAGACAAGTTGGAGGGCTAGTTTTGTGGGGTTTTTTAGTTTTTGTATGAAACTGTTCCCGCCCCTACAAGTTTATGTATGAATAGTGGTATTAACTAACTCTAAAAAAGACGGATGAAAAACCATCCGAAAACCGCGGCCAACGCGCACGGCACGGCACGGCCATTGCCATTGCGCCGGGCGCCGCCGCGTAAACAGGGGGTGGGGTTCCCTTTCCGGCCGGATTAACCACGGTTTTACTCCACGTCAACATCAACGCCATCCCCACCTCCACGGCAGCCAGCCCATCGCCGCCTCTTCGGGCATGTACAATGGTTGATAAGATAGTCTTATCTTAAGTCTTGCATGTGATTTAGAGATGACAAATTTTTTTGTCTACAATGGGTCATCTCTTAGCCTTATCTTCAATAACTAGTAATTCCTAAAAATGTGGTGAGACATATTGTGCTAAGAGATCACCTCTTGTCTTCTCTTAAATAAGAGAAGACAAGCCTTTTTTTATGTATTCTCTCTCCTCCACCTCATTATCTATCCTATGTGGCACTCCTAAGACAGCACCATTGTACATGCCCTTCTCCCCCTCCCCACCCCCACTCCAACCCCCATCACTCCCCCCGAACCTTCTAGAACCCCAAGAGGCCAGAACCCTACCCCCATGGCGGCCTCGCTCCTCTCGCGCGCCGCCTCGGCCGCCTTCGCCCTCCGCGGCGGCGCCCGGCTCCTCCCCAAG
>NC_041388.1:52194482-52226858 GCF_002162155.2 Triticum dicoccoides
CGCCGGCACGCCCCCCGCGGTCGTAACCCTGCCGCTGCAACCCCCGCCTCGATCCGCCAGGTCTGACGGCGCTCTGTGTTTGGAAACTTGCAGGGCAGGGTCGGATGGGCGCGCGCGGCGGAGGTCGGCTGCGGGGCGTCGCTGTCGCCGTCGATGACGCGGTTCGGGATCGCCGCGCGCTTCAACGCCACCTCGTCGGCCGTGTCGGAGGCCGCCGCCGCGTCGGGCGCCGTCCACGCGGTGCCGCGGACCGAGCCTGTCGTGTCCGCCGAGTGGCTCCACGCCAACCTCAGGGACCCCGATGTGAAGGTATAGCACTTGCGGTTCTGCTGCGCCTGCCCTCTGAAATCTGAATGTCAGTTGTACAGTTAGTATAGTCTAGATTTAAGACAGGGTACTCATATGGCTGGGGTTCTGCTGCCGTGGCAATTTGGTCAGCGCTGCTACAAGTGATAAATCTGTTTGCTAAACTAGTGATGTTAGCTAGTACGTGAATCGATATTTTAGCTGAAAGAGGATTTTGATGGGTGTTGTTTTAGCACTAGCAGCAATCTCAAGTCTTTAAAAAACAAACGAAGTGCCTCTATATTACAGTTCATGACGAAAGTCAACGCCCCTCGGCTGCAATTTTTCGTCTGCACAATTTACACTGCGTCCACATTACGGATAAACCTATTTCCAAAAAGAAAATCTTTGTTACTGAAAAATGGTACATTTTGGAGACCTTTTCTTTCTCGACATTATTGACATAGTCTCGGGCTCTCATCACAATGAATAATAGAACATATACTACTAGGAGGAATCACATTTAACTATGCTTTTCATAGGATAGTTTTGTTGCTGTTAAATATGTCCACTGGCATACATTGTACGTAGTATCTTATTATGCTCTTACTTTTTGTCTAGGTACTTGATGCCTCTTGGTATATGCCTGCAGAACAAAGGAATCCACTTCAGGAGTACCAGGTAATAATGGTTACATGTGTTATGTTCATGGTATGAAATTGTTCTGCCATTGCACTTCGCTGATGGCTGTATATGCTTACTGTTGTTGTTTATTTATTTAAGGATCCTAATATTTACTTCATTCTTTCCTAGGTGGCTCATATCCCTGGTGCCTTATTCTTTGATGTCGATGGAATATCTGACAGAGCATCTAATGTAAGTTCTGCTCACGAATTAAAAATTAGTCGAACTTTGTTAGTCTCTACATGTTATATCACTGTCCCATTTCGAGCATCCAGTGTAAGTTCTGCTCGTGAATTGCAGATTAGTTGTATGAACTTTATTCGTTTATATTACTCTGCATTTCTTTACCTGTGACATGTGCTTTTCTCTATACTTCTTTATTGATATCTTACCATAGATACTCACAGCATTGCTGTGCATTATGCATTTCAATAGTAGGCCAGAACACAAGGTAGAGAATTAACCGAGTCTCCTCAGTTCACTTTTTAACAAGGGCATGTTGACAGCTCCAGTTCGATTAATAGATTGAACCAAAACACCTGACTCAATATATCAGTCCATGTTGATACATAACATTTGTAGAGGATGACACTGGAAGTACTATTCTCTTGCATATCAGCAGCTAAAATATTAGCCAACTCCAGAAGTACAAGTTCAGGAAAAAGGGGCACGGAAACAGCAACCGCCATGCCACAAAACAGTGAACACACAGAGATTTTTTTTAGTTGTGATCTGACGATTCCTATTTTTAACCCCTTATTAGTTGATGATTTAAAGTCACTGAGTTAGTGAAGTTTGGTTTCTTATAGCTACATGAGCGAGCTTAACATACTTGGTGTGATAGTACAAACGTTTTTGTTTCTATTCTTGTTTTCTATGTTCTTCCCTTTCCTGTCTTCAACCTTCACATGAACTGAATGTATTATTTTTTGAGTCAGCTGCCACACATGCTGCCATCTGAAAAAGCATTTTCTGCCGCTGTGTCTTCCCTTGGCATCTACAACAAAGATGGAATAGTAGTTTATGATGGAAAGGGTCTATTTAGCGCTGCCCGTGTTTGGTGGTAAGTTTATTATTTTTCCTTCCTCAGAACTAGGCAAAACAAGCTAGACTAGAATTCCATAAGAAACAAGAGACAATTCTTGTTTTCTGTTATTCTTAGATGATTATAGTTTTGTTACCAGTGCATGTGTGACATGCTTCATTTGTAAAGTTTGTTTTTACTTAACTGCATGTGCTTGATGTTTGTTACCTTGATAACAGGATGTTTCGTGCTTATGGACATGACAAAGTTTGGGTTTTGGATGGAGGTTTGCCCGAATGGCGTGCTTCTGGGTATGACGTTGAATCAAGTGCCTCTAGTGATGCTATCTTAAAAGCCAGTGCTGCTAGTGAAGCAATTGAGAAAGTTTATCAGGGGCAATCGGTAAATTATCTTACACCTCTCCTTTTGTTTTGGCAATACTGCATCTGGAATCTCAGTGTGTCTTACTAGTACAACTGATTTATCAATCTCTTAATTCCGATATCTAAGTAACTATTAGCTGTCGTAATGGGTTCTTTTCTTCATATTTAGTTATATATAAAAGAACTTACATTCATCTGTTTGATGTAGGTTGGTCCCGCCACATTTGAAGCAAAGTTGCAGCCTCATCTTCTTTGGAATCTTGATCAGGTTAGTGGTGTTCTTTTCCACTGTGTCGCCATTCACTAAATTCATACTGCATGTTGGATATAACTGATGTACATAATTTGCTCAGGTGAAAGAGAATATCGAGGCCCAGACACATCAACTTATAGATGCTCGAGGGAAGCCTAGGTAATGCTAATATTTTATTCTGGAAAACGATACTTTATTCTTTATTCTGTACATAGTCTTGTCCTTCATCTTTATTCTTTTAAGGCTTGTATATGTATTATGCTGGCTTTTAAGAGGCAGTTCTGTTTTTTCTGGTACGGGTAACCATCAAATATGTTAAAATGTTTTTTTTTGGAGCTGCAACAGAAAAATCTTTGAGCCCTTATCTTTTTGCATTGGTGATGGATGAGGTCACAAGGGATATACAAGGAGATATCCCATGGTGTATGCTCTTTGCGGATAATGTGGTGCTAGTTGACGATAGTCGGACGGGGGTAAATAGGAAGTTAGAGTCATGGGACAAACCTTGGAATCGAAAGGGTTTAGGCTTAGTAGAACTAAAACCGAGTACATGATGTGCGGTGTCAGTGCTACTAGGTGTGAGGAGGAGGCTGTTAGCCTTGATGGCCAGGTGGTACCTCGGAAGGACACCTTTCGGTATTTGGGGTCAATGCTACAGGAGGATGGGGGTATTGATGAAGATGTGAACCATCGAATCAAAGCCGGATGGATGAAGTGGCACCAAGCTTCTGGCATTCTCTGTGACAAGAGAGTGCCACAAAAGCTAAAAGGCAAGTTCTACAGGACGGCAGTTCGACCCGCAATGTTGTATGGCGCTGAGTGTTGGCCGACTAAAAGGCGACATGTTCAACAGTTAGGTGTGGCGGAGATGCGTATGTTGAGATGGATGTGTGGCCACACGAGGAAGGATCGAGTCCGGAATGATGATATACGAGATAGAGTTGGGGTAGCACCAATTGAAGAGAAGCTTGTCCAACTTCGTGTGAGATGGTTTGGGCATATTCAGCGCAGGCCTCCAGAAGCTCCAGTGCATAGCGGACGGCTAAAGCATGCGGAGAATGTCAAGAGAGGGCGGGGTAGACCGAATTTGACATGGGAGGAGCCCGTTAAGAGAGACCTGAAGGATTGGAGTATCACCAAAGAGCTAGATATGGACAGGGGTGCGTGGAAGCTTGCTATCCATGTAACCAGAGCCGTGAGTTGGTTGCGAGATCTTATGGGTTTCACCTCTAGCCTACCCCAACTTGTTTGGGACTAAAGGCTTTGTTGTTGTTGTTGTTGTTGTTGTTGCAACAGAAAAATCTTTGATTTTGGTAGACATTCAGTTACTAAATAATTGCATACTGTTGCACTGTAATGCACCTCATAGAAATGACAAAGTGACCCTAATAAGTAGCTATATTCAGCAGAAATTATTTGGATAATCTTCATAGTCAGACTCATCATGCTATCCTTCTAGAGCGTACCAAGTGCCGGAAACTCCCACACAAGGTGGGGTCTGGGTAAGGGAATTTCTAGACAGCCTTACCTTGCATAATAATTCTGCAAGGAGGCTTGTTCGAAGTCTAGAATATTTATTTGTCAATAAGTAGGCACCATTTTTTTGCATTTTGAGTATACTTTTGTTGTTGTCTTGCCCTGTCCAACCGTAATACTTGACATGGTTTATGATATCGACTTGTGCTTCTTGTTTGTTACCTCCTGAAAAAGGTGAAATGCTTCATTGAGCTGTATGTGATGCCTATCAGTTACATACTCTGACATGCAATGTATGCCAGATTTGATGGTGCAGTTCCAGAGCCACGCAAGGGAATAAGAAGCGGGCATGTGCCTGGGAGCAAATGCGTTCCTTTTCCTCAGGTTGAAACTTGGAATAATCGATTCAGTTTTGTACTCGTATTTTGAACATGATGATACTTTGGTTAAATTTGCATTGTGCATAGATGTTGCTAAGTCTTCTTTGACTTTCTGCAGGTGCTTGACAGTTCACAGAAGCTATTGCCTGCAGATGATCTCCGTAAGCGATTCGAGCAAGAAGGTATGTACTTTATTCATGTAAATTTTCAGAACACTTCCTCCTGCTAGTGACGCCCTCCAGGCTGTGTTTGTCCGGGTTGGAAGTATTTTCCTCACCCTTTTGAAATTATCTGTGCATGTTAACTGCTAAACTAATATTGTGTCATTCCAAATGTTAGCATAGCTTCTTCAAATGTCCAGCCATTGATTACGAGTCGAGGGACTAGTCGAGACTAGTCGCTAGACTAGTCTATGAGTCGCATTCTGTGTGTCGACTAGAAATCTCGTGTAGACTAGTTCGCTGAGTCGAGGAGTCGAAGGACTAGTCGTAGACTAGTCTAGACTAGTCGTGCACCTTGAGTCGTTCGACTTATTTTTTTTATTTTTTAGGGATTGGGAGGGGATAAGTGAGCCAGCCACCCTGCCCCTTTCCCTCCATTGCTTATGCTCTTCATGGATCTGCACTCCTCTGCTCTGGCCCTTTCCCTCCATTGCTTCTGCTCTCCCTAGATCTGCCCTACGGTCTCCCTCTGCTGCCTTCTGGCTACTGGATCCGCTCGTCCCTCAGGTTGCAGTAAGCAAGCAAGCATACTAGCAAAGTAATTTCTCCCTTCTCTTCTTCCCTTCTTTGATTCGATTTTTACCCCCTGCCCTCTTCTTTATTTCGTTTTGTTTGCTTCAGTTTCAAGATCCTTAGGTCTAAACTGCAATGCCTATGCCGGAAATATCTCAAGTACTGTATTCAGCAGCTGCAGCTCAGACCAATGAGCAATATGATCCATCGAAGGATCCTGCAAGAAGCCAACTAGGAGCAAGGATCCAACATGGAAATATGCTTACTGGACTAATCTGCAGGACAAATTGACGCTCCAATGCACTTTCTATAGTATATATTACATATTAATACTAGGTTTTAGTAATTGATTACTGCAAGTTGTGAACTACAGTACCATGTCGACTAGTCCAGCAGTAGTCTAGACTAGTCACGATTAGTCTATGAGTCTCAACCTTCGAACGACTCGTCGACTCGTAAACGTTGTGTCCAGCATAATTGTGTTTGGCACCCAGTGGCTCATGTTTATGCCTGTTTTAGTTGTATTTAGTGCAGAAATGAACTATGGCCAATTGGCCGTAGTATTTCCAGTCTTTTTCTAATTCTTCTGGTTTGGTTTTGACTTTTGAATCAGGTATATCACTTGATCAACCCATTGTGACCTCTTGCGGCACTGGTGTGACAGCATGTGTTCTAGCTTTGGTAAGTTTCCCTGGGATTTGAGATGCAAATATTTTTTGCTGATGCATGTTGCTAAAGCGTATTGTCCCATTTTAGGGTCTTCATCGCCTCGGCAAAACTGATGTTGCTGTATATGATGGATCATGGACTGAATGGGGTGCTCACCCTGACACTCCAGTTGCTACCGCTGTTTAGTCTCCCGTGCAGTTTATGGAGCGCCATCTTTTGTACTCCCACCTCTCAGTGTATTAAGGTCAGAAGGCAAAGGAGACTGAAGAGTTTGGGTGGGTGTAAGGTTGTGGAAGCGACGCTGTTCGGCGTTTTCATTGTAAATTATCGAAACAGAGAAAATTGGAATATATACACTATGTGAATCAATGGTCGATCACTTCTCTGCGCTGGGTAATAATAAAGACATAACAAAATTACACTGCCATTGTTTAGACGTACTTTTTTTTTGAAACGAGATTAGACGTACTTCACTTTCTGCAGCTATGTTATGCAACTTCTACCGATCGAATTCTGTTTTACTATGAATTTATGTTACACCTGTACATACTTCTCAAAATCAGTTTGAGAATCTGATGCATCATTTCAGCAGGGGATGCTTCAGTCGATCTTGCTGCTAGGGTGGTACCGGCCGTGCTGATGCTGACGACTTGCAACTGAAGAAGTGCCAGAGCTACAAGGTGTGCCGGTGTTGCTGCTGCAGCCTGTCACGGTGAAGATGTAGAAGTGAAAGTACCGACCTGCGGCATGAAGGTCGCCACTGGCATCCTTGATGGGAGGCTGGGCAGCGGCGACTCGAACCGCAGTGCGTTGACAGCCTGCCTGATGGTCGGCCTCAAGCTCTGATCAGGGTGAGCGCACCAGAGTCCGACAACCATCACACACTCCATCTCCTTGCCGTCAAATTCTCCTTGTAGCCGCTCATCGGCAGCGTCAAGAATCCTTCCCCTGCCGTACCAGTCCCAGACCCACTGAGTCAGGTGCATCGTGTCGTCCTCGTGCTCAGCTGTAACCAGAGGGCGCCTGCCGCAGGCGATCTCAAGGAGGACGACGCCGAGGCTGTAGACGTCTGACTCGGCGTTTGTTTTGCCGGTGATCACGCATTCCGGGTCCATGTACCCCATGGTGCCAGCGAACACCGTGGTGTGTGATCCTCGGCCATGGTTGACGAGCCTGGCCAGCCCGAAGTCACCGAGCTTGGCGACGAAGGAGGCGTCCAGCATGACATTGCTTGGCTTGATGTCCCTGTGCAGGACGCACTGCTCCCACTCCTGGTGAAGGTACAGGAGGGCAGAGCCGAGTCCCAGCACAATCTCATGCCTGACCGGCCATGGGAGCACGGCAGTGTTGTTGCGGCCGTAGAGGTGTGTGTCGAGGCTGCCGTTGGGCATCGGCTCGTACACGAGGAGGAGCTCGCCGCCGCCGTGGCACCAGCCGATGAGCTGCACCAGGTTCCGGTGCCGAAGCCGGCTTATGATCCTCACCTCGGAGGCATACTCCTTCCTCCCTTGCCTGGAGCCCTTGGAAACTCTCTTGATGGCAACGTCAATGTTCATTTCCTTCAAGAATCCTCTGTACACCGAGCCGAATCCTCCTTCCCCGAGCTTCTTCTCGTCGGAGAAGCTGTCAGTAGCCATGGCCAGCTCGCCGCAGCGGAACCGCTTTGGCCCGGTCCCTTTCTCGAAGTCGTCTTCCATGGCCAGGTCGTCGCCGTCCAAGAAACTGCTCTCTTCCGCCGCCGTAGAGAGAGACAGACCAAGGAGCCAAGAATGATCAGTGACGACACGGAACCGACTGAGAGGCCGATGACAAGCGCTCTTCTGGAGCCGGACGATGATTCTGAAGGAAAAATAAAATCCATGGAAAACACTGCATCAGCATCATAGCAATTCACACTTTCACTCCTGTGTCTGCAAAGATGCGAGTAGGATGGGGACTCACCACCCGGCTGTGCAGACGGCGGCGGCGGTGACCGTGGAGATGGCGGCGGCGGCGGCGGCTGTGGAGATGGCTGCGGCGGTTCAGGTGGGAGGGTGATGTCGAAGGCGCCAAGCTGGTATTTGACGTAGCAGCTGTACGCCTTGATGGCACCGCCGGTCTGGTCTTTGAAGGTTGCCGTGAGCTGCCCGACCACGGAGGAGAGGCACCCGGAGCACGCTGACCCGTTGAGATCCCTGGTGCACTGCGCCAGTCCGTACACCAGCTTCGCCGCGTCGCCATCGTAAGCCGTGGTCCCGTTCGCCACTCGCGACGGCGAGCTCGCCGCCTGCCCCGTGAGGCCGGTCATCAGCTTGAGCCACGCGTTGAACATCTTGGTCGGGTCGACGGTGACGCCCGCGACGCTCGTGGCCTCGAGGACGCCCACGTCGAGGTCGGCGACGGAGAAGGAGGAGGCTGGCGAGTACCGGAGCACGCACGCGTCGTATGCCGCGCTCACGTTCCGGCTTCCGGGGCACTCACTCGTGATCCGGGCTGGAGCATCGGCCAGGCATTCCTGGCACTGCATCGCGTTGCTGTCGGCGTAGCACATGACGAGGCCGAAGACCTGGTCGGGCGTCCCCGGCAGCCCGGCCGTGCCGTTGTAGAACCAGCCGTTATCGCCGGCAGCCGCGGGGAGGGCGGCGAGGAGCTCGTCGAGGCTCTTCTTGTACTGGCTGCCGTCGGTGTAGTTATCTTTAGTCGAGCAGGAAGGGTTACCATTACCAATCGCCGCTGCCGGCGTGGCGCAGAACGAGCCGATGACGGCGAGGAGTAGAAGGACACGCCGGGAAGCCATCGACGGCCGGTGATCGAACGCCGATGCCAGGACGATAAGGATGCGTTCGGTTTCCTGAACCACAGGAAATGAGGTGCAGGAAGAATCTAGAGGACGAGTAATGCTACGTCCAGAAATTTTGAGGGGTTTTATGGGTTGACTTTGACTTGGCAAATTGTGATTGGATTAAAGGGAAAGGAACCTCACCCAGCGGAAATTCAGGGGACGATGCAGAGAATTGGAGAAGGGAGACACTAAGAGCATCTCCAACAGACGAGCTATCGGACACGGAACCCTTCCGTGTCGTGTTACACTTACAAATATACATATGAAAGTTTTGTTCTTTTTTTTTTGCGGGGTATATGAAAGTTTTGTTCATCCGCCCATCCTGTTCGAACGGGCCTGAAGATACAAAACACTTGTTATTTATGTGCCAAAAGGCAAAAGAGGTTTGGGAGAAGCTAGGATTGCACGAGGCCATTTAAAAAGCTTGTGAGATCGATCGTGTGGGAGAGGCAGTATTTGAATTTCTACTTATGCCAGAACACGAGCTATCTATAGTGGGCATACGGAATGTTCACAAACTGATCGCTATAACAGCCTGGTGGAAAAGACCTTCACTAGTCCATCAGGGAAAGACCGAAGATGTATACCAAATTTCGATGGGAGCCTGTGCTATAATGACAAACTATGTTAATGCCCAATCCTCTAGGACAACAAATGGAATAGAAGGATGGATGAGAACCCCTCTAGGTTTTGTGAAATTAAATGTCGATGCCTCTTTCGATCAATACATGCTTAGAGGCACAGTGGGATCTGTACTTAGAGATGACAAAGGAAGATTCATTGTTGGATCTAATTGGAGGATGAATTGGCGTGCAGATGTTTTAACAACAGAAGCCATGGCACTATGATTTGGCATATTACTTGCACAAAAAGGCGAGAAGCAACTGTCTTGTTGTTAACTCTGACAATATGGAAGTAATTGACACCATGAAGAATGAAGGACATTCAGCGGGAGCGGCGGCTGCTGTGTTTGATGATTGTTACTTTATGGCTTGTGATTTTCTGTTAATTAGATTTAAACATTGTAATAGGGAGACAAATAAAGTAGCTTATGAAATTGTTAGATTAGCTAAATTTTCTGAGACAAGGGATTTGTTTGAGAAACCTATGAATGATATTGTAAATTTTCTTATAGACTATGTAACCATTATTTTTAATAAATAAAGAGGATGTTTTACTTCAAAAGAAAAACAGGCACGCTACCGGTTCTAAAAAAAACCATATTGTTTTTTTGCAGCGGTGAAATAGCATGTTAGCGCGCACATGAGGGTCGTTGCTTTACCAGGCGTTGCAAAATTTAGCGCGCCGCTATAGCGCTTCACCAGGCGCTGCAAAATCCAGCGTGCAGGACCAATCGGTGGTTGATTTTTTTTTGAAACAACACATACAGAAAAATATGAAACAACACATAGTTCAAATTCATAGCATAATTCAAGCCCCAAACTACAAGCAAGTTCATACGATGCTAAGATAAGGCATGCTAATAAAACTAGATAAAACGATGCAAATAAAACTAGATAAAACTACTCCTCATCCTTTTCGGTGGTGTAGTCCGACGACGTAAACGCGTCGAGCCACCGAGGGTCTTCATCGCCCCAGGTCGACGCACGTCCCAACTCGATCTGGGCTTCCGCTAGTTCCTTCCGTGCACGCTTGTCCACCCGACGCACGGCTCGCTCCGCTCTCCTCTACAGCCAGAACTCGTTCTCGGCGGCGACATCCTGCGGGAAGCGCTCATGCCACACCGCCATGGCGTGCTCGTCCACCTTGGTGATGAGGAGGCGGCGATCCTCGTCGCGGATTAGTCCTGAGGGAGGCACGAGATCCTGCGTCTGCTCGCGCGTCCGCACGTTGGTGAAGTTCATCTGTGACCGAGGTCGCCCGAGGCGCCACGCCACCGCGTCGTACGCGCGGGCGGTCTTGAACGTGCCAAGCCCGAGGCATGTATCCTCGGAGCGGATCTCCGCGTAATACATGCTAGAGGGGCGGAGGCGGACGCCATGGTAGCCCGAGCTACTTCTGGGGCGCGGCAGTATGACATGGCGCCGGGAGAGGCAGGGGGAGAAGGTGCAACGGCGGCGGGGCGCTGGAAGAGGCGGGGGAGAAGGGGCGGCGACGACGGGGCACCGAAAGAGGCGAGGAAGAAGGCGCGGCGGGAGGAAACGAGTGACGGTTGGCGGACGCCCGTGCACGGCTTTTAACTAGCATGCTAGGCGACACGCATCAAAACTGCCGTCCGCGCTGCCACTTTTTCCTGCGCGCCAAACTTTCATGCGCCTGCGGGAGCGCGCCGCACGGCCTATGCTTGTCCTCAAGCAATTCAGTTGACAAACTGAAAGAAAGAAAGAAAAAACTTTTACAAATTCTGTTTGCTCTTGTTGTAAATATGTCAAGCTAGCATTCAAGTTTTCAACAAAGATTATAACTAACCACATTTGCAATAATTCTCAGGTCTCATGATTACTCATATCAATAATATGATCAGCTAGCAAGCCATAATAATAAATCTCGGATGACAACACTTTCTCAAAACAATCATAATATGATATAACAAGATGGTATCTCGCTAGCCCTTTCTGAGACCGTAAAACATAAATGCAGAGCACCTTTAAAGATCAAGGACTGACTAGACAGTGTAATTCATGGTAAAAGAGATCCAATCATAGTCATACCCAATATAAATTAACAGTGATGAATGCAAATGAAAGATGTGCTCTCCAGCTAGTGCTTTGTAATAAGAGGGTGATGACTCAACATAAAAGTAAATGGATAGGCCCTTCGCAGGGGGAAGCAGGGATTTGTAGAGGTGCCAGAGCTCGGTTTTGCAATAGAGATAAATTGTATTTTGAGCGATATACTTTCATTGTCAACGTAACAAATAAGAGATGGCGATATCTTCCATGCTAAACACATTATAGGCGGTTCCCAACAGAATGGTAAAGTTTATACTCCCCCTCCACCAACAGGCATCAATCCATGCTTGCTCGAAACAACGAGTGCCTCCAACATACATCAGGTCCCAGGGGGAATTTTGTTTGCAATTAATTTTGATTTAGTTTGCATAAAGCATGGGACTGGGCATCCCGGTGACCAGCCATTTTCTCGTGAGTGAGGAGCGGAATCCACTCCTCTTGAGAATAACCCGCCTAACACGGAAGATAAGGACATCCTTGGTTGATACATGAGCTATTCGAGCATACAAAACAGAATGTTTATTTGAAGGTTTAGAGTTTGGCACATACAAATTTACTTGGAACGGAAGGTAGATACCGCATATAGGAAGGTATAGTGGACTCATTTGGAATAACTTTAGGGTTTAAGGGATTGGATGCACAAGCAGTATTCCCGCTTAGTACAAGTGAAGGCTAGCAAAAGACTGGGAAGCGACCAACTAGAGAGCGACAACAGCCATGTACATGCATTAAAATTAATAAACATTGGATGCAAGCATGAGTAGGATATAATCCACCATGAACATAAATATCATGAAGGCTATGTTGATTTGTTTCAACTACATGCGTGAACATGTGCCAAGTCAAGTCACTTAAATCATTCAAAGGAGGATACCACCCTATCATACCACATCATAATCATCTCAATAGCATGTTGGCATGCAAGGTAAACCATTATAAATCATAGCTAATCAAGCATGGCACAAGCAACTATGATCTCTAATTGTCATTGCAAACATGTTTATTCATAATAAGCTGAATCAAGAACGAGGGACTCATCATATTTACAAAAACAAAAGAGGTCAAGTTCATACCAGTTTTTTTCATCTCAGTCAGTCCATCATATATCATCATAATTGCCTTTCACTTGCACGACCGAACAGTGTGAATAATAATAAGAGTGCACGTGCATTGGACTAAGCTGGAATTCCCCCAAGCTTAGGCTTTTGGCCTAAGTTGGTCTATGGCCACGGCTGGCCTGGCTGATATCCATAATAATAGTTGTTGGGGTCATACTGTGATGAGGAATAGTTGGGATTATACTGATGTGCAGCGGTTATCGCCTGCTGAGCTCCAGCGTGGAGTCAAGCTGCCTCCGCTCTCCTCTCATACTCTTCTGCCTCCTCTCTGGTAATAACATATCTTATTTTTGTGCGAAGATGAATACTCAAACCTCCTCACAAATGAACTTGTGAGATCATGATACTGGGGGCATTTGTTAGCCTCAAAATCCTCAAGACCGGCATTGCGCAAATATGCTTTGAATTCTTCTTTAATTCTCGCACGGTCCATAAAAGTTTCCGACGGCCATTCGCAAGGCCGTATCGGAGCGTCTCTTGGTGGATCCTCGTCAGCATCGCGCATAGCAATCCTGGGTCCTTGCTTCTTAGAGGAACCACCTTGGAACATCTTCCTAAGCATAATGTTTTTCTCTGAAAAATTCTGAAATTTTTAGTAACTTCAAACAAAAGTGAACCAACTTTAATAAAACTGATAGCAACTACTCCTACAAGTGCCTAGAGCCTATATCAAGCATTAGAACTACTTGGGACCATATAAATTTGACATGCAAGCTCAAGAACATGGTCACCTATGCAGCACAAATTTACAAAGAATAAAGCACTAGAATAAAAACTAATTGGACCAATGGAGGAGTCACATACCAAGGAATAATCTCCCCAAGCAGTTTTGCGAGAGGTGCTTTGAGAAAGGAGATCGAAAATCACAGCAAAAGTGGCTGGAACTCGTGCTTGAGTTGGTTTTTCGGGTTTGTGTGAGACAGAGGAAGAAGATGGGTGTTGTGATAAGTGGAGGAGGGCCACCGTGGGCCCACGAGGCAGGGGGCGCGCCCTAGAGGGGGGGGGCGCCCACCACCCTCGTGGCCAGGTGGCAGCTCCTCCCGCGGTAATTTTTGCACAGTAAATCCTCAAATATTCCCGAAAAAATCATATTAAATTGGCATGGCATTCTGAGGACTTTTATTTTCGGGATATTTTTATATTGCACGAATAAGTCAGGAAACAGACAGAAAAATACTATTTTTACTTTATTTCTACTAATTAACAAAAAGTATAGAGAGGGTACAAAAGTTTGTGCTTCTAGTTTCATCCATCTCATGCTCATCAAAAAGAATCCACTAACAAGGTTGATCAAGTCTTGTTAACAAACTCATTCCGATAATCATGAAACCGGGGAAATTTTGAATAACACTAAGTTACCTCAACGAGGATATGCACATCCCCTATAATAAGTATATCATATTTCTTTTTGGCAGTAGGGAGAGGAAATTCAAAACCTCCAAATATAATCGATGGAAATTTTCCAATGGAGTTGATACTATGAACTTGAGGTTGTTTCCTCGGAAAGTGTACCGTATGCTCATTACCATTAGCATGAAAAGTGACATTGCCTTTGTTGCAATCAATAACAGCCCCTGCAGTATTAAGAAAAGGTCTTCCAAGAATAATAGACATACTATCATCCTCGGGAATATCAAGAATAACAAAGACCGTTAAAATAGTAACGTTTGCAACCACAACAGGCACATCCTCACATATACCGACAGGTATAGCAGTTGATTTATCAGCCATTTGCAAAGATATTTCAGTAGGTGTCAGCTTGTTCAAGTCAAGTCTACGATATAAAGAGAAAGGCATAACACTAACACCGGCTCCAAGATCACATAAAGCAGTTTTAATATAATTTCTTTTAATGGAGCAAGGTATAGTAGGTACTTCAGGATCTCCAAGTTTCTTTGGTATTCCGCCCTTAAAAGTATAATTAGCAAGCATGGTGGAAATTTCAGCTTCCGGTATCTTTCTTTTATTAGTAATGATATCCTTCATATATTTAGCATAAGGATTTGTTTTGAGCACATCAGTTAATCGCATACGCAAAAAGATAGGCCTAATCATTTCAGCAAAGCGCTCAAAATCCTCATCATCCTTTTTCTTGGATGGTTTCGGAGGAAAAGGCATGGGTTTCTGAACAGGTCTCCTTTACCATGTTTCTTTCTTTACCATGTTTCCTAGCAACAAAGTCTCTTTTATCATAACGTTGATTCTTTGATTGTGTGTTATCAAGATCAACAACAGGTCAATTTCTACATCATTGTCATTACTAGGTTGAGCATCATCAGAACATCATCATTAATATTTTCATTAGGTTCATGTTCATTACCAGATTGTGTTTCATCATCAGACATAGATATATCATTTGGATTATCAGGTGGTTCAACAATAGGTTCACTAGAAGTTTGCACAGTTCTATCATTTTTCTTTTTCTTCTTTTTAGAAGAATTAGGAACATCAATATTATTTCTTTGAGAATCTTGCTCGATTCTCTTAGGGTGGCCTTCACGACACAAAGGTTCCTGAGTCATTCTACCAGTTCTAGTAGCCACTCTGACAGCATAATCATTTTTCTTACTATTCATTTCATCAAGCACTTCTTTTTGAGCCTTAAGTACTTGTTCTACTTGAGTGGTAACCATAGAAGCATGTTTGCTAACAAGTTTAAGTTCACCTTTAATATTAGCCATATAATCACCCAAGCGTCTAATCATATAAGCATTTTCTTTTAATTTTCTACCAAAATAAGCATTGAAGTCGTCTTGCTTAAACATAAAGTTATCAAACTCATCCAAGCACTGACTAGCAATTTTAGTAGGAGGGACTTCAGCTTTATCATATCTATAGAGAGAATTTACCTTTACTACCTGTGTCGGGATATCGGGATCAGGAGGTTCTTCATTAAATAAAGAATTGAGATCATATGTTTCTTCAACAGGCGGTATATTAAGACCATGTATTTCTTCAATAGGAGGTAAATTCTTAACATCTTCAGCTTTAATACCTTTTTCTTTCATAGATTTCTTTGCCTCTTGCATATCTTCGGGACTGAGGAATAGAACACCTCTCTTCTTCGGAGTTGGTTTAGGAATAGGCTTAGTAATTGGAGCAGGAGCTGGCTCAGGAGGTGCCCAATTATTTTCATTTGTCAACATATTATTCAATAGAATTTTAGCTTCATCCGGTGTTCTTTCCCTGAAAAGAGAACCAGCACAACTATCCAGGTAATCTCTGGAAGCATCGGTTAGTCCATTATAAAAGAGATCGAGTATTTCAGATTTCTTAAGAGGATGATCAGGCAAAGCATTAAGTAACTTGAGAAGCCTCCCCCAAGCTTGTGGGAGACTCTCTTCTTTAATTTGCACGAAGTTGTATATTTCCCTCAAAGCAGCTTGTTTCTTATGAGGAGGGAAATATTTAGCAGAGAAGTAATAAATCATATCCTGGGGATTACGCACACAACAAGGATCAAGAGAATTAAACCATATCTTAGCATCACCCTTTAATGAGAACGGGAATATTTTGAGTATATAGAAATAACGCGATCTCTCATCATTAGTGAACAGGGCAGTTGTATCATTTAACTTAGTAAGATGTGCCACAACAGTTTCAGATTCATAGCCATAAAACGGATTAGATTCCACCAAAGTAATTATATCAGGATCAACAGAGAATTCATAATCCTTATCAGGAACACAAATAGGTGAAGTAGCAAAAGCAGGGTCGGGTTTCATTTTATCTCTAAGTGATTCTTTGTTCCATTTAACTAATAACCTCTTAAGCTCATATCTATCCCTGCAAGCTAAAATAGCGGCAGAAGATTCCATATCAAAAAGATAGCCCTCAGGAATATCAGGCATATTTTCATCATCGTATTCAGATTCAATAATTTCTTTTTATCTAGCCCTACCAATTTTTTCATCAAGAAATTCACCAAGGGGCATAGTAGTATCAGGCATAGAAGCAGTTTCATCATAAGTATCATGCATAGCAGAAGTGGCATCATCAATAACATGCGACATATCAGAACGAATAGCAGAAACAGGTGTAGGTGTCGCAAACTTACTCATAATAGAAGGTGAATCAAGTGCAGAGCTAGATGGCAGTTCCTTACCTCCCCTCGTAGTTGAGGGATAGATCTTGGTTTTTGGATCTCTCAAGTTCTTCATACTGATAAGCAGATATAAATCCCAAGTGACTCAAAGAATAGAGCTATGCTCCCCGGCAACGGCGCCAAAAATTAGTCTTAATAATGCTACGTCTCGAGCTAGCGTTGGTTTTCCCCGAAGAGGAGGGGGTGATGCAGCACAGTAGCGTAAGTATTTCCCTCAGTTTTTGAGAACCAAGGTATCAATCCAGTAGGAGGTCACGTGCAAGTCCCTCGTACCTGCACAAAACGGTAGCAACTCGCAACCAACGCTTAGGGGTTGTCAATCCCTTCACGGTCACTTACGAGAGTGAGATCTGATAGAGACAATATTTTTGGTAATTTTGGTATAAAGATGCAAAGTGAAAAGTAAAAGCAAAACAAGTAAAATAAAGTAATGGAGATTGATATGATGAGAATAGACCCGGGGGCCATAGGTTTCACTAGTGGCTTCTCTCAAGAGCATAGATATTCTATGGTGGGTGAACAAATTACTGTTGAGCAATTGATAGAATTTAGCATAGTTATGAGGTTATCTAGGTATGATCATGTATATAGGCATCACGTTCGTGACAAGTAGACCGACTCCTGCCTGCATCTACTACTATTACTCCACTCATCGACCGCTATCCAGCATGCATCTAGAGTATTAAGTTAAAAACAGAGTAACGCCTTAAGCAAGATGACATGATGTAGAGGAATAAATTCATGCAATATGATAAATACCCCATCTTGTTATCCTCGATGGCAACAATACAATACGTGCCTTGCAACTCTTTCTGTCACTGAGTAAGGACACCTCAAGATTGAACCCAAAGCTAAGCACTTCTCCCATTGCAAGAACTACCAATCTAGTTGCCAAACCAAACGGATAATTCGAAGAGACTTGCAAAGATAACTCAATCATACATAAAAGAATTCAGAGAAGATTCAAATATTATTCATAGATAAGTTGGATCATAAACCCACAATTCATCGGTCTCAACAAACACACCGCAAAAGAAGATTACATCGAATAGATCTCCACGAGAGAGGGGGAGAACATTGTATTGAGATCCAAAAAGAGAGAAGAAGCCATCTAGCTACTAGCTATGGACCCGAAGGTCTGAAGTAAACTACTCACACTTCATCGGAAGGGCTATGGTGTTGATGTAGAAGCCCTCCATGATGGATGCCCTCTCCGGCGGAGCTCCAGAATAGGCCCCAAGATGGGATCTCGTGGATACAGGAAGTTGCGGCGGTGGAATTAGGTTTTTCGCTCCGTCTTTGGTCTAATGGGGGTACGCAGGTATATATAGGAGGAAGGAGCACGTCAGTGGAGCTCCGAGGGGCCCACGAGGCAGGGGGCGCGCCCAGGGGGGGCGCCCTCCACCCTCGTGACCTCCCCGGAAACTTCTTGGAGTAGGGTCCAAGTCTCCTGGATCACGTTCGGTGAGAAGATCACGTTCCCGAAGGTTTCATTCCGTTTGGACTCCGTTTGATATTCTGTTTCCTCGAAATACTGAAATAGGCAAAAAAAACAGCAATTCTGGGCTGGGCCTCTGGTTATTAGGTTAGTCCCAAAAATAATATAAAAGTGGAAAATAAAGCCCAATATAGTCCAAAACAGTAGATAAAGTAGCATGGAGCAATCAAAAATTATAGATACGTTGGAGACGTATCAGGCATCCCCAAGCTTAATTCCTGCTCGTCCTCGAGTAGGTAAATGATAAAAAGAGAACTTTTGATGCGGAGTGATATTTTGGCATAATTTCAATGTAAATCTTCTTAATCATGGTATGAATATTCAGATCCGAAAGGTTCAAGACAAAAGTTCGTATTGACATAGAAAATGATAATACTTCAAGCATACTAATCAAACAATTATGTCATCTCAAAATAACATGGCCAAAGGAAGTTCATCCCTACAAAATCATATAGTTAGGCTATGCTTCATTTTCGTCACACAAAGATGTTCCCAACTTCTATACCCCCGATGACAAGCCAAGCAATTGTTTCATACTCAAATAATCTCAAACTTTTTCAACCTTCACGCAATACATGAGCGCGAGCCATGGACATAGCACTATGGGTGGTATAGAATATGATGATGGGGATTGTGTGGAGAAGACAAAAAAAGGAGAAAGTCTCACATCAACGAGGCTAATCAATGAGCTATGGAGATGCCCATCAATTGATGTTAATGCAAGGAGTAGGGATTGCCATGCAACGGATGCACTAGAGCTAAGAATGCTCAACAAAAGAAAACTAGTGGGTGTGCATCCAACTTGCTTGCTCATGAAGACCTAGGGAATTTTGAGGAAGCCCATCGTTGGAATATACAAGCCAAGTTCTATAATGAAAAATTCCCACTAGTATGAACAAGACAACTTATGAGACTCACTATATGAAAATCATGGTGCTACTTTGAAGCACAATATATGAGACTCACTACATGAAGAACAAGGTTCTACTTTGAAGCACAAGTGTGGAAAAAGAGATAGTAGCATTGCCCTTTTTATTTTCTCTTTTTTTTGGGCCTTTCTCTCTCTCTTTTTTTGATTGGGCAATGCTCTAATAATGATGATCATCACACTTCTATCGATTACAACATAATGATTACAACTCGATACTAGAACAAGATATGACTCTATATGAATGCCTCAGGCGGTGTACCGGGATGGTGCAATGAATCAAGAGTGACATGTATGAAAAATAATGCATGGTGGCTTTGCCACAAATACGATGTCAACTACAAGATCATGCAATGGCAATATGACAAAAGTAAAGCATGTCATGATGATGATGATGATGATGGAAGTTGCATGGCAATATATCTCGGAATGGCTATGGAAATGCCATGATAGATAGGTATGGTGGCTGTTTTGAGGAAGATATAGGGAGGTTTATGTGTGAAAGAGCGTATCATATCACGGGGTTTGGATGCACCGGCGAAGTTTGGACCAACTCTCAATGTGAGAAAGGGCAATGCACAGTACCGAAGAGGCTAGCAAATGGCGGAAAGGTAAAAGTGCGTATAATCCATGGACTCAACATTAGTCAAAAGAACTCATATACTTATTGCAAAAATTTAGAAGTCATAAAAAATCAAGTACTACGTGCATGCTCCTAGGGGGATAGATTGGTAGGAAAAGACCATCGCTCGTCCCTGACCGCCACTCATAAGGATGCACAAGCCAGGTACACTTCATGCTTCAAATTTGTTACACAACTTTAACCATACGTGCATGCTATGGGACTTGCTAACTTCAACACAAGTATTTCTCAAATTCACAACTACTCAACTAGCACGACTATGATATTATCACCTCCATATCTCAAAACAATTATCAAGCATCAAACTTATCTTAGTATTCAACCCACTAAAAAGAAAGTTTCATATATTTTGAATACCAAGTATATTAACATTAAGCAAATTACCATGCTATTAACGACTCTCAAAATAATCTAAGTGAAGCATGAGAGATCAAGTTTCTTTAAAACAAACCACCACCGTGCTCTAAAAGATCTAAGTGAAGCACTAGAGCAAAAATTATCACGCTCAAAAAGACATAAGTGAAGCACATAGAGTAAACTATCAAGCTCAAAAGATATAAGTGAAGCACATAGAGTATTCTAACAAATTTCAATTCATACATGGCTCTCTCAAAAGGTGTGTATAGAAAGGATGATTGTGGTAGACTAACAAGCAAAGACACAAATAATACAAGACGCTCCAAGCAAAACACATATCATGTGGTGAATAAAAATATAGCTCCAAGTAAATTACCGATGGAAGTGGACGAAAGAGGGGATGCCTTCCGGGGCATCCCCAAGCTTTGACTTTTTGGTGTCCTTGGATTATCTTGGGGGTTCCATGGGCATCCCCAAGCTTAGGCTCTTTCCACTCCTTGTTCCATAATCCATCAAAAGAATTCACCCAAAACTTGAAAACTTCACAACACAAAACTCAATAGAAATCTCGTGAGCTCCGTTAGAGAAAGAAAACAAAAGACTACTTTAAGGTACTGTAGTGAACTTATTATTTATTTGTATTGGTGTTAAATCTACTGTATTCCAACTTCTCTATGGTTTATAAACTATTTTACTAGCCATAGATTCATCAAAATAAGCAAACAACACACGCAAAACAGAATCTGTCAAAAACAGAACAGTCTGTAGTAATCTGTTACTAACGCGAACTTCTGGAACCCAAAAAATTCTACCAAAATTAGAAGGCCTGTTAAATTTGTTTATTGATCAGCAGCAATTGGAATTACTATTTTATCACGTTCTGGTGATTTTTGACAATTCGGGCACTGAGCGCAAAGATTCTGGAAATTACAGCAAGATCAAATAACTATCTTCCAAGAAGATCTAATAGGTTTAACTTGGCACAAACACTAATTAAATGATAAAACCACATCTAAACAGAATCTAGATGGATTATTTATTCCTAAACAGAACCAAAAACAAAAAACACAAAATAAAATTGGGTTGCCTCCCAACAAGCGCTATCGTTTAACGCCCCTAGCTAGGCATAAAAGCAAGGATAGATCTAGGTATTGCCATCTTTGGTAGGCAATCTATAAGTGGCTCTCATGATAGATTCATATGGTAATTTTATGTTCTTTCTAGGAAAGTGTTCCATGCCCTTCTTTAAGGGAAATTGGAATTTAATATTCCCTTCCTTCATATCAATAATTGCACCAATCATTCTAAGAAAAGGTCTACCAAGAATAATAGGACATGAAGGATTGCAATCTATATCAAGAACGATAAAATCTACGGGCACATAATTCCTATTTGCAATAATAAGAACATCATTAATTCTTCCCATAGGCTTTTTAATAGTGGAATCAGCAAGATGCAAGTTTAGAGAGCAATCATCAAAGTCACGGAAATCTAGCAAATCACACAAAGCTTTGGGGATAGTAGAGACACTAGCACCCAAATCACCAAAGCATGAAACTCATAATTTTTAATTTTAATCTTAATTGTAGGTTCCCACTCATCATGGAGTTTTCTAGGGATAGAAACTTTCAACTCAAGCTTTTCTTCATAAGATTGCATTAAGGCGTCAACAGTGTGTTCGGTAAAGGCCTTATTTCGACTATAAGCATGAGGAGAATTTAACACGGATTGCAACAAGGAAATACAATCAATTAAAGAGCAATTTTTATAGTTAAATTCCTTGAGATCCAAAATAGTGGGTTTAGCAATATCTAGATTTTTATTTCTTTCAATCCCTTTTTTATCAATTTCATCATCAGGATCTAAAAACTCAGAATTCTTAGAACGCCTTCTAGGTAAGGGAAGATCATAATCAGATTCATCAAGATTCACATTGCAAAACAACGATTTAATAGGGGACTAATCAATAACTTTCAGATCTTCATCTTGATTTTCATAGGAATTTGGTTTAGCAGCCATCTTATTGACTAAGGTGGCTTGCATATCCGAAATTTCAGCGGTCGTTTTTTCAAGATGAGCAATTTGGGCTCTTACACCATCAAATTCTTTGGACATATCATCGAGCTCTTTATTCATATAACTCATAAAACTCTTTTGTTCCTTAAGCTCATTTCTAAAGAAATTATTATGCTCAAATTGCAAGACCATAAACTTCCTGACATCATTTTCGATATCTTCTAGCCTTTTAAGGTGAAGATCACCAAAATTAGGTAAGGCCATCGTGACGAACAAGCAAGCAAACTAACACATGAGCAAACAAAAGGAAAAGGGAAAGAGAGGGCGAATAAAACGGCAAGGGTGAAGTGGGGGAGAGGAAAACGAGAGGCAAATGGCAAATAATGTAATGTGAGAGATAGAGATTGTGATGGGTACTTGGTATGTTGACTTTTGCGTAGGCTTCCCCGGCAACGGCGACAGAAATGGCTCATTGACGGGAGAGTAAATCTTGACTTGACTTGGCGTAGGCCTCCCCGGCAACGGCGCCAGAAATCCTTCTTGCTACGTCTCGAGCTAGCGTTGGTTTTCCCCGAAGAGGAGGGGGTGATGCAGCACAGTAGCGTAAGTATTTCCCTCAGTTTTTGAGAACCAAGGTATCAATCCAGTAGGAGGTGACGCGCAAGTCCCTCATACCTGCACAAAACGGTAGCAACTCGCAACCAACGCTTAGGGGTTGTCAATCCCTTCACGATCACTTACGAGAGTGAGATCTGATAGAGATAATATTTTTGGTATTTTTGGTATACAGATGCAAAGTGAAAAGTAAAAGCAAAACAAGTAAAATAAAGTAATGGAGATTGATATGATGAGAATAGACCCAGGGGCCATAGGTTTCACTAGTGGCTTCTCTCAAGAGCATAGATATTCTACGGTGGGTGAACAAATTACTGTTGAGAAATTGATAGAATTTAGCATAGTTATGAGGTTATCTAGGTATGATCATGTATATAGGCATCACGTCCGTGACAAGTAGACCGACTCCTGCTTGCATCTACTACTATTACTCCACTCATCGACCGCTATCCAGCATGCATCTAGAGTATTAAGTTAAAAACAGAGTAACGCCTTAAGCAAGATGACATGATGTAGAGGAATAAATTCATGCAATATGATAAATACCCCATCTTGTTATCCTCGATGGCAACAATACAATACGTGCCTTGCAACTCTTTCTGTCACTGAGTAAGGACACCGCAAGATTGAACCCGAAGCTAAGCACTTCTCCCATTGCAAGAACTACCAATCTAGTTGGCCAAACCAAACGGATAATTCGAAGAGACTTGCAAAGATAACTCAATCATACATAAAAGAATTCAGAGAAGATTCAAATATTATTCATAGATAAGTTGGATCATAAACCCACAATTCATCATTCTCAACAAACACACCGCAAAAGAAGATTACATCGAATAGATCTCCACGAGAGAGGGGGAGAACATTGTATTGAGATCCAAAAAGAGAGAAGAAGCCATCTAGCTACTAGCTATGGACCCGAAGGTCTGAAGTAAACTACTCACACTTCATCGGAAGGGCTATGGTGTTGATGTGGAAGCCCTCCGTGATGGATGCCCTCTCCGGCGGAGCTCCGGAATAGGCCCCAAGATGGGATCTCGTGGATACAGGAAGTTGCGGCGGTGGAATTAGGTTTTTGGCTCCGTCTTTGGTCTAATGGGGGTACGTAGGTATATATAGGAGGAAGGAGCACGTCAGTGGAGCTCCGAGGGGCCCACGAGGCAGGGGGGCGCGCCCAGGGGGGCGCCCTCCACCCTCGTGACCTCCCCGGAAACTTCTTGGAGTAGGGTCCAAGTCTCCTGGATCACGTTCGGTGAGAAGATCACGTTCCCGAAGGTTTCATTCCGTTTGGACTCTGTTAGATATTCTGTTTCCTCGAAATACTGAAATAGGCAAAAAAAAACCCAGCAATTCTGGGCTGGGCCTCCGGTTAATAGGTTAGTCCCAAAAATAATATAAAAGTGGAAAATAAAGCCCAATATAGTCCAAAACAGTAGATAAAGTAGCATGGAGCAATCAAAAATTATAGATACGTTGGAGACGTATCAGGGACACATCAGTAACTTTCAGGTCTTCATCTTGATTTTCATAGGATTTAGAAGAACACGCTTTAATAAAGGCATCTTTGTAAGCACGCATCCTAGCGGTTCTTTCTTTGCACTCATCAATGAAAATTCTCATGGCTTTGAGAGACTCATTGATATCATGCTTAGGAGGAATAGATCTAAGCTTTAAAGAATCAACCTCAAGAGAAATTCTATCAACGTTCCTAGCCAAATCATCAACTTTAAGCAATTTCTCTTCAAGCAAAGCATTGAAATTCTTTTGCGAATTCATAAATTCTTTAACACTACTCTCAAATTCAGAGGGCATTTTATTAAAATTTCCATAAGAGTTGTTATAGGAATTTCCATAATTATTAGAAGGATTACTAGGATAAGGCCTAGAATTAAAATTCCCTCTATACGCGTTGTTACCAAAACTATTCCTACCAACAAAATTCACATCCATAGATTCATTATTATTCTCAAGCAAAGTAGATAAAGGCACATTATTGGGATCAGAAGAAACACTCTTAACAAATAAATTCCTAAGTTCATCCATCTTTTCACTCAAAACATTGATTTCTTCTATAGCATGCACTTTTTTATTAGTAGATCTTTCAGTATGCCATTGATAATAATTGACCATAATATTATCTAGGAGTTTAGTAGCATCTCCTAAAGTGATTTCCATAAAAGTGCCTCCCGCGGCCGAATCTAAAAGATTTCTAGAGGCAAAATTCAATCCAGCATAAATTTTTTGTATAATCATCGATAAGTTCAAACCATGAGTAGGACAATTACGTAGCATTAATTTCATTCTCTCCCAAGCTTGTGCAACATGTTTATGATCAAGTTGCTTAAAATTCATAATATCATTCCTAAGAGAGATAATCTTAGCGGGAGGAAAATACTTAGAGATAAAAGCATCTTTGCACTTGTTCCAAGAATCAATACTATTTTTAGGCAAAGATGAAAACCACGCTTTAGTGTCACGACCGGTTTTCCGGGTAATAAATTTCCAGAAAAGACCGTCGTGCTCATCAGCCCCAGGATTACTGTTAGCTGATGAGGCTCCAACTTGATGCAGAAATTCCAAGCAGAATACAACATATGTAGTACAAGACCATTCTGGCCTGTGAGTACAACAAATGGTTTCTAGTGGTTGATGGCGGAAGCGGGTTGTGAAACATCAGTGTCTATGGGACTCCATTTCCCACGGGAACAGCTGACCAGGTTAACTCCTATCTTCGCGAGGCTGCTATCTCCATTACTTAGGTGCCGGGGCTGTCATCGCGTCGCTCCTCTTCGTGCAAGAAAATCTGGCCAAGACAATAGCCAGGGACAAGCCAGTGAGTACTTTGAATGTACTCGCAAACATTATGAACACATGTATAATATAACAATGATGTGCTGAAAATATTTTATGCTCATGACATCAGTCACAAAAGATAAATAAATCTCTGATGCGTGCAAGCAAGTTATTTATAAAATTGCAATAACATAGTAGTGTTAAAAATTATGAAATAAATAACAAGCAAAGCCACAGTCGGGCGTCTGAGCGACACCACATAAAGGGCTTTAAAAGAAATGCCACAGTCGGGTGTCTGAGCGACACCACATAAAGGGCTTTAAAAGAAATGCCACAGTCGGGCGTCTTAGCGACACCACATAAAGGGCTTTAAAAGAAATGCCACAGTCGGGCGTCTGAGCGACACCACATAAAGGGCTTTAAAAGAAATGCCACAGTCGGGCGTCTGAGCGACACCATAAAAAGGGCTTTAAAAGAAATGCCACAGTCGGGCGTCTGAGCGACACCACACAAAGGGCTTTAGAATAAACAATCATAGTGAATATCCCGGAGGTAGAATCATCCCAGAGATACTCGATAATAACAATAATATCACGGGTTAGTCAACAATAATAATAATCATAATTATCACAAGTCACAGGTAGTAGTTCCAGTTCTGGTTAACAATTTCACCTCCGAAGACCGACACTAAGACCGACACCTGACCCATCCCAGACTGTAATCCTTAACCATGGACACGGCTATTCGAATAGGTTTATTCTCTGCAGAGGGTGTACTCTTTACCCACGAGTAACGGATTTCTTTAGTCCATCGGGACTAATTCCGTCTATGGTCTTTTTGTTGAAAACACACCTAACTTGCACACACCAGCTTAACTCACACGTGTCTGGAATCACCCACGACACCTGTCAAGCAAACTCTAAGTGGGGAGGCTACAACCTCGCGTAGCATGGGATCAAATTTATATCGCGCGCTCTAAGGGGTGGCCTCCCCTCTCGGTCCCAACCGGAAACACCCATGCCCCCGGACCAGGTGGCCTGCCTACCAGCTACAACCGGTATCTTCCACCATGGCCTCTATGTACGGTGTGTGCTAGAAAGAGGTTGACAACTTACTGAACCGTACTCTACTTGCTGTAGAGACGAGTGGTAGTACGAAACAAGTATGGGGGTTACTGGCACAAGACTCGATCTACGGTCGACTCAGGAGGTTTAAGTATTCCCTGCATGATTAGCATGACGGATATATTTCATCCAACAGAGTCACCGCTCATATCACCTTACCATGCCATACTAGACATAACCGTCCCGACGGAGACCGGCGACAAACTCATGCCTACCCAAGGCAGAGGTTTTCCCGGGTTCCTGCCGGTATGCATGCAAGGCACATGAGGGTGATTATCATCACAAGTGTGTTCATTTCCAACAGCATGGAAATCACTAATATGCACTCATGCATATGATCATACTACATGAAATAACAAGTCCTTCGAAATGCGGTGGTGCTATAAATGTATCAACGATCACACCAAAAATATTATGCCGGGATTCAGAATGCTTGCCTTCAATGTGTGGAAAGGCAGGGTGTACTCCAAAACTTGAAACATTTCTCCTCTCTTCAAAAATCCTATTTTAGCAATATAAAAGAATTAACACACAAAATAAAAACAGCACCAAAAGTTGTTCTGATTTTTTTTCAAATAAATCTTAAAATAAACTAGGTGAAATTTGAGAGAGGTAGGAAAAAGAATCAATTCATTTGGAGTTATATTTAAAAAGTTATAGACAGTCAAAGCTGTGGTCAAAATCTGTTTTTAATAAAATCAGGAAAAGGAAAACGTTTCAAACGAAATTACGCTTTCGGTGCAGAGAAAACATATTTGCGCCCTTTACGCCTCCACTTAACCACGTGGACCGGCGCTGGGTCTCTGATGGTGGGCCCGCCTGGCCCACTGGTCAGGTTTGACCAGTCGCCCGCGTCGTCTCCCTCCTCTGCCCGAGTGGAGCGGGGCTCCGGTGATCATCGCCGGCGAACGGTGGCTCTGTTCGGAAAGCTGAGGCCACCAGCGGATTCAGGGGCCGAGGTGGTCACTCCGGTAGTCGTAGGGTCGTCGGAGGTGGAGGAAATCGCCAGGGGCGAGCTCCGCGGCGGAGGGAAGCTTCGGTGGTAAAGTGGTTTTGTGGCGGCGATGGCTCCCGATAAAAATTAAGTAGGGGGAAGAGTTCACGGGAGGATGAGGAGGTTTCTGGCAAGGAGAACGGAGAGGGGGAGGCTCTGGAGGCACCGGCAGGGCCTGGGCAGTGGCGGCGGCTGCAGTCGCCGGAGATGAGGAAGGAGGCCTCCCCGGGTCGATTGGCTGCCAAAGGGGGTCCTCGGGAGGTGGCTTGGGACTGCCTGTGTGCGGAGATGAGCTCGGGGCTCCTTATATAGGCGAGTCGAGGCGGTTCAGCGGCGGCCGCGAATGAGCTCGCCGGCGACCGTCTTTCTGTAGCTGCAGGGCATCGTGGCGGCGACGAGCGCTAGTGGACACACTCGCGGATGAGCACGCGCTGTTCCAGGGGCCAGGTGGCGAGCGGGAGTGGCTTTGGCGGCGCCGACATGGGCAGAGGCTGTCGGGCGGCTGTGGCGGCTAGCTCTTGGCCTGCCGGCGTGGCGAGGGGCGGCTTGGCGCGTAGCGGTGAGAAGGGGAGCGCGTGGCGCGGTGCTGCAGAGCGGGCCAAAACCGTGGGGGCCAGCGTGTCGGCTCGGCGCACGTGCGTGCCAAATGCACGCTCTGCTCGCGCTCCGGGCGTGCACGGGACGTGCTCGACGCAATGCTAGAGCATGCTACAGAGCTTGGGTGAGGCTGGCAATTAACAGACCCAGGCTAGGGGCAACTGGGAGCCTAGTGGACATGTTAGTTTGATCGAGGGTGCAAGCTCACAGTGCAATGCCAAAACTCATGTCAAAACTGGTCATGCTCTCCAGGTGTTTGAGAAAATGCCACAAGCACCTAGGCTCTTCTTGGAGGGGCCAAATTCTCCAGATCAGGGTCTCCTTAGATGCAAGAGAGAGTGGTGAGGTTAGTTGGTGAAATGCACAAACTTGTTAGTGCAAGTTTTGCAAAACTACATTTCTGGACAGGAAATAAATGACATTATTTCATGAACCAAAATTAATCCAAGGGTTGCATGCTCCTGGATTTAGGGGTTTGGTAGGGCTGTCTACCAGTAGGAGAAAACACAAGATCATTGGAGCAAAAATAAATAGGGTTGCAGTAGAAATCACAGGGCTGGACCAGAATGAAAATGAGGTTGATTCACTCAAAATTTTCAAAGAACAACACTAGGTTTTTGCACAAAGTGGAATAATATGCTCCTACTGGCCTCCCCTAATTTTGGTAGAAGTTTTAAAGAAATATTTAAATAGGTTGTAGTGCAAAATTGCCCACTGGACCAGATTTGAAAACTTGGTGTAGAACTCAAAATATCCAATGAATGAAATATATTATTGCATAAAAGTGATTTAGAGACATCACATGATATCTCCAAATTTTGGTGAAATTTTTAGTTAAATATATCAAAAGGTTGTAGTTCAAAAAGAGCTCCACATTTTAAAGCAACTCATTTTAATGAATAAAGTTCAGGGTGAAATAATTTTATAAATAAATCTCCTGATTGAGAGATGTTTTTAAATGAGAGGGAAAATAAGTCCAATATGTTTTGGAAGGATCCACTTGGGAAAAACTCCTTAATATTAAAAGAAAAGTTTTGAAATCAACAGGGATATACTTGCATGCAAAAATTTTAAACTCTTGGCAAAATTTTAATAACTAAAACCTGGTTAAATTTTTGGGGTGTTACAATACTACCCCCCTTAAGAAAAATCTCATCCTCGAGATTTGCTAAGAGCCGTTGTGAAAAACAAAAGTTCCATATGCGTTCGAGCGGTTGTGAGACTGCTGCCGTGGTGCTGCGTGAATAAAAATAATAATAATCCACGTAGTGAGGGGATAAATGATGCAGCAATTCAGTAAAAAGAAAACTCATACTAGGATCTTTCGCGGTTACACAAGTTAATCACGAAGAAAAAATTACTCATACCAGTAGAAACTAAATACTCGACTCGTCGCACAAATTTGGGGTACCATGCATAAGATACACGCAAATATAAATGCTGCAAAAACAAATACAGTAGTGACGTCTAAAATGAAAACGGTAACTAGGTGGGGTCCTGATAAAATGTCTATGGTAAAGGGATACACTCCTCTTCTATCGGAGGAAGTGGATTGACCAGTCGATGTATGCGTCTCTCCGGGTCGGGTCTCAGTGATCTGCCGATGGCAATCTGAGGACTTAAATCTGCGAGGCTCTGGAGATAATCCATCACTCGCTGGTTCAAATGCTCTTGAGCAATGATGTACTGGATAAGGTTGGCCAGAACTGGGTCTCTCTCAATACGCCCACCGGGAAAAGACATTACTTCTCCGGGTGCTGCACGGCTCGGGAAGTAATAATATCCTCATTCGCGGGCATAGGGTACTGCGGATCGAAGGCGAGCAATCGCTTCTTTCGCAGCAGCTTCTATGGCCAAGTGTGGGGTTGGCATAGATTTCCCCACGAAGGAAACTTCCGTTGGATCTTGATTGGAGTCTACGGGAGGGATGTGCACTGCTGCCCAATATTCCGAGGTGGAAGGGGTGATCCTTGATTTGAACAGCTCGTACTAAGGTGGCTGGGTAGAACCCATGGTACTGCGGGTAAAATCCCACAATATTTTGACAAAGCTACCTGGGGTTGCATCTGGGGTTCTCAGATGAATGCTGGGGCTCGGCATGATAGGAAAAAGTTGTGAGTGTGGTGCACAAGGTGAGGGTTGCTGGGTAAGGTCACAAGGTGGCCTTTATATAGCAATGGAGCCGGATCATTTTACCGTGGTGAAAGGTAATAAATTTGCCAGCTTAGCTCCAAAGGTCAGGTCAGTGTCAAAGATACACATATCTCATAAAGAGACGTGTTACTGTGGTTGTCGTCGGGTTGGTTTTGGTAGTTGTGCCCGGAAAAATATGCAACTATGTGCTGACCAAAAATGCAAGGCTACTATTAAAACAGAGGCACAACGACAGGCTGCGTTAATATACACGGTCGCACGATTACAAAGTGAGGATACACTAAGACTCGGTACTACTCGTACGGCTTAGTCTACCTCATTAATGTCTAAACGGGCGCGCCTGGTGGATGTCGAGGCTTCTCCACGTGTCTCACTGCCGGGATTAGTCGGAGATGGCGGAGGAACTGCAGGGTCGGGGTAGTGATGATGACCATCGCGGGGATTGTTGGCCACAACCCCGTTGGAGTGTGCTCCCAATATGCGACGAAGCACCTCTGGGGTTATCGCAGCACCTTGGCCGATGGATGGGGCAGGCCTCAGGGACTCGATCGGGTGTCCAAACAGCATGACTGGGTTGTCGGCGTTGGGCTCGTTCTCTTCTCTCGCCGGGGCTCGACGAACCAGCTCTCCACGAGCTGCGATTAGATCAATAGTGATCTGGTCGAACAGTGCCTCTAGTGCACTTACATAGCGCACTAGGTGCAACAATGCGGGGTCCGTCTCGTGATCTCCGTTGGCAACTTGGGGTGGTCTACCATACCCTTCACGTCTGGGGTAGTAGTGGAACGAGCGACAGTTTACTCTGGGCGACAAGTGCCTGAGATGAACTATAGCCTCTCGAGCAGCTAGTTGTATGGCTTGTGGCTCAAAGGAAGTTGTTCTTCCGGTGAACCTGTAGGGGCGCTCGGGTGACAGTCCCCTACCGTAGATGTGCACAGTGGCCCAAAATTGACGGTCTTCACCGCTCATGGGTCCTTGGTACACAACAAATTCTGGTGGCTCTTCTAACGCATAGGCACGATGGGTGAGGTTTGCGAGTATGGTCACAAAACCTCCAAGGTTGGTTGCTGTGGTTTCATTGTGCACGACAGGGCCAGGCATTGTGGCTCGGTTTGGGGTAGAGGCTGTGATGTGCTGTGTTGGGACTAGTGTGCCCCTTTTTATAGGAAAAAGGGGACGGAGTCTTCCTTCGCACGCTTGCGAGAAAGGACTATTTAGGGACCGGTCACTGGCGCATGAGTGACAGGTTAGGTTGATAGGTTGGGCACCGACTGCCAAAAAGGTGTTGGGTCACTGTGTGGCTATCTTGCATGAGAAGCTTGGCTGGGGTTTGGTTATGGTTTGGTGGGTTGGTTTGCCTAAGTTTATAGACCCGGCTAAGATAGGATTAGCCAATGGTCAGCCTGGCTCTGATACCAAGTCTGTCACGACCGGTTTTCCGGGTAATAAATTTCCAGAAAAGACCGTCGTGCTCATCAGCCCCAGGATTACTGTTAGCTGATGAGGCTCCAACTTGATGCAGAAATTCCAAGCAGAATACAACATATGTAGTACAAGACCATTCTGGCCTGTGAGTACAACAAATGGTTTCTAGTGGTTGATGGCAGAAGCGGGTTGTGAAACATTAGTGTCTATGGGACTCCATTTCCCACGGAAACAGTTGACCAGGTTAACTCCTATCTTCGCGAGGCTGCTATCTCCATTACTTAGGTGCCGGGGCTGTCATCGCGTCGCTCCTCTTCGTGCAAGAAAATCTGGCCAAGACAATAGCCAGGGACAAGCCAGTGAGTACTTTGAATGTACTTGCAAACATTATGAACACAGGTATAATATAACAATGATGTGCTGAAAATATTTTATGCTCATGACATCAGTCACAAAAGATAAATAAATCTTTGATGCGTGCAAGCAAGTTATTTATAAAATTGCAATAACATAGTAGTGTTAAAATTTATGAAATAAATAACAAGCAAAGCCACAGTCGGGCGTCTGAGCGACACCACATAAAGGGCTTTAAAAGAAATGCCACAGT
>NC_041388.1:52227402-52279104 GCF_002162155.2 Triticum dicoccoides
AATGCCACAGTCGGGCGTCTTAGCGACACCACATAAAGGGCTTTAAAAGAAATGCCACAGTCGGGCGTCTGAGCGATACCACATAAAGGGCTTTAAAAGAAATGCCACAGTCGGGCGTCTGAGCGACACCACAAAAAGGGCTTTAAAAGAAATGCCACAGTCGGGCGTCTGAGCGACACCACACAAAGGGCTTTAAAATAAACAATCATAGTGAATATCCCGGAGGTAGAATCATCCCAGAGATACTCGATAATAACAATAATATCACGGGTTAGTCAACAATAATAATAATCATAATTATCACAAGTCACAGGTAGTAGTTCTAGTTCTGGTTAACAATTTCACCTCCGAAGACCGACACTAAGACCGACACCTGACCCATCCCAAACTGTAATCCTTAACCATGGACACGGCTATTCGAATAGGTTTATTCTCTGCAGAGGGTGTACTCTTTACCCACGAGTAACGGATTTCTTTAGTCCATCGGGACTAATTCCGTCTACGGTCTTTTTGTTGAAAACACACCTAACTTGCACACACCAGCTTAACTCACACGTGTCTGGAATCACCCACAACACCTGTCAAGCAAACTCTAAGTGGGGAGGCTACAACCTCGCGTAGCATGGGATCAAATTTATATCGCGCGCTCTAAGGGGTGGCCTCCCCTCTCGGTCCCAACCGGAAACACCCATGCCCCCGGACCAGGTGGCCTGCCTACCAGCTACAACCGATATCTTCCACCATGGCCTCTCTGTACGGTGTGTGCTAGAAAGAGGTTGACAACTTACTAAACCGTACTCTACTTGCTGTAGAGACGAGTGGTAGTACGAAACAAGTATCGGGGTTACTGGCACAAGACTCGATCTACGGTCGACTCAGGAGGTTTAAGTATTCCCTGCATGATTAACATGACGGATATATTTCATCCAACAGAGTCACCGCTCATATCACCTTACCATGCCATACTAGACATAACCGTCCCGACGGAGACCGGCGACAAACTCATGCCTACCCAAGGCAGAGGTTTTCCCGGGTTCCTGCCGGTATGCATGCAAGGCACATGAGGGTGATTATCATCACAAGTGTGTTCATTTCCAACAGCATGGAAATCACTAATATGCACTCATGCATATGATCATACTACATGAAATAACAAGTCCTTCGAAATGCGGTGGTGCTATAAATGTATCAACGATCACACCAAAAATATTATGCCGGGATTCAGAATGCTTGCCTTCAATGTGTGGAAAGGCAGGGTGTACTCCAAAACTTGAAACATTTCTCCTCTCTTCAAAAATCCTATTTTAGCAATATAAAAGAATTAACACACAAAATAAAAACAGCACCAAAAGTTGTTCTGAATTTTTTTCAAATAAATCTTAAAATAAACTAGGTGAAATTTGAGAGAGGTAGGAAAAAGAATCAATTCATTTGGAGTTATATTTAAAAAGTTATAGACAGTCGAAGCTCTGATCAAAATCTGTTTTTAATAAAATCAGGAAAAGGAAAACGTTTCAAACGAGATTACGCTTTCGGTGCAGAGAAAACGTATTTGCGCCCTTTACGCCTCCACTTAACCACGTGGACCGGCGCTGGGTCTCTGACGGTGGGCCCGCCTGGCTCACTGGTCAGGTTTGACCAGTCGCCCGCGTCGTCTCCCTCCTCTGCCCGAGTGGAGCGGGGCTCCGGCGATCATCGCCGGTGAACGGTGGCTCCGTTCGGAAAGCTGAGGCCACCAGCGGATTCAGGGGGCCGAGGTGGTCACTCCGGTAGTCGTAGGGTCGTCGGAGGTGGAGGAAATCGCCGGCGGCGAGCTCCGAGGTGGAGGGAAGCTTCGGTGGTAAAGTGGTTTTGTGGCGGCGATGGCTCCCGATAAAAATTAAGTAGGGGGAAGGGTTCACGGGAGGATGAGGAGGTTTCTGGCGAAGAGAACGGAGAGGGGGAGGCTCTGGAGGCACCGGCAGGGCCTGGGCAGTGGCGGCGACTGCAGTCGCCGGAGATGAGGAAGGAGGCCTCCCCGGGTCGATTGGCTGCCAAAGGGGGTCCTCGGGAGGTGGCTTGGGGCTGCCTGCATGCGGAGATGAGCTCGGGGCTCCTTATATAGGCGAGTCGAGGCGGTTTAGCGGCGGCCGTGGATGAGCTTGTCGGCGACCGTCTTTCTGTAGCTGCAGGGCATCGTGGCGGCGACGAGCGCTAGTGGACACACTCGCGGATGAGCACGCGCTGTTCCAGGGGCCAGGTGGCGAGCGGGAGTGGCTTTGGCGGCGCCGACATGGGAAGAGGCTGTTGGGCGGCTGTGGCGGCTAGCTCTTGGCCTGCCGGCGTGGCGAGGGGCGGCTTGGCGCGTAGCGGTGAGAAGGGGAGCGCGTGGCGCGGTGCTGCAGAGTGGGCCAAAACCGTGGGGGCCAGCGTGTCGGCTCGGCGCACGTGCGTGCCAAACGCACGCTCTGCTCGCGCTCTGGGCGTGCACGAGACGTGCTCGACGCAATGCCAGAGCATGCTACAGAGCTTGGGTGAGGCTGGCAATTAACAGACCCAGGCTAGGGGCAACTGGGAGCCTAGTGGACATGTTAGTTTGATCGAAGGTGCAAGCTCACAGTGCAATGCCAAAACTCATGTCAAAACTGGTCATGCTCTCCAGGTGTTTGAGAAAATGCCACAGGCACCTAGGCTCTTCTTGGAGGGGCCAAATTCTCCAGATCAGGGTCTCCTTAGATGCAAGAGAGAGTGGTGAGGTTAGTTGGTGAAATGCACAAACTTGTTAGTGCAAGTTTTGCAAAACTACATTTCTGGACAGGAAATAAATGACATTATTTCATGAACCAAAATTAATCCAAGGGTTGCATGCTCCTGGATTTAGGGGTTTGGTAGGGCTGTCTACCAGTAGGAGAAAACACAAGATCATTGGAGCAAAAATAAATAGGGTTGCAGTAGAAATCACAGGGCCGGACCAGAATGAAAATGAGGTTGATTCACTCAAAATTTTCAAAGAACAGCACTAGGTTTTTGCACAAAGTGGAATAATATGCTCCTACTGGCCTCCCCTAATTTTGGTAGAAGTTTTAAAGAAATATTTAAATAGGTTGTAGTGCAAAATTGCCCACTGGACCAGATTTGAAAACTTGGTGTAGAACTCAAAATATCCAATGAATGAAATATATTATTGCATAAAAGTGATTTAGAGACATCACATGATATCTCCAAATTTTGGTGAAATTTTTAGTTAAATATATCAAAAGGTTGTAGTTCAAAAAGAGCTCCAAATTTTAAAACAACTCATTTTAATGAATAAAGTTCAGGGTGAAATAATTTTATAAATAAATCTCCTGATTGAGAGATGTTTTTAAATGAGAGGGAAAATAAGTCCAATATGTTTTGGAAGGATCCACTTGGGAAAAACTCCTTAATATTAAAAGAAAAGTTTTGAAATCAACAGGGATATACTTGCATGCAAAAAATTTAAACTCTTAGCAAAATTTTAATAACTAAAACCTGGTTAAATTTTTGGGGTGTTACATTTAGCACGATCTCTAAGCGAAAAAGGAAATAGCTTCAATTTAACGACATCATTATCGACATCCTTTTTCTTTTGCATATCACATAAATCAACAAAGCCATTTAGATGAGTAGCGGCATCTTCACTAGGAAGGCCGGCGAATTGATCTTTCATAACAAGATTCAACAAAGCAGTATTGATTTCACAAGATTCAGTATTGACAAGAGGAGCAATCGGAGTGCTAAGGAAATCATTGTTATTGGTATTGGTGAAGTCACACAATTTGGTAGCATCTTGGGCCATCACGACAAGCAAGAAAACTAACACACGAGCAAACAAAAGGCAAAGGGAAAGAGAGGGCGAATAAAACGGCAAGGGTGAAGTGGGGGAGAGGAAAACGAGAGGCAAATGGCAAATAATGTAATGCGAGAGATAGAGATTGTGATGGGTACTTGGTATGTTGACTTCTGCGTAGGCTTCCCCGGCAACGGCGCCAGAAATGGCTCGTTTACGGGAGAGTAAATCTTGACTTGACTTGGCGTAGGCCTCCCCGGCAACGGCGCCAGAAATCCTTCTTGCTACGTCTCGAGCTAGCGTTGGTTTTCCCTGAAGAGGAGGGGGTGATGCAGCACAGTAGCGTAAGTATTTCCCTCAGTTTTTGAGAACCAAGGTATCAATCCAGTAGGAGGTCACACGCAAGTCCCTCGTACCTGCACAAAAGGTAGCAACTCGCAACCAACGCTTAGGGGTTGTCAATCCCTTCACGGTCACTTACGAGAGTGAGATCTGATAGAGATAATATTTTTGGTAATTTTGGTATAAAGATGCAAAGTGAAAAGTAAAAGCAAAACAAGTAAAATAAAGTAATGGAGATTGATATGATGAGAATAGACCCGGGGGCCATAGGTTTCACTAGTGGCTTCTCTCAAGAGCATAGATATTCTATGGTGGGTGAACAAATTACTTTGAGCAATTCATAGAACTGAGCATAGTTATGAGGTTATCTAGGTATGATCATGTATATAGGCATCACGTCCGTGACAAATAGACCGACTCCTGCCTGCATCTACTACTATTACTCCACTCATCGACCGCTATCCAGCATGCATCTAGAGTATTAAGTTAAAGACAGAGTAACGCCTTAAGCAAGATGACATGATGTAGAGGAATAAATTCATGCAATATGATAAATACCCCGTCTTGTTATCCTCGATGGCAACAATACAATACGTGCCTTGCAACTCTTTTTGTCACTGAGTAAGGACACCGCAAGATTGAACCCAAAGCTAAGCACTTCTCCCATTGCAAGAACTACCAATCTAGTTGGCCAAACCAAACGGATAATTCGAAGAGACTTGCAAAGATAACTCAATCATACATAAAAGAATTCAGAGAAGATTCAAATATTATTCATAGATAAGTTGGATCATAAACCCACAATTCATCGGTCTCAACAAACACACCGCAAAAGAAGATTACATCGAATAGATCTCCACGAGAGAGGGGGAGAACATTGTATTGAGATCCAAAAAGAGAGAAGAAGCCATCTAGCTACTAGCTATGGACCTGAAGGTCTGAAGTAAACTACTCACACTTCATCGGAAGGGCTATGGTGTTGATGTAGAAGCCCTCCGTGATGGATGCCCTCTCCGGCGGAGCTCCAGAACTGGCCCCAAGATGGGATCTCGTGGATATAGGAAGTTGCGGCGGTGGAATTAGGTTTTTGGCTCCCTCTCTGGTCTAATGGGGGTATGTAGGTATATATAGGAGGAAGGAGCACGTCGGTGGAGCTCCGAGGGGCCCACGAGGCAGGGGGCGCGCCCAGGGGGGGCACCCTCCACCCTCGTGACCTCCCCGGAAACTTCTTGGAGTAGGGTCCAAGTCTCCTGGATCACGTTCGGTGAGAAGATCACGTTCCCGAAGGTTTCATTCCGTTTGGAATCCGTTTGATATTCTGTTTCCTCGAAATACTGAAATAGGCAAAAAACAGCAATTCTGGGCTGGGCCTCCGGTTAATAGGTTAGTCCCAAAAATAATATAAAAGTGGAAAATAAAGCCCAATATAGTCCAAAACAGTAGATAAAGTAGCATGGAGCAATCAAAAATTATAGATACGTTGGAGACGTATCAGATAACCCACAAGTATAGGGGATCGCAACAGCTTTCGAGGGTAGAGTATTCAACCCAAATTTATTTATTCGACACAAGGGGAGCCAAAGAATATTCTCAAGTATTAGCAGATGAGTTGTCAATTCAACCACACCTGGAAACTTAGTATCTGCAACAAAGTGTTTAGTAGCACAGTAATATGATAGTGGTGGTAGCGGCAACAAAAGTAAAGACATCAAAAGTAATGTTTTTGGTATTTTGTAGTGATTGTTACAGTAGCAGCGGGAAAGTAAATAAGCGTAAACCGGTATATGGAAAACTCGTAAGCACCGGATCAGTGATGGATAATTATGCCGGATGCGGTTCATCATGTATCAGTCATAACATAGGGTGACACAGAACTAGCTCCAATTCATTGATACGTCTCCAACGTATCTATAATTTTTGATTGCTCCATGCTATATTATCTATTGTTTTGGGCAATATTGGGCTTTATTTTCCACTTTTATATTATTTTGGGACTAACCTATTAACCGGAGGTCCAGCCCAGATTTGCTGTTTTATGCCTATTTCAGTGTTTCGAAGAAAAGGAATATCAAACGGAGTCGAAACAGAACGAAATCAACTGGAGAAGTTATTTTTGGAACGACACGTCAGGAGATACGGGAGGTGCTCACAAGGGTGGGGGGCGCCCCCCCTAGGGCGCGCCCCCTTGCCTCGTGGGGCCCCCGTAGCTCCTCCGACGTACTTCCTGCACCCATATATATCGTTGTACCCTAAAACTTTCAGAACGAACAATAGATCGGGAGTTCCGCCGCCAAAAGCCTCCGTAGCCACCGAAAACCAATCTAGACCCGTTCCGGCACCCTGCCGGAGGGGGCAATCCTTCTCCGGTGGCCATCTCATCATCCCGGTGCTCTCCATGACGAGGAGGGAGTAGTTCTCCCTCGGGGCTGAGGGTATGTACCAGTAGGTATGTGTTTGATCTTTCTCTCTCTCGTGTTCTTGATTTGGCACATTCTTGATGTATCGCGAGCTTTGCTATTATAGTTGGATCTTATGTTTCTCCTCCCCCTCTTCGCTCTTATAATGAATTGAGTTTCCCCTTTGAAGTTATCTTATCGAATTGAGTCTTTAAAGATTTGAGAACACTTGATGTATGTCTTGCCGTGAGTATCTGTGGTGACAATGGGATATCACGTGCCACTTGATGTATGTTTTGGTGACCAAGTTGCGGGTTCCGCCCATGAACCTATGCATAGGGGTTGGCACACGTTTTCGTCGTGATTCTCCAGTAGAAACTTTGGGGCACTCTTTGAGGTCCTTTGTGTTGGTTGAATAGATGAATCTGAGATTGTGTGATGCATATCGTATAATCTTACCCACGGATACTTGAGGTGACATTGGAGTATCTAGGCGACATTAGGGTTTTGATTGATTTGTGTCTTAAGGTGTTATTCTAGTACGAACTCTAAGGCTGTTTGTGACACTTATAGGAATAGCCCAACGGATTGATTGGAAAGAATAACTTTGAGGTGGCTTCGTACCCTACCATAATCTCTTCGTTCGTTCTCCGCTATTAGTGACTTTGGAGTGACTCTTTGTTGCATGTTGAGGGATAGTTATGTGATCCAATTATGTTATCATTGTTGAGGGAACTTACACTAGTGAAAGTATGAACCCTAGGACTTATTTCCTATCATTGCAATACCGTTTACGCTCACTTTTATCATTAGTTACCTTGCTGTTTTTATAATTTCAGATTACAAATACCTTTATCTACTATCCATATTGCACTTGTATCACCATCTCTTCGCCGAACTAGTGCACCTATACAATTTACCATTGTATTGGGTGTGTTGGGGACACAAGAGACTCTTTGTTATTTGGTTGCAGGGTTGCTTGAGAGAGACCATCTTCATCCTACGCCTCCTACGGATTGATAAACCTTAGGTCATCCAATTGAGGGAAATTTGCTACTGTCCTACAAACCTCTGCACTTGGAGGCCTAACAACGTCTACAAGAAGAAGGTTGTGTAGTAGACATCAAGCTCTTTTCTGGCGCCGTTGCTGGGGAGGTTAGCGCTTGAAGGTATATCTTTAGATCTTGCAATCGAGTCTTTTAGTTTCTTGTTTTATCACTAGTTTAGTTTATAAAAGAAAACTATAAAAAATGGAATTGAGTCTGTCTCATACGCTTCACCTTTTTAATATCTTTCGTGAGTATGATGGAAAGGATAATTGTGCTCAAGTGCTAGAAGAAGAAATCTATAAAAAATGGCACTAAATATTTGAATGATGAGCATGATTGCAATGTTGTTAGTATGAATTCCTTGAATATCCATGATGCTAATGATATGCAAAGCCACAAGCTTGGAGAAGCTATGTTTGATGAAGATGATATTTTTTGTCCCCCAAGTTTTGATGAGAGAATTTATTATGATGAAAGAATGCCTCCTATTTATGATGATTATATTGATGAAAGTGGATTTGAAGAGGTCATGACTTTATTTTGTGATGAATCCACTATTTCGGAAGAGGTTCCAATTGATTATGAGAACAAAGTTGCTATCTATGATGATTATTATGATGACTTGTATGCTATAAAGAATAATGATATCCATGAAACTTGTCGTCATGATTTTAGTTTTCAATTGGATTATGCCTCACATGATAATTATTTTGTTGAGTTTGCTCCCACTATTATTCATGAGAAGAATTTTGCTTATGTGGAGAGTAATAAAATTTCTACGCTTGTAGATCATGAAAAGAATGCTTTAGGTGCTGGTTATATTGTTGAATTCATTCATGATGCTACTGAAAATTATTATGAGGGAGGAATATATACTTGTAGGAATTGCAATAATATCAAGTTTCCTCTCTATGTGCTTAAAGTTTTGAAGTTATGCTTGTTTTACCTTCCTATGCAAGTTGATTCTTGTTCCCACAAGTTGTTTGCTCACAAAATCCCTATGAATAGGAAGTATGTTAGACTTAAATGTGCTAGTCATATTCTTCATGATGCTCATTTTATGTTACAATTCTTATCTTTTATGTGAGCATCATTGAAATCATCATGCCTAGCTAGGGGCGTTAAACGATAGCGCTTGTTGGGAGGCAACCCAATTTTATTTTAGTTCCTGTTTAGTAATAAATAATTCATATAGTCTCTGTTTAGATGTGGTTTTATGCTTTTAATTAGTGTTTGTGCCAAGTAGAACCTTTGGGAAGACTTGGGGAAAGTCTTGTTGATCATGCTGTAAAAAACAGAAACTTTAGCGCTCACGAGAATTGCTGCCATTTTTATTTGGGAAGTGCTATTTAGTTAATTCTTTTTGCAGATGTTTAATATATAAATTCATCAGGTCCATCAATTTATTTGATAATTTTATGAGTTCCAGAAGTATACGTTTGATCCACATTACTACAGACTGTTCTGTTTTGGACAGATTCTGTTTTTCGTGTGTTGTTTGCTTATTTTGATGAATCAATGGCTAGTAAAATAGTTTATAAACCATAGAGAAGTTGGAATACAGTAGGTTTAACACCAATATAAATAAAGAATGAGTTCATTACAGTACCTTGAAGTGGTGATTTATTTTCTTATACTAACGGAGCTCACGAGCTTTCTACTTTAAGTTTTGTGTTGTGAAGTTTTCAAGTTTTGAGTAAGGATTCGATGGACTATGGAATAAGGAGTGGCCAGAGACTAAGCTTGGGGATGCCCAAGGCACCCCAAAGTAATATTCAAGGACAACCAAGAGCCTAAGCTTGGGGATGCCCCGGAAGGCATCCCCTCTTTCGTCTACTTTCATCAGTAACTTTACTTGGAGCTATATTTTTATTCGCCACATGATATGTGTTTTGCTTGGAGCGTCAATTTATTTTGTTAGAATTTTCTTGATGTTATTTAGAACAATGTTTTGCATCTTTTATTTCAATAAAAGTGGCATTGATAGCCTTTACTATGCCTATGTTATAAGTATACATGTTGCTATTTGAAAACAGAAAGTTTACCGCTGTTGCAATAATTCCCTAGAAAAGTCAGAATGTGATAAAATGTTTAAACCTTTTGAATATTAAGCTCTGATAAATTTACTACACTGGAAATTTTCTTTCATAATTTTTGGATCTAGGGAAGTATGGATGTTGCTGCTTTCTTTACAGACTATCCTGTTTAGGCAGATTGCTGTTATGTTTGCATTGTTTGCATATGTTTGCTTCTTTAATGATTCTATTTGACGATAGGACTATTAAATATGCAGAGGCATTTAGTATGCAATGTTTAATAATAATTTTAGTGATTTGCTACAGTAGAGTATGATAAGGTTTTGGCAATGGTTTATACTAACTTATCTCACGAGTCCTTGTTGAGTTTTGTGTGGATGAAGCTTTTGAGATTTAGGGAGACCTTGATATGAGAGGAATTAAGGAGATACAAAAGCTCAAGCTTGGGGATGCCCAAGGCACCCCAAGATAATATTTCAAGAAGTCTCAAGCATCTAAGCTTGGGGATGCCCCGGTTGGCATCCCACCTTTCTTCTTCAACAACTATCGGTTAGTACCGGTTGATCCTAAGGTTTTGCTTCTTCACATGATGTTTGCCATTCTTAGAATGTCATTTTATTTTTCTTTGCTTGCTGTTTGAATAAATTACCAAGATCTGAAATTATTAAATGTTAGAGAGTCTTCACATAGTTGCATAATTATTCGACTACTCATTGATCTTCACTTATATCTTTCGGAGTAGTTTGTCATTTGCTCTAGTGCTTCACTTATATCCTTTTAGAGCACGGTGGTGGTTTTAGTTTATAGAAATAGATGAACTCTCATGCTCCACTTAGATTATTTTGAGAGTCTTAAATAGCATGGTAATTGCTACGTCTTGAGCTTGCGTTGGTTTTCCCCGAAGAGGAAGGGATGATGCAGCAGAGTAGCGTAAGTATTTTCCTCAGTTTTTGAGAATCAAGGTATCAATCCAGTAGGAGCCCATGCTCAAGTCCCTCGTACCTGCACAAAGCAATAGCTACTCGCAACCAACGCAATTAGGGGTTGTCAATCCCTTCACGGTCACTTACGAGAGTGAGATCTGATAGATATAATATTTTTGGTATTTTTGGTATAAAGATGCAATGTAAAAAGTAAAAGCAAAATAAAAAGCAAAGCAAGATTAAAGTGATGGAGATTGATATGATGAGAATAGATCCGGGGGCCATAGGTTTCACTAGTGGCTTCTCTCAAGAGCATAAGTATTCTACGGTGGATGAACAAATTACTGTTGAGCAATTGACAGAATTGAGCATAGTTATGAGAATATCTAGGCATGATCATGTATATAGGCATCATGTCCATGACAAAGTAGATCGAAACGATTTTGCATCTACTACTATTACTCCACTCACCGACCGCTATCCAGCATTCATCTAGAGTATTATGTTCAAAACAGAATAACGCCTTAAGCAAGATGACATGATGTAGAGAGATAAATTCATGCAATATGAAATAAACCCCATCGTGTTATCCTTGATGACAACGATACAATACGTGCCTTGCTGCCCCTTCTGTCACTGGGTAAGGACACCGCAAGATCGAACCCAAAGCTAAGCACTTCTCCCATGGCAAGAACTACCAATCTAGTTGGCCAAACCAAATGGATAATTCGAAGAGACTTGCAAAGATAACCAATCATACATAAAAGAATTCAGAGAAGATTCAAATATTATTCATAGATAGACTTGATCATAAACCCACAATTCATCGGTCTCAACAAACACACCGCAAAAAGAAGATTACATCGAATAGATCTCCACAAGAGAGGGGGAGAACTTTGTATTGAGATTCAAAGAGAGAGAAGAAGCCATCTAGCTACTAACTATGGACCCGAAGGTCTGAGGTAAACTACTCACACTTCATCGGAGAGGCTATGATGATGTAGAAGCCCTCCATGATGACGGCCCTCTTCCGGTGGAGCTCCGGAACAGGCCCCAAGATGGGATCTCGTGGATACAGAAAGTTGCGGCGGTGGAATTAGGTTTTTGGCTCCCGTTCTGATCGTTTGGGGGTACGTGTGTATATATAGGAGGAAGAAGTACGTCGGAGGAGCAACGAGGGGCCCACGAGGCAGGGGGCACCCCCCACCCTCGTGACAGCCTCTTTTGTTCCTTGGAGCAGGGTCCAAGTCTCCTGGATCATGTTCGGTGAGAAAATCACGTTCCCGAAGATTTTATTCCGTTTGGACTCCGTTTGATATTCCGTTTATCCGAAACACCGAAATAGGCAAAAAACAACAATTTTGGACTGGGCCTCTGGTTAATAGGTTAGTCCCAAAAATAATATAAAAGCGGAAAATAAAGCCCAATATAGTCCCTAACAATAGATAATATAGCATGGAGCAATCAAAAATTATAGATACGTTGGAGACGTATCAGGCATCCCCAAGCTTAATTCATGCTCGTCCTCGAGTAGGTAAATGATAAAAAGAGAATTTTTGATGCGGAGTGCTACTTGGCATAATTTCAATGCAAATCTTCTTAATTGTGGTATGAATATTCAGATTAGAAAGATTCATGACAAAAGTTTATATTGACATAAAAATATAATACTTCAAGCATACTAACAAAGCAATTATGTCTTCTCAAAATAACATGGCCAAAGAAAGTTATCCCTACAAAATCATATAGTCTGGCTATGCTCCATCTTCACCACACAAAATATTTAAATCATGCACAACCCCGATGACAAGCCAAGCAATTGTTTCATACTCTAACTTTTTCAAAACTTTTTCAATCTTCATGCAATACATGAGCGTGAGCCATGGATATAGCACTATAGGTGGAATAGAATGGTGGTTGTGGAGAAGACAAAAAGGAGGGGAAGATAGTCTCACATCAACTAGGCGTATCAACGGGCTATGGAGATGCCCATCAATAGATATCAATGTGAGTGAGTAGGGATTGCCATGCAACAGATGCACTAGAGCTATAAATGTATAAAAGCTCAACAAAAGAAACTAGTGGGTGTGCATCCAACTTGCTTGCTCACGAAGACCTAGGGCAATTTGAGGAAGCCCATTATTGGAATATACAAGCCAAGTTCTATAATGAAAAATTCCCACTAGTATATGAAAGTGACAACATATGAGACTCTCTATATGAAGAACATGGTGCTACTTTGAAGCACAATATATGAGACTTGCTATATCATGGTGCTACTTTGAAGCACAAGTGTGGAAAAAGGATAGTAGCATTGCCCCTTTTTATTTTTTTGGCCTTCTTTTTTTCTTTGGCCTTTCTCTTTTTTTATTTGGGACAATGCTCTATTGAATGATGATCATCACACTTTTATTTATTTACAACTCAATGATTACAACTCGATTCTAAAACAAAGTATGACTCTATATGGATGCCTCCGGCGGTGTACCGGGATATGCAATGAATCAAGAGTGACAAGTATGAAAAAATTATGAACGGTGGCTTTGCCACAAATACCATGTCAACTACAAGATCATGCTAAGCAATATGACAATGATGAATGTGTCATGATGAACTAGATGGTGGAAAATTGCATGGCAATATATCTCGGAATGGCTATGGAAATGCCATAATAGGTAGGTATGGTGGCTGTTTTGGTGAAGGTATATGGTAGGTGTATGATACCGGCGAAAGGTGCGCGGTATTTAGAGAGGCTAGCAAAGGTGGAAGGGTGAGAGTGCGTATAATCCATGGACTCAACATTAGTCATAAAGAACTCATATACTTATTGCAAAAATCTAGAAGTAATCAAAGCAAAGTATTACGCGCATGCTCCTAGGGGGGTAGATTGGTAGGAAAAGACCATCGCTCGTCCCCGACCGCCACTCATAAGGAAGACAATCAACAAATAAATCATGCTCCGACTTTGTTACATAACGGTTCACCATACATGCATGCTATGGGAATCACAAACCTTAACACAAGTATTCTTTAAATTCACAACTACTCAACTAGCATGACTTTAATATTATCACCTCCATACCTCAAAACAATTATCATGCTTCAATCTTTTCTTAGTATTCAACACACTCAAAAGAAAGTTTCAAAAATCTTGAATACCAAGCATATTATTATTAAGAAAATTACCATGCTATTAAGAGACTCTCAAAATAATTTAAGTGAAGCATGAGAGATCAATAGTTTCTTTAAAACAAATCCACCACCGTGCTCTAAAAGATCTAAGTGAAGCACATAGAGCAAAATTATAACACTCAAAAGATATAAGTGAAGCACATAGAGCAAAATTATCTAGCTCAAAAGGTATAAGTGAAGCACATAGAGTATTCTATCAAATTTTAATTCATGTATGGCTCTCTCAAAAGGTGTGTAAAGCAAGGATGATTGTGGCATACTAAGACACAAATACACAAATAATAAAAGACGCTCCAAGCAAAACACATATCATGTTGGTGAATAAAAATATAGCTCCAAGTAAATTACCGATGGAAGTGGACGAAAGAGGGGATGCCTACCGGGGCATCCCCATACTTTGACTTTTTTGTGTCCTTGGATTATCTTGGGGGTGCCATGGGCATCCCCAAGCTTAGGCTCTTGCCACTCCTTGTTCCATGATCCATCAAAATAATTCACCCAAAACTTGAAAACTTCACAACACAAAACTCAAAATAGAAAACTCGTGAGCTCCGTTAGCTAAAGAAAACCAAAGACCACTTTAAGGTACTGTAATGAACTCATTCTTTATTTATATTGGTGTTAAACCTACTGTATTCCAACTTCTCTATGGATTATAAACTATTTTACTAGCCATAGATTCATCAAAATAAGCAAACAACACACGAAAAACAGAATCTGTCAAAAACAGAACAGTCTGTAGTAATCTGTAGCTAGCGCAAGATCTGGAACCCCAAAAATTCTAAAATAAATTTCTGGACGTGAGGAATTTATCTATTAATCATCTGCAAAAAGAATTAACTAAATAGCACTCTTCAAATAAAAATGACAGCAGTTATCATGAGCGCTAAAGTTTCTGTTTTTTACAGCAAGTTCAGCAAGACTTTCCCCAAGTCTTCCCAACGGTTCTACTTGGCACAAACACTAATTAAACACAAAAAACACAACCAAATCAGAGGCTAAATAATTTATTTATTACTAAGCAGGAGCAAAAAGCAAGGAGTAAAAATAAAATTGGGTTGCCTCCCAACAAGCGCTATCGTTTGACGCCCCTAACTAGGCATAAAAGCGAGGATAGATCTAGGTGTTGCCATCTTTGGTATTAGGAAAGAAAAGAGCAAACTTGCTATCTATAGAATTAATCCTTCTATTTTGATAAAGCACATGGCTATTAATGGTGGAAGAAAGATTAAGTATGGTACGGAAGTTTGTATCTAGGCTAGCCTTTATCTCTTTAATAGATTCATTTTGGTAACAGAGCAAAAGAGATGTAGATTCAACTTTCTCATTCATGGGGTGCCCAAATATAGTTTTCATTTTTTCATAAGTGTCTATGACATCCCCTTCAAGGAAACCTTCTTCAAATATAGAATCTAAGATGTCAAGGGTGAATTGGGGGGAGAGGAAAACGGGAGGCAAATGGCAAATAATGTAATGCGAGAGATAGGGATTGTGATGGGTACTTGGTATGTTGACTTTTTGCGTAGACTCCCCGGCAACGGCGCCAGAAATCCTTCTTGCTATGTCTTGAGCTTGCGTTGGTTTTCCCCGAAGAGGAAGGGATGATGCAGTAGAGTAGCGTAAGTATTTCCCTCAGTTTTTGAGAACCAAGGTATCAATCCAGTAGGAGCCCACACTCAAGTCCCTCGTACCTGCACAAAGCGATAGCTACTCGCAACCAACGCGATTAGGGGTTGTCAATCCCTTCACGGTCACTTACGAGAGTGAGATCTGATAGATATAATATTTTTGGTATTTTTGGTATAAAGATGCAAAGTAAAAAGTAAAAGCAAAATAAAAAGCAAAGCAAGATTAAAGTGATGGAGATTGATATGATGAAATAGACCCGGGGGCCATAGGTTTCACTAGTGGCTTCTCTCAAGAGCATAAGTATTCTACGATGGGTGAACAAATTACCTTTGAGCAATTGACAGAATTGAGCATAGTTATGAGAATATCTAGGCATGATCATGTATATAGGCATCACGTCCGTGACAAGTAGATCGAAACGATTCTGCATCTACTACTATTACTCCACTCATCGACCGCTATCCAACATGCATCTAGAGTATTAAGTTAAAAACAGAGTAACGCCTTAAGCAAGATGACATGATGTAGAGAGATAAATTCATGCAATATGAAATAAACCCCATCTTGTTATCCTCGATGGCAACGATACAATACGTGCCTTGCTGCCCCTTCTGTCACCGGGTAAGGACACCGCAAGATTGAACCCAAAGCTAAGCACTTCTCCCATGGCAAGAACTACCAATCTTGTCGGGGATATACCCCATGGCGTAAACCGGCCGGAAGTATAAATCGGCCGGACTGGATGACTCACTGGTAACCCGCCCGGAGGTTGGCGGTTCACCGGCTACCCGCCCGGTCTTGGCGGTTCATTAGTAACCCGGCGGACGGGTCAGATGGATGACGAGGCCCATGGCCCAGAAGGCCGGTTCATACTATGGTGGGCCGGTTTAAGAGGAAAGGCATGAGGAATATTTACCTTACAAGGAGTTAAGACCAGGGCTTGTATCCGGTTTGTATTAGAGATAGACTAGTCCTAATCCTAAAGGACTCCACATGTAAACCGTCCCTTCAACATATATAAGGAGGGGCAGGGCTCCCCAAAGAGGGGGGCAAGAAGAAACAATATCTAGGGCTAGACACAAAGAGGAGAGCCGGTTTACGGCGACTCCCTCGTGATGATAATGAGACCTAGCCTCAAACAGCATGTAGGGCTATTACCGGATGATGTTTCCCGGGGCCCGAAGCTGTCTAAATCCTTGTCTTGCATGATGATCTGCCCTGCGTCTCTCATCCCACTCAACCCCTCTTAAGCTACCACATAGATGCGTTGGCCTCGCGACTAAGTCCTGACACTAAGGACATCTGCCGTGACAACTCCACGACAGTTGGCGCCCACCGTGGGGCCTGCGCACGGTGGTGTCGAGTTCTTGAAGGGATCTCTCCCAGGGATCGAGAAGTTTTGCAGTTTTCCGGATGAAGAAAGTTGACTCAGAAGGATTTGTATCAGCTTCAAGTTAACCGGTTCAGGTTTAAGATCTGGGATTTAAGGTTTAAAAGAAATTAGGGTTTGCATTCTGTATGCTGCCGACACAAGACAATCTGTCCAAATGGACGAGAGATTGGTTTCGCCGATTCCTACAAGATGTCAAGTCACAGTTTCCATTGAAACGGATAAAGGGTTTCCACTGTCCGATCCATCAAGTTGCTGCAGCTGGATTACAGGTTCAAATCCCAAAGCTGTTTGGTACTGCTAGTTCACGTGGATACAAAGATAAATCAAGCGGAGATTAAAATAAAGAACCAGTACTGCTATGAGTACCGGTCAACTACATGTGGAGATCAACTGAGGATTAGCAGGCAATAATTGAATAGACTATATGTCTCAATCCGGGGGAGAATCGCAACGGGAGAAGTTACAAAGTCCAGAAGCTAATCCAAAAGGTAAAAAGACGTTTCCATTAACCATCGTACTAGTACTTGATGAGCAAAAGGATCAAGGCTGCATTATGTAAAGAGCATTACCATATTCAAATCGGAATTCTACTTCCTACGGGTAATGGTTATAGTAGGCGCTTGGATTAAAAAGAAGAAGAAGGGGAGTCCACGATTCCGAGGAAGACTCGACCGACTGACCACGACCCGGATTCTGCATGGCTGCTGACGCAGCACGGCTTCGGCGGTGGATTGTTTGCTGGCTTCAAGTCCCGAGGCACTAGTCTACATCGCTGCTGCTACTACCTGATCAATTAGTACTACTTCTAGTACGTAGTGATTTCCACACAAAAACAAACAGCATATTGATTTCCCAAGTCGCTGTCACTCATCACGTCGAGCTACAAGTTCAGATTCTTTCAACCGCTACGTCCACCCAAAGCTATCAGGTGATATCCGTCCAGTCTGTTTTAATAACACAGATAAATTTTTGTGTGAATGGTCACTCTGGTATGTGGCATTGTTTCGCAGGATAAATTGTTCATTACAAATGAGGCATTACACCGCGGATACGGACCACACCGGCTTACAACACTGTGGCCATCTCTCGCAACCGCCGGTTTAAAGCACCATGGCCGTCTTTTACGACCGCGCCGGCTTACAACGCGGAAGACAACTTGCTCGTCCGCACCGGTTTTCAACGCCGCGGCCAATTCAACTGTCTGCTCGCATGGCCGACTCACCCATGAGTGATTTCAGCTTCACCAAGTGATCATCAACTTCATGGCGGATTATTTCCGGCCTAACATATCAGGTGACATCTATCTAAATCTATTTTTGACATATATTGTTTTTGTAAAAAAGAACAATTACGTTGGTTTTGTATATTTTATATGCAGGACAATTATTCGCCACAACATTGGTGTGACAAAATGCATATGGAGCGCGCACTGGCGTCATTATATACTAGCTTTTAACCATTCCGCACTATTCAACGGACGCGCGCAAACCGCCTGTGGTCCGGTTTACATCAACACGCGGCCGGTTCTCCATCTATGCCGGCTTACAATGCCTGCAGGCGACTCCCCGTCCGCGCCGGTTCACAATACCCGCAGGCGGCTCTCCGTCCGCGCCGGTTTACAACTCCCGCAGCCGACTCTCCCGTCCGCGCCGACTTACTACGCCGCGACCGACTCATCTGGCTGTGCCGTCTCTGAAACTGCGGCCGTCTTTATCGTCCGTCTCTCGCGGCCTGGTCTACATCAACATACCGGGCCGCACCTGTCTGCATGAGCTGGTGATTGGGCGCACAAGTCGCCGCCACTACAGTTTTGATTAACTGCAAATCGCCAGTTGGACGGAACCATTGGCCGAGTTGCTGACAAGGCTCATATGAGATCATTTACAACCAGCCGCAGTCACCTCAACCTTCTATGGATTCACATCGTGCTATCAACGCCAATGATATACAAGTTATGCCGGTTTATATCACGGTCAAATATGGAGAGTCTCAAGCCAACTCCTCGAGTCACCTTTTAGACTCGGGGGCTACGATGACATGACTCAGCGAATATTGCCGGTTTCAGCAAATTTAAGAACCCCATGACGATGGAGGGAAGGATAAGCCGGTCCCGGAGGCTACTGTTATATTGATAAAAGTTTAAAGGCCGTCATAAAACTTCCGGTTTAGAAAGTATATGACAGTTATAAAATCCCGGCTCAATGAAGAAGATCCGGGTCATCAGAAAGGATTCCGGTTTAAAATCCGGTTCAAGGGAAGTCAGTCTGACTGAAGCTCTCAGATATCCGGTTTACAGTCCGGTTCAAGGGAAATATGTTCTCCCACAAAGTTCTGAAACGCTCAAATCCGGTTTAACAATGTCCGGTTCAAAAAGGAATTAACTTCTCGCAAGTTCGAGTTTAAAGGCCGTAAAAAAAATTCCGGCTGAAAATGAAGATCCCGGTTTAAAATCCGGTTCAAGGGAAAGATGTCTCCCACAAAGCTTTGAAGATCTCAATATCCGGTTCAAGATCCCGGTTCAAAGAAGAATTTATCTCTTGCAAAAAGTTAAAAATTGCTGTAGAGGACCTGCTGCCACGATGCGCGGTTCAAACATGGATATTCCGCCTTACTGGCCTGACATATTATTGATCACATGGGGGCTTCTGCTTCATAAAGTGGGGTCTCTGGTCTTTTACATCATGTGAGGTTACACGGAGTTGCTCTAAAGCGGCCTCCGGTTTACCCCTTGAGTTCGCTTTGCTAAAAGCATCGTGTTATATCACTTGGAGGATTGGTCGTGTCCGAACCAATACCATGCCTCTTGATAGGCGAGAGCCACCAGATCACTTGGGGACTTGGTCATGTCTGAACCAGTCATGCCTCTTGGTCGGCCTAAGGCCACAGAATCACTTGGGGGCTTGGTCGAACCCGAACCATGACCACGCCATTTGGTCGGCATAAATGCCACAAGAATCACTTGGGGACCTGGCTAACTAGAACCATAGTTACACCTAACAGGAGCTTGGTCGTGTTTGGCCATGGTTACGCCATTTGATCAGCTTAAATAAATCTTTTTTGGCAAACGTTTTTGTCGTTGCTTTTGCTTCATACTTTTCTTTGAAGTTTTTTTTTTGCTTTTTATTGTGTTCTTTAAACCGATTTTTTTTTCAATTGACGGAACACAGTTCACGTCAATCCGGAGACTATTTGCCCGGTTTAATATCCCCTTATGGAGTAAACCGGTGTTTATCACAACCCGGCATGGTTTTATCATAAACCGGAACAATATGGAAGGAGTTATCAGTACTCAAGATTTGGGTTATCACCCTTACTACAAAAAGTTGGTAAAACCAACGATGTGATTCAGTGTCACAGGTATGATATATTTCGTATTTGATTATTCTAAATGCAGCCTTGGTTATAAACCCAGGTTATATGTTGGGTATTATGACCCGTCCGGCGGTAAACCACCAGGACACTTTAAACTTGTTGTATGCAGAAACAGGTTTGTTAAACCGGCCTAGTTTTTGGACTATAAGTCGCCAGCATATATATATATATATATTTGGATTGCGCCATCGGAATTATGCGCTTATAAATCATTGGGTTATATTATTCAAATAGCCAAACTTGGCTGGATTTTCATTATGATATTGAATGAAGAAGGTTTTCATACCGGATTATATTATCTTGAATAGCCAACATGGCTGGATTTTTATGGTTATTAGTAACCGGTATTATTGAGTTGTCAAAAGTCGCTTTAGCGCAATAGTTATTATTTTATCAAAGGATATGATTTATTCTACAATGGAAGGAATAGTCCCGAGTCGCTGCAGGCTCACGACCCGGCACTTGGGGGCTACATTATTCAAATTGAGATTACATGCAAGTCTCATGTCGCTGCAAGCATGCACCATGACACTTGGGGGCTAATGCAAAGTCATTTTTACTAGTCTCATTGAAGACCCGACTCATCATATTATAATGAGCCAGCCCTTGGGGGCTACCAATTGCTCCTGTCAACAATTAAAGGTACACAAATTTTCGTCCATAATATTGAAGGATTCATTGCTCAGTTGGTAAAGCACAAAACTCTTAACCTTGTGGACGTGCGTTCAAGCCCTACGATGGAAGCTACATTATAAGGTGTTATTTTCATTGAAGTATATATCAAGTCCCGGTTCAGTATTATTTTACTAAGCCGGCCCTTGGGGGCTATGCATCACTGCTCAAGTCTACATGATTATATTTATAAAGTCCCTGCTAATTATTGCATAATGACCCGGCCCTTGGGGGCTACACTGATTGAAGTTTTTATAAGCAATTGCAAGTCCCAGGTTGCTGCAAGCATGACAACCCGGCACTTGGGGGCTACATATATGGACTATTCAGTTTATATGATTGAGATGAATAAACCGGATTTCTTCAAGGTTGCAACACTGATTGGAGCAAGTCTTAAGTTATCACTATATTCTCTTCTTAAGACTTGGGGGCTACATGTATCATGCATGTAAAGGAGGAACATCTTCAAAATTTTCAATTTTGAGCAGATCAGGAAGATCAATTGTGTGACCCAGTGTTGGTAACAATCATAACCCGGTGTCTATAAACGGTCATGACCCGGGATCATCAGTTCTTATAACCCGACAATTTTGGCAATGATAAGCCGGCAAGTTCTATATTTTCAAACCGGCTGATATCAGTTGAATATTTGAAGACCAATATTTTTGTCAAATCAAGAGCATTGAAGGCCGATTCAAATGGATTATTTATTCTCAATATCTTCTGCAAAGCAAATTGAGTATGAAGCTGGCCTATTAAACCGGATTTTCTAGAAGAAGAAAATGACAAGGATGATCAGGTGCCGATTTACAAGAATTTTTAACCCGGAGCATAACCTGTCAAATTTGCTCTTGAGTTTATGTTGTAGATCAGTTTAACATGGATAAATCCAAATTAAACTGGGGGCTAATGTCGGGGATATACCCCGTGGCATAAACCGGCCGGAAGTATAAACCGGCTGGACTGGATGACTCACTGGTAACCCGCCCGGAGCTTGGCGGTTCACCGGCTACCCGCCCGGTCTTGGCGGTTCATTAGTAACCCGGCGGGCGGGTCAGATGGATGACGAGGCCCATGGCCCAGAAGGCCGGTTCATACTATGGTGGGCCGGTTTAAGAGGAAAGGCATGAGGAATATTTACCTTACAAGGAGTTAAGACCAGGGCTTGTATCCGGTTTGTATTAGAGATAGACTAGTCCTAATCCTAATAGGACTCCACATGTAAACCGCCCCTTCAACATATATAAGGAGGGGCAGGGCTCCCTAAAGAGGGGGGCAAGAAGAAACAATATCTAGGGCTAGACACAAAGAGGAGAGCCGGTTTACGGCGACTCCCTCGTGATGATAATGAGACCTAGCCTCAAACAGCATGTAGGGCTATTACCGGATGATGTTTCCCGGGGCCCGAAGCTGTCTAAATCCTTGTCTTGCATGATGATCTGCCCTGCGTCTCTCGTCCCACTCAACCCCTCTCAAGCTACCACATAGATGCGTTGGCCTCGCGACTAAGTCCTGACACTAAGGACATCTGTCGTGACAACTCCACGACAGATTAGTTGGCCAAACCAAACGGATAATTCGAAGAGACTTGCAAAGATAACCAACCATACATAAAAGAATTCAGAGAAGATTCAAATATTATTCATAGATAGACTTGATCATAAACCGACAATTCATCGGTCTCAACAAACACACTGCAAAAAGAAGATTACATCGAATAGATCTCCACAAGAGAGGGGGAGAACTTTGTATTGAGATTAGAAGAGAGAGAAGAAGCCATCTAGCTACTAACTATGGACCCGAAGGTCTGAGGTAAACTACTCACACTTCATCGGAGAGGCTATGATGATGTAGAAGCCCTCCGTGATGACGGCCCTCTTCCGGCGGAGCTTCGGAACAGGCCCCAAGATGGGATCTCGTGGATACAGAAAGTTGCGGCGGTGGAATTAGGTTTTTGGCTCCCGTTCTGATCGTTTGTGGGTACGTGTGTATATATAGGAGAAAGAAGTACGCCGGAGGAGCAACGAGGGGCCCACGAGGCAGGGGGCGCGCCCCCCACCCTCGTGACCGCCTCTTTTGTTCCTTGGAGCAGGGTCCAAGTCTCCTGGATCACGTTCGGTGAGAAAATCACGTTCCCGAAGATTTTATTCCGTTTGGACTCTGTTTGATATTCCGTTTATCCGAAACACTGAAATAGGCAAAAAACAGCAATTCAGGGTTGGGCCTCCCGTTAATAGGTTAGTCCCAAAAATAATATAAAAGTGGAAAATAAAGCCCAATATAGTCTAAAATAGTAGATAATATAGCATGGAGCAATCAAAAATTATAGATACGTTGGAGACGTATCAGTAATTTGCTTAAAATCCTAATATGCTAGGTATTCAAGAATAATAAAATTCTCTTATGAGTGTGTTGAATACTATGAAAAGTTTGATACTTGATAATTGTTTTGAGATATGAGGATGGTGATATTAGAGTCATGCTAGTTGAGTGGTTATGAATTTGAGAAATACTTGTGTTGAAGTTTGTGATTCTCGTAGCATGCACGTATGGTGAACCGTTATGTGATGAAGTCGGAGCATGATTTATTTATTAATTGTCTTCCTTATGAGTGGCGGTCGGGGACGAGCGATGGTCTTTTCCTACCAATCTATCCCCCTAGGAGCATGCGTAGTACTTTGTTTAGATAACTAATAGATTTTTGCAATAAGTATGTGAGTTCTTTATGACTAATGTTGAGTCCATGGATTATACGCACTCTCACCCTTTCACCATTCCTAGCCTCTCTAGTACCGCGCAACTTTCGCCGGTACCATAAACCCACCATATACCTTCCTCAAAACAGCCACCATACCTACCTATCATGGCAGTTCCATAGCCAGTCCGAGATATATAGCCATGCAACTTTCCACCGTTCCGTTTATTATGACACGCTCCATCATTGTCATATTGCTTCGCATGACCATGTAGTTGACATAGTATTTGTGGCAAAGCCACCGTTCATAATTCTTTCATACATGTCACTCATGCATCATTGCACATCCCGGTACACCGCCGGAGGCATTCATATAAAGTCATACTTTGTTCTAGTATCGAGTTGTAATCATTGAGTTGTAAATAAAAGAAGTGTGATGATCATCATTAATAGAGCATTGTCCAAAAAAAGGAAGGCCAAAAAAAAGAAAGGCCAAATAAAACAAAATAAAACAAAATAAAAAGGGACAATGCTACTATCCTTTTACCACACTTGTGCTTCAAAGTAGCACCATGATCTTCATGATAGAGAGTCTCCTGTTGTCACTTTTATATATACTAGTGGGAATCTTTCATTATAGAACTTGGCTTGCATATTCCAATGATGGGCTTCCTCAAAATGCCCTAGGTCTTCGTGAGCAAGCGAGTTGGATGCACACCCACTTAGTTTCTTTTGTTGAGCTTTCATACATTTACAGCTCTAGTGCATCCGTTGCATGGCAATCCCTACTCACTCACATTGATATCTATTGATGGGCATCTCCATAGCTCGTTGATACACCTAGTTGATGTGAGACTATCCTCTCCCTTTAAGTCTTCTCCACAACCACCCTTCTATTCCACCTATAGTGCTATATTGAAAGTGCAACTATCCCTAGGTGGTTTTGGTAATTCATAACAACATATAGCTCATTGAGCTAATGCTATTCCAAGATGATTATTTCAGGAAAGCTCAATGATTGGCATGGCATGGATGTGAAAGTGGAACCCTCAAAATACTAAGGACAAAGGATTGGCTCAAGCTCAAAAGCTCAATACTCTTCATTTTATATTTTAGTGATCCAAGATCACATTGAGTCTTTAGGAAAAGCCAATACTATCAAGGAGGGATGAGGTGTTGCTTAATGAGCCTCTTGCTTCATGTGCTTAGTGATATGCTCCAAAACCCTCAACTACTTTCCCATATCCACATATGACCTAAACCCTAAGCCAAACTCGGTCCTACCGATTCTTCCTATCCGGCGCCCCCGAGTTTCACTTGTCATTAGCCACTGCCAAACCCTAGCAATTCGGTCCTACCGATAAGGATCTCGGTCTCACCGAGATGGGGTTGCAAACTCTCTGTTTCCCTTTCGTAACTTTTGGTCTCACCGAAAGAGCGAATCGGTCCCACCGAGATTGCAATGTAAACTCAGTGTTTCCCCTTTGTAACTTTTCAGTCTCACCGAGTTCCACTCGGTCTCACCGAAAGAGCAAATCGGTCCCACCGAGTTTGCCTGACCAACTCTTTGGTTAGCTAATTACCAAATTCGGTCCCACCGAGTTTGTGTGATCGGTCTCACCGAGATTACGTTATGCCCAAACCCTAACCACATCGGTCCTACCGAGTTGCATGTCAGTCCCACCGAAAATATCTAACGATCACTAGGTTTACATTTTTGGTCCGACCGTGTTTATTAATTTGGTCCCACCGAGATTGGAAAACTGTGTAACGGTTGGATTTTGTGTGGAGGCTATATATACCCCTCCACCTTCTTCTCATTCGATGAGAGAGCCATCAGAACACACACATCATTCTAACTCATATGTTCTGAGAGAGAACCACCTACTCATGTGTTGAGACCAAGATATTCCATTCCTACCATATGAATCTTGATCTCTAGCCTTCCCAAGTTGCTTTCCACTCAAATCTTATTTCCACCAAATCCAAATCCTATGAGAGAGAGTTGAGTGTTGGGAGACTATCATTTGAAGCACAAGAGCAAGGAGTTCATTACCTACACACCATTTGTTACTTCTTGGAGAGTGGTGTCTCCTAGATTGGCTAGGTGTCACTTGGGAGCCTCCGACAAGATTGTGGAGTTGAACCAAGGAGTTTGTAAGTGCAAGGAGATCGCCTACTTCGTGAAGATCTACCGCTAGTGAGGCAAGTCCTGTGTGGGCGATGGCCATGGTGGGATAGACAAGGTTGCTTCTTCGTGGACCCTTTGTGGGTGGTTGCTTCTTCGTGGACCCTTCGTGGGTGGAGCCCTGTGTGGACTCGCGCAACCGTTACCCTTGGGTGGAGCCCTGTGTGGACTCGCGCAACCGTTACCCTTCGTGGGTTGAAGTCTCCATCAACGTGGATGTAAGATAGCACCACCTATCCGAACCACGGGAAAAACATCCGTGTCTCCAATTACGTTTGAAATCTCCAAACCCTTCCCCTTACATTCTTGCAAGTTGCATGCTTTACTTTCCGCTGCCTATATACTCTTTGCATGCTTGCTTGAATTATGTGATGATTGCTTGACTTGTCCTAAATTAGCTAAAATCTGCCAAGAACTAAAATTGGGAAAAGGTTAAGTTTTTATTTGGTCAAGTAGTCTAATCACCCCCCTCTAGACATACTTTCGATCCTACAAGTGGTATCAGAGCTTTGGTCTCCATTTGCTTTGATCTCCATAGCTTTTGGTGGTCATTGCCTTGGTTTCACAACCTAGGAGAGTATGGCGTCTAGCGAGGGAAATTATCACCGTAGAGGTCCTTACTTTGATGGTACTAATTTTGCTAGTTGGAAGCATAAAATGAAAATGCATATTCTTGGACATAACCCCGCCGTTTGGGCTATTGTGTGTGTTGGTTTGCAAGGTGACTTCTTTGATGGGAGAGAACCGAACCGTGAAGCTACCGCGGATGAGTTGAAGATGTTGCAATACAATGCTCAAGCTTGTGATATTCTCTTCAACGGATTGTGCCCAGAAGAATTCAACAAAATCAGCCGCCTTGAGAATGCAAAGGAAATTTGGGACACTTTGATTGATATGCACGAAGGTACCGACTCCGTCAAGGAATCCAAGTTGGATGTGCTTCAAAGCCAACTTGACAAGTTCAAGATGAAGGATGGTGAAGGTGTCGCTGAAATGTACTCTAGGCTTGCTCTCATCACAAATGAGATTGCCGGCTTAGGAAGTGAAGAGATGACCGATAAATTCATCATCAAGAAGATTCTAAGAGCCTTGGATGGAAAATATGATACCGTGTGCACATTGATCCAAATGATGCCCAATTACAAAGACCTCAAGCCAACGGAGGTGATTGGAAGAATTGTTGCTCATGAGATGTCACTTAAGGATAAAGAGGAACTTCACAACAAATCAAGTGGTGCCTATAAAGCCTTTTGTGAAGCCCCTACATCATCAAGTGAGAAACAAGACTTCAATGAAGAATTGAGCTTAATGGTGAAGAACTTCAACAAGTTCTACAAGAATAGAAGCAAAGATAGAAGCTCCAAGTCAAGGTCCTACAATGATAAAAGATCTTCTAGTCGAGAGCGAAACTGCTACAATTGTGGAAGACCCGGACACTATTCCAATAAGTGTACGGCTCCCTACAAGAGAAGAGAAGATTCTCCAAAAAGAAGAAGCAAAGGATCACCACCAAGAGAGAGAAGGAGTAGAGATGATCGTTATGAACGAAGATACTCACGGAGAAGCAAGGATTCGGAAAGGAAGGAAAAATCATCAAGGAGCTACACAAGACGAAGACATCAAGCTCATGTTGGTGAATGGGTATCCGGCTCCGACTCCGACAGCCACTCTGAGAGAAGTTATTACTCCGACTCCGAAGATACTCAAGATGAAGGTGTTGCCGGTCTAGCACTTGTGTCAACCAACTCCTACGACATATTTGACTCACCAAATGAAGGAATTGGAAGATGCTTCATGGCCAAAGGTCCTAAGGTAACACACCCCGAGTATGTTGATTTCAATAGTGATGAAGATGACTTGTTAGGTGATGATTTGCTTGGTGACAACTCTAGTGATGAATATTATGATGAAAGACCAACTAATCATGCTAATCAAGATAAAACGGATGACAATGATAAGGAGAAAATTGAGGCCCTAACTAAAGAACTAAACACTCTTAAGTTAGCTCATGAAACCATCTTCGAAGATCATCGAGAACTTTTAAGAGCTCATGAGAAATTACGCTTTGAAAAGCTCAATCTTGAGCAAGAGCATGAGTTCTTAAAGGCAATCAATGATCTTCTTACATTGCCAAGCGTTTACTCTTATCCACTTACATGCCTCAAGTCAAGTCTAGTAACAAGAAATACTCTTCCTCTAGTAGTAACAATGATCATGCTAAATCCAATATTGTTGCTTCTAGTAGTTCTCTTGATTCCACTAATGATTCTCTTAGCCAAGTTACACTTGAGCAAGAAAATAGCTTATTGAAGGGAATTATAGAGAAAGGAGTGTACAAAAGCCTTGCCGGGAGTAAGCAATTCGAGGAAATTGTGCGCAAGCAAGGAATGCACCGGAAGAATCAAGGTATTGGTTTTGAATGAAAGTTCAATGCCAATGGGGTTGAGTGGGAAGAAGATCAATACCCCAAGACAAAGTTTGTCCCTCAACAAGAGAAGTATACTTCTTTCAAGGGGACACAAGCTCAAGATGATCTTCCACCACAAGACTACAAGCAAAAAGGCAAGGACAAGCTTCAAGAGGAAATTGATGCATTTGAAGAAGCTCCAAAGACTTTAGTCAAGTGGATACCCAAGACTACTTCAAGTTCCACTTCATCAAGTACGACTACAACTCCAAGGATTCCCATCAAGATGATGTGGATCCAAAAGAAGAAGAACTAGAGAGTTCTTGAGGGTGACTCCGCCAACATACTTCACTCTTATCATTTTGGCAAGAACAAGTGCAATCAACTTCCACATCTTGCACTAGTTGAAGGAGTCACAAACCCTCTTGTTGGTAAGACAAGGGACAAGGTAACCTAAAAGTTTTCATGGACATCATTTTTGTGTGCATCACTCTATGTCTATGGATATCCTTGTTTGTTCCTTGTGGGACTAACCCATGTAGGTATTGAAAGTGCAATTCACTCAAATGGATAGCTCCAAGAGATCTACATCAACATTGAGCATCCACATCTTCAATATCTACATGAAGTCATCATCGACAAAACCCAAGGTTTGTTCATCCCTCTTAGGGGGGATATCACATCTAGGGGGAGCTTTACTCTAAGACTTGAGCTAAAGCAACTCTAAAGATGTGAACAAATCAATGCTTTATGTAAAAGTGGTAACCCCACTTGAGCTTAAACGATGAGTATGACCTATGATCAAGTGTTCTCACTTGACTCCTAAGTCAATATACTCATATATAGATGACCTAGTCATCGCAAGTTGCTTGATAGATGCTAGAATTGGTTGTGCATGCCTTGCCACATATTTCATTTGCCATCTTATTGTGTGAGCATGCTGGTTGCATAATTTACTCATTCGAGGACATCCACTTGTTGTTTTGATTGTTTGGTTTTATCTTCTTTTGCCAAGTGGATGGACAAGAATGCCTAAGAACCTCCTCTAGCTATCTATGCTTTTCTCGTCTCAAACTCTATTCATGCTGCATCACAAAATTTGATCAAGTCAGATTCGAACCACTCTGTGTGAGGAGCGCTCGGAGTCCCCGATTCGTCATAGACTTAAACTTCCAAAACCTCTTTATGATTCTCGGTCTGACCGATACTCCACTTTCGATCCTACCGAGATCATTAAGTTGATCTAGGTTTTCGATCTTGGTGCAACCGATTTGAACACTTCGGTCACACCGAGTTTCAGTAACTGCTTGCAGTTATGAATCTCGGTGCCACCGAGTTGTTCCACTCGGTCACACCGACAGGGTCGGGCTATATATAGTCACGGGCAAAATTTTGGAAATTTCTCCGAACCCCTTCGCCCGCGCGATAGCCTGCTCTGCCCTCGAGGTCTCCGGATCGTCTTCTCGCCGCCAGCAGCCTCCAGTCGCTGGTCTCCGTCGCCATCAACGGGAATTCTGCCCCGCCGTTGCTGCCGTAGCAAGTCCCCGCCGAACTAGGGTATGGACTTGATCTTTATGCTATTCCCCAATCTGATTCCTAGCACATTGTGATCATATTGATTCTAGCCACGATTGAAACACTCCTATCCAGTCAAAACGCTCATAGATTAGGTTTGATTCGAAAATTCTAGGTTTAGGTTTCCGCCGAAACTATCTCGGACCCACCGAGTTGAAAAACTCGGTCCCACCGATTTGGCTTATGCCATTGCACAAGTGAGACTCGGTCTGACCGAGAATTACTTATTGGTGTGACCGATTTTTGAACTCAGTGAAACCCTAGCAGTCTCGGTGCCACCGAACTGTGACTCGGTCCTACCGAGTTCACTAGTTTAGGTTCCAAAACTGCTTCGGTATCACCGAGTTTGAAAATCGGTAGATCCGAGATGATTTCAGTGGGAAACTAAAACTAAGTTTTTGGATCATTCTTTTGCAAAAATCTCTGCATTTTGTGATGCTCATCCACTCTATCTCTTCTATAATCTATTCACAGGGTCAGCAGTCAGTTTGCAGCATGTCTGATCAAAGTGATAGCCAAAATATGTTAGAGCAGCAAGTGGTGATGAGTGAGGGCACTAGTCCCTCAAGTTCTTCTGATGAAGGCAGCAGGAGCACTCCTAGCAATTTGCCAAAGGCTGCCACGAGACAAAGGAAGAAGAGGACTTCAGATTCCGAAGATGAGGACTATGTGGCAGAGGAAGAGGCCACTTCCAAGAGAATTGAGCCAACTCAAGGCACTAAGCCAGGCCTGAAAATCAAAAGGCCAGCAGGCAGGCAACCAATGTCAAAGGTCAGAATGTCAACTGAGAAGCCCATAGAGCCAGTTGCAGCTGAGGGCAAGAAAAGGAAGGAAAGGGTAAACAAGACTGTTGCTAGAGTACTTGGCAAAGCTTCCATCATGGAAGAGGAGGAAGAAGAAGAGGCAGCTGCACCAGCGCCCAAGGCACCCAAGCTAATGGGAGATGCCATAAAATCAGGGGGAGCTGCTTCCAAGGCCAAGCCAGCTCCAAAGCCAAAGCCTAAGAGAAATACAAGGAGCATTCCTGCAGCTGAGAAGAACAAGGCCCCAGTGCCTGAGACTATTGCTGAGGATGAGGAGGAGAATGTCCTGAGAAAGCTAAAGCCTAAGATCCCAGACCACAACGATGCTCATCCTGTGGCTGAGGACATGAAGCTCAGGAGATATTCAGGGCTGAGGAAATGGAGAGAAGCATACCCATATGCTTCAAGGAGAAGGACTGCCGTGGACTACAGGTTTCACACCAAGGAGCAGCAGGATTTTTATGAGACTATTTTGCTAGATAAGAAGCCAATCATCTGTGACATGAGATGGGTCAACTGGACCTAGATGAGGGAGAAGGAGGAACACTACCTAGGAGTATATGACAGCTTTCATGCTTGTGGAGTAGCTGACTTTGTTGGGCAGAAGCTCACAAAGTGGAACGAGGAGCTGATCATGCAATTCTACTCCACGGCTCACTTTTATCCGGATGGGAGGATCACATGGATGTCTGAGGGTACAAGGTACCAATCCACAGTTGCTGAGTGGGCACAGATCATTAATGCCCCAGAGGAGCAAGATGATGACTTGGATATCTATACCAAGAAGAAGATGGACCACAACTCGATGTCCAATATGTACAAGGAAATTCCCAATGAAGCACTTGATACCTTCAAGTTTGGATCAGTACATTACCTTCTGTCAGGGCTCCCGACTATCAATTGGATCTTGAGGCACACCTTATTGCCCAAGTCAGGTGATCACAAGATGATCAGAGGCCATGCTATCAACTTGCTACATGTGTTTGATGTGCCTCAGAAGTTCAAGGTGATGAGCCTCATAGTGGAAACTATCAAAAGGACTGCAGCAGATCAGAAGAGGAGCTGCGGATATGCCCCTCAAATTCAGGAGCTCATCAACTCCAAGATGGGCACGGACGTATATCTATTGGACAAGGAACACCTGCCCATCCGTCCAGATTTCAAGGACAATCAAGTTGTCATGACTGAGAACGAGCCATCATCTGCCCAAGCATTTGCAAAGAAGGAGAAGGCGAGGAAGGAGAAAGCTGCCAAGATGCCTACTCAAGAGGAGGCATCTGAGTACTTCTTAAAGACCAAACAAGAGCAGCTTGGTTACTTGATTGCATCCACGCTGAGGATTGAGCAAAGTCTGGCCATCCTCACTCAGAATCAGTAGAGCCTAGAGAGAATCATGGAACAGAAATTCTATGACTTGGATGTCAAGGTAACGGAAGTTCAGTCTGCAGTGGAGCAGCTCCAGGAGGACATGCAGGAGAGGAGAGGCAGGACTACCACTCATGCCTTTTCCTAGAGTGCCACGAGGCCCGAGGTCGTCTGCCGTGCCAGTTGCTGACACCAGAGCCACCACTTCAGCACCAGCTATAGCCTCAGCTCCAGCATCTTCTTCAGCTCCAACTCCAGCGACTACTTCAGCATCTACCGAAGCCTTCGTCCTTGGAGTGATCCGGACTCCACCACCACCAGAAGATCAAGCCTGAGCGTCGATTTAGCACTATGCATTTTCTAGGAACTTTTTGGTAACTTGTTGCCAAAGGGGGAGAAGATGTATAGATCATAGGCTTCGAGAGAGAGAGAGAGTGTTGCTTTTCTCTCTTGCTTTATTTGGTGGTTTTTCGAACTTGTTTGCTTTTGAGTGCTTGAGATACTACGTCATTATTTGTGAGACATTGATGATCATGTGTTTGATCATAAGCTACACTTAATGCTTGCTTATTGCTATTATCCTATCTATCTTGTGTGATCATTCACTATTCTTGGTGATGAGTGCATGTATTTCATTCTTATCATTTTGAGCGCTCCACCAAGATGTATGTGACATGGAAGAGTAACCCATGACTCTAACTCCTTATGCATTTGCAGTCCAAAGCAAATTTTAAATATGCACAAATTTAGGGGGAGCTCTTACTTATCACATACTTCTCAAAGCGATGATATATTTCATGCTTATTATCATTTGTCGAAGCTTTGATCTATATGTTGTCATCAATTACCAAAAAGGGGGAGATTGAAAGTGCAACTATCCCTAGGTGGTTTTGGTAATTCATAACAACATATAGCTCATTGAGCTAATGCTATTCCAAGATGATTATTTCAGGAAAGCTCAATGATTGGCATGGCATGGATGTGAAAGTGGAACCCTCAAAATACTAAGGACAAAGGATTGGCTCAAGCTCAAAAGCTCAAGACTCTTCATTTTGTATTTTAGTGATCCAAGATCACATTGAGTCTTTAGGAAAAGCCAATACTATCAAGGAGGGATGAGGTGTTGCTTAATGAGCCTCTTGCTTCATGTGCTTAGTGATATGCTCCAAAACCCTCAACTACTTTCCCATATCCACATATGACCTAAACCCTAAGCCAAACTCGGTCCTAGCGATTCTTCCTATCCGGCGCCACCGAGTTTCACTTGTCATTAGCCACTGCCAAACCCTAGTAATTCGGTCCTACCGATAAGGATCTCGGTCTCACCGAGATGGGGTTGCAAACTCTCTGTTTCCCTTTCATAACTTTTCAGTCTCACCGAAAGAGCGAATCGGTCCCACCGATATTTCAATGTAAACTCGGTGTTTCCCCTTTGTAACTTTTTGGTTTCACCGAGTTCCACTCGGTCTCACCGAAAGAGCAAATCGGTCCCACTGAGTTTGCCTGACCAACTCTCTGGTTAGCTAATTACGAAATTCGGTCCCACCGAGTTTGTGTGATCGGTCTCACCGAGATTACGTTATGCCCAAACCCTAACCACATCGGTCCTACCGAGTTGCATGTCAGTCCCACCGAAAATCTCTAACGGTCACTAGGTTTACATTTTCGGTCCGACCGAGTTTATTAATTCGGTCCCACCGAGATTGAAAAACTGTGTAATGGTTGGATTTTGTGTGGAGGCTATATATACCCCTCCACTTTCTTCTCATTCGATGAGAGAGCCATCAGAACACACACATCATTCCAACTCATATGTTCTGAGAGAGAACCACCTACTCATGTGTTGACACCAAGATATTTCATTCCTACCATATGAATCTTGATCTCTAGCCTTCCCAAGTTGCTTTCCACTCAAATATTCTTCCCACCAAATCCAAATCCTATGAGAGAGAGTTGAGTGTTGGGGAGACTATCATTTGAAGCACAAGAGCAAGGAGTTCATTACCTACACACCATTTGTTACTTCTTGGAGAGTGGTGTCTCCTAGATTGGCTAGGTGTCACTTGGGAGCCTCCGACAAGATTGTGGAGTTGAACCAAGGAGTTTGTAAGGGCAAGGAGATCGCCTACTTCGTGAAGATCTACCGCTAGTGAGGCAAGTCCTGTGTGGACGATGGCCATGGTGGGATAGACAAGGTTGCTTCTTCGTGGACCCTTTGTGGGTGGTTGCTTCTTCGTGGACCCTTCGTGGGTGGAGCCCTGTGTGGACTCGCGCAACCGTTACCCTTGGGTGGAGCCCTGTGTGGACTCGCGCAACCGTTACCCTTCGTGGGTTGAAGTCTCCATCAACGTGGATGTAGGATAGCACCACCTATCCGAACCACGGGAAAAACATCCGTGTCTCCAATTGTGTTTGAAATATCCAAACCCTTCCCCTTACATTCTTGCAAGTTGCATGCTTTACTTTCCGCTGCCTATATACTCTTTGCATGCTTGCTTGAATTATGTGATGATTGCTTGACTTGTCCTAAATTAGCTAAAATCTGCCAAGAACTAAAATTGGGAAAAGGTTAAGTTTTTATTTGGTCAAGTAGTCTAATCACCCCCCTCTAGACATACTTTCGATCCTACATATATCCATGGCTCACGCTCATGTATTGCGTGAAGATTGAAAAAGTTTGAGAACATCAAAAGTATGAAACAATTGCTTGGCTTGTCATCGGGGTTGTGCATGATTTAAATATTTTGTGTGGTGAAGATAGAGCATAGCCAGACTATATGATTTTGTAGGGATAACTTTCTTTGGCCATGTTATTTTGAGAAGACATGATTGCTTAGTTAGTATGCTTGAAGTATTATTATTTCTATGTCAATATGAACTTTTGTCTTGAATCTTATGGATCTGAATATTCATATCACAAGTAAGAAGAATTACATTGAAATTATGCCAACTAGCATTCCACATCAAAAATTATCTTTTTATCATTTACCTACTCGAGGACGAGCAGAAATTAAGTTTAGGGATGCTTGATACGTCTCCAACGTATCTATAATTTTTGATTGCTCCATTCTATATTATCTACTGTTTTGGGCAATATTGGGCTTTATTTTTCACTTTTATATTATTTTTGGGACTAACCTATTTTAGTGTTTCGAAGAAAAGGAATATCAAACAGAGTCGAAACGGAACAAAATCAATTGGAGAAGTTATTTTTGGAACGAAAGCCACCAGATAGACTTGGACTCCACTTCAGGAGATACGGGAGGTGCTCACAAGGGTGGGGGCGCGTCCCCCTGCCTCGTGGGGCCCCCGTAGCTCCTCCGACGTACTTCCTGCACCCATATATATCGTCGTACCCTAAAACTTTCAGAACGAACAATAGATCGGGAGTTCCGCCGCCAGAAGCCTCCGTAGCCACCCAAAACCAATCTAGACCCGTTCCGGCACCCTGCCGGAGGGGGCAATCCTTCTCCGGTGGCCATCTTCATCATCCCGGTGCTCTCCATGACGAGGAGGGAGTAGTTCTCCCTCGGGGCTGAGGGTATGTACCAGTAGCTATGTGTTTGATCTCTCTCTCTCTCGTGTTCTTGATTTGGCACGATCTTGATGTATCGCGAGCTTTGCTATTATAGTTGGATCTTATGTTTCCCCTCCCCCTCTTCTCTCTTGTAATGAATTGAGTTTCCCCTTTGAAGTTATCTTATCGGATTGAGTCTTTAAAGATTTGAGAACACTTGATGTATGTCTTGCCGTGAGTATCTGTGGTGACAATGGGATATCACGTGCCACTTGATGTATGTTTTGGTGACCAACTTGCGGGTTCCGCCCATGAACCTATTCATAGGGGTTGGCACACATTTTCGTCGTGATTCCGATAGAAACTTTGGGGCACTCTTTGAGGTCCTTTGTGTTGGTTGAATAGATGAATCTGAGATTGTGTGATGCATATCGTATAATCATACCCATGGATACTTGAGGTGACATTGGAGTATCTAGGCGACATTAGGGTTTTGATTGATTTGTGTCTTAAGGTGTTATTCTAGTACGAACTCTAGGACTGTTTGTGAGACTTATAGGAATAGCCCAACAGATTGATTGGAATGAATAACTTTGAGGTGGTTTCGTACCCTACCATAATCTCTTCGTTCATTCTCTTAGTGACTTTGGAGTGACTCTTTGTTGCATGTTGAGGGATAGTTATGTGATCCAATTATGTTATCATTGTCGAGGGAACTTACACTAGCGAAAGTATGAACCCTAGGCCTTATTTCCTATCATTGCAATACCGTTTACGCTCACTTTTATCATTAGTTACCTTGCTGTTTTTATAATTTCAGATTACAAATACCTTTATCTACTATCCATATTGCATTTGTATCACCATCTCTTCGCCGAACTAGTGCACCTATACAATTTACCATTGTATTGGGTGTGTTGGGGACACAAGAGACTCTTTGTTATTTGGTTGTAGGGTTGCTTGAGAGAGACCATCTTCATCCTACGCCTCCTACGGATTGATAAACCTTAGGTCATCCACTTGAGAGAAATTTGCTACTGTCCTACAAACCTCTGCACTTGAAGGCTCAACAACGTCTACAAGAAGAAGGTTGTGTAGTAGACATTATTCATCAATGTAATGTAGGCATGTATTCCGTATATAGTCATACGTGCTTATGGAAAAAAACTTGCATGACATCTTTTGTCCTACCCTCCCGTGGCAGTGGGGTCCTATTGGAAACTAAGGGATATTAAGGCCTCCTTTTAATAGAGAACCGGAACAAAGCATTAGCACATAGTGAATACATGAGCTCCTCAAACTATGGTCATCACCGGGAGTGGTCCCGATTATTGTCACTTCGGGGTTGCCGGATCATAACACATAGTAGGTGACTATAGACTTGCAAGATAGGACCAAGAACTCACATATATTCATGAAAACATAATAGGTTCAGATCTGAAATCATGGCACTCGGGCCCTAGTGACAAGCATTAAGCATAGCAAAGTCATAGCAACATCAATCTCAGAACATAATGGATACCAGGGATCAAACCCTAACAAAACTAACTCGATTACATGATAGATCTCATCCAACCCATCACCGTCCAGCAAGCCTACGGTGGAATTACTCACACACGGCGGTGAGCATCATGAAATTGGTGATGGAGGATGGTTGATGATGACGACGGCGATGAATTCCCCTCTCCGGAGCCCTGAACGGACTCCAGATCAGCCCTCCCGAGAGGTTTTAGGGCTTGGCGGTGGCTCCGTATCGTAAAACACGATGATTTCTTTTCTCCGATTTTTCTCTCTCCGAAAGCAAATATATAGAGTTGGAGTTGGCGTCGGAGGGCATCCAGGGGGCCCACGAGGTAGGGGGCCGCGCCCCCCAACCTCGTGAACAGAGTGTGGGCCCCCTGGTCTTCATCTTTGGCGAGGATTTTTTTTTTATTTTTTCTAAGATGTTCCGTGGACTTTCAGGTCATTTCGACAATATTTGTTTTCTGCACATAAAACAACATCATGGCAATTCTGCTGAAAACAACGTCAGTCCGGATTAGTTCCATTCAAATCATACAAATTAGAGTCCAAAACAAGGGCAAAAGTGTTTGGAAAAGTAGATACGACGGTGACGTATCAGCCTCTCGCATGCCAAATTGGCGGTTTATCTAGCGCACCGGATATTTCGTGCACCCATTGGAGATGCTTTAATGCTCCGCCGGCTGATCGCATGGAGAGTTTCGCCACCCATGCAGCCGTTAGATCGCCCTTGATCCATGCGTCTTCACGGACGCTCGCATACGTTCGTTATTTCCCTTGCGTACCACGTGCTCCTTTATCTTATCTTGCAACAGCAGCGGGCATTGCAAACCAAAGCGGCCAACAACGGCTGCAACAAAATCTTTCTTGCAAAAAAATCCGTGAGAAGAACTTTGTTAAAAAAAATCCTGCAACACAACCTATGTTACAAACAATATATTCTGCAACATAACTTTTGCTGCAATGTTTCTGCAACAAAATCTCTATTGCGAAGTAGAGGGACCACTGGATTGTGCCACATCCAACGACTCATGAGGCGACAAAATCTTTTTAAACAAAATTGTTTTGCGTATGATGAAAAGTGCGTACAATTTTTGTACGACGTGATCTCACTTGTATGTGAAATATAATCAACGGCCGTTGATGACTGTCATACAAAAATCATACTTAAGTTGTCATACGTGTAGTAAAGACTTTTTTTGAAAATATCCGCCGGCTGACGCGTAGCAGCCTCATTGGAGAAAGGCCCGTGAAACTTGCTAGAATTTAATCTATTTTGGGTCAGCCCAATAGCAATTTCAAAAATTCCTAATAAATTCTAAAGACCCACTCAGCCCATTCGTGTAAAGCAAGAAATGGAACTAAAGTTTAGTTGCTAGTTTGATAGGAGTTGGACCTCCTTATAAGGAGGTCGTTTCTCCACATGTATGAGCATGAGAATAAGAGGGACATTCACGCGCGCTCCTACTCCACCGCCCGCCTCGTCACAACACCCCACGAGTTGCGGGAATGAGCCGAGCCGATGTCTTAATTTTTGCCACGTACGACGGGTATACAAATGGTCACACGGGAGCTGAAATGTTTTGCTGTTGTGGAGATTGAATCCAAACAGCGCGCCTGTTTGGCTCCCTTTTTTTCTTCACCTCTCGCCGCAGTCTATTCGCCTCCTTCTCCTGTGCCCATAAAAGAGAGATCGCTCCTCTCCAGAGACACACACTAGAACATCGTCTTCCTCTCGCCACCGAGTTCTTGAGCACTGAGCTACTGCTACGATCTTCCACATCCCGGCTTGCGGCATGCACCGCTGGTCGGGACAGTAGGCCTCCGAAACCCCACCTCTTTGAGTCTTGTACGAGAGAAGGGTGATAAGGTTTTTTGGGGAGCGCTCTGCGTGACTACTGACACGGACACCCCGGACACCGACGATCACTTCCCCAACGCCGACTTCTTCCCCAACATCAACCACCTCTTCGACGACATGGCCAATGAGGATGTCCACCCCAACGCCAATGCTTCTGCCGCGGCTCAGTGCGTCTTCATGTTCTTTCTGTTTGAGTTTCTTTCACAGTTTCTTATTCTAGTGTATGTTCTAGATATGTTCTGTTTTAATTTATATATGCGGATGCTATTTACCTTCTCTGACTTGTTTTATCTCTGTTATAGTCATGTTTTATCTAGTATTTCCGTTCATAAAATCACATGGTAAATTGCTCATATTTGCAACAAAACTCTTGTAACTAGGCCATATGTTTAGCATAATTGCTACAAGAAACCATTGGAAATGCGCATTATAAAGGAACTTGGAACCTCTTTACCTTTTCTTTTCTTCTGTGAAGCCCGAAGAAGCTGTAAAGCTCGTAACAGGGAGCTACGGCGGGCGGTGGAGTAGCGAGGGGCAGCGGCAACACACATAGCGACGCGCGGTGGTGCGATAAGCTTGGCTCAGGCGCTCTGGGTGTTGGGGATCGATCGATTCAATTTTTTTTTGCTTTTTTGATTGGCAAGAGATGTCAAGCGTCTGGCGCAAACTCCTTCATTCATCAACCCGTAAAAAAGATCCTTCCTTCATCACACATCCCTCGCGTACCCTTTCAACGCAAATGCTGGTGGTACTTGACGGCATGGTGCTGAGGTGTACTAGTGGCGACAGCGACGTGCTCAGCAGTTCGCGTCCAGGGAGGTGGTGACGTTGGGCGCCATGGTGGCGTCGACGGCAGCTAGATTGGGCAAGAATGATGTGTCAGTATAGCTCTGAAGATGGAGTGGTAATAGTTGGCAGCGGCGGCCTCTGAGAGCGCGCCAGACCGGTGTGTGCTTCATACTCAGTAAGTGGCTTCGTTGGGGCCTCAGGTCTTAGATGTTAAACTTGACTACGAGGTCTGTGGTATTAGGCCCGAACTATCAGCATCCCTTCATCAACTAGATAGGAGTAGTGACAGATGTTGCCTAGACAGTGGCTTCAGACTTACTGCTGTATTTCTTTATAAGGTCTTTTGTGAATAATTAATAAAATGACTGCATGCATCGATTCATATGCAGAGGCCGGAGGTCTTCCTCCTTTTCTAAAAAAACCCTTTCAACGCAAAGCAAAAACAAGCATACAAGTCATGTTGCAAGCGGCTCGGTCTGCCCGCCAGTCTGTAAGGACCGCCCGGCTAAACACAATCAAAGTGGGCAGATTTTGCGGCTGTCCCACGAAGCACAACATGCACCCGCATATTTTTTTAGAGTTAACTAGGAAGATGCCCGTGCATTGCATGGAATATCAAGATGCATTTTTTTTTATAAAACACCTGTTGTGATTAACCCATGCGGAAGTATTTTCATATGTAAAAGCTAATGATATCTCGAGAAAGAGGAGAGATAAGGTGAGGAGGAGTGGAGCATGGTGGTGATTGGTGGTCGGACTGAGCAGAGGCATGGGGATGGACGACGTCGACAACGGCCACCATGCCAGATTGTTCCAAAGGCTTTCTTTTTTAATTGCTCAACAATGAGATTGTTGGAAGATAAGGGTGAACGAGGGAAGACCTTCTCTGCAAATGTGGAGAGAGATATGGATATCTTTTTACAAAATTGTCATCGTTTGCTTTCTATCCGTCGGATATAGATCGGACAGTATATATTGCAAGATGTCAGACACATCATCATTACCAACTCGGATTTTTTTATAAGAACAGAGATGTTGCCGCTTTATTTAACAACGTTCGAAATCTCATCCGAAACTACATGAAGGATGAAGTCTGGGGGAGCCCCCAACCAAACTTTACAAAGTTCATCTCCTATACGTACTTTCGCAAACTTATGCGCGGCAACATCACATAGCGCCTAACCCATGATACCTTTACCTCGGGAAACGATTGCATCAAAGTCTTTATTTTTTGAACCCATGTACCCGCATCCGTCAATATATGCCTCTCAAACCCATATTGAGATGACATGCATTGCCGTTTAAGCCGAACATCGGCCTTGTCTGGAGCTTCTATAAAATCCTGCTGCATGCAACTCAAAAAAAGAAATAAAAAATAAAAAATCCTGCTGCATGCTCCCGACTCATCCACGTTCTCTCTCTTCAAATAATCCATACCACTTTCACAAAAATAAATAAATAATCCATACCAGACTCCTCTTGCTATATGTGCAGTACTGCTCACAAATACTCTTTCGGTCCTAATGTCAAAAAAGACTCTTATATTATGAGACGAAGGAAGTAGTCAGAAAGGTGCACACGCATGTCGATTATAATTAGATTGCCGTCGACTACGTACATCACATGTCATGATTGACATCATGCACACGATAACCTTAGCTAATTAGCAAGTACCGGTGACTGTGCCTGTCGGACACACATCAACCGATGTTTGAAACGAACTTTGGTCTGCTTCTTGGGCGGAGGCGATGAGGACGGTGGCGGTGGAGAAGATCGACCACGTGAACGTCGGTGCCGAGCGGTGACCTCCTCGTGCATCGACGTCGTGCCGTGCCGTGCTGGCAGGTGTCGCTCAAGGGCGTGAACCTGACGCGGCTCAGTGGCCGCGGCGCGTTCGCCTACTACCTTCCCGGTGTACTCAAAGTTCGTACGACAGTGACCTATGGTATTGTTGCTACTCCCTTGTACTAGCTGCCAGCACGTTGTTGTTTTGAGTAAATGGTAGGAAAATCGACATTGAAGGCTAGGTTTACAAGAACCTAGCCTTCAATATCGATGTTTTCTGTAATTTACTCTGTTATTCCGGACTAAACGGGTTTGAATGACAAAATCACAGAGACAATAGTATAAGTTACTTTAAAAAATAGACAAGGAAGTTAAAAGTAAACGACGGGGGCCTATCAGCAAGATTGCAACCATGCTTAGCTCGTCGACAGCTAGACAAACACATTTGATGTGGCTGCCAGCCGGCACGCTGTGATTGGCTGGTGACCTTTTCATCACGCACGTGCTAAGTTTGAGACCACACAACGTAGCACTTTGGAAGTTTAAGCACCAAAGCACAGGATGGGCTCCAAGCTTGTGAACTACGCACAATATAATTTCAATTTTTTTTGCATAGGTGACAACTGACTTCACCTGATATCCTACTTCCTTTGTCGTGAGTCTACTGGACCACCTCATATTTGGGTCATATTTTGATTATAAATTTAAGTACTACTAATAAATTATAAACTATTGTAATAAAAATTATACCATGGAAAAGCTAGTATATCTTTTCTCTTAATTTTTTTAGCAATACAGATGGTCAAATTAACCTAAAATATGAAGGAATCCAATAAGCCGGGATGGTGCTAGTACCTCTGTGCTTTCTTTGGGGAAAAGGCTATCGTTCAAACGGCGGATCTATAGCGCAGGTGTCCACCGCCTCCCTTGATCGACACGTGGTCTACTGGACCGCGTATGTCTCTTTTCCTCCGACGGGCTAGCGGTGACGTTGGTGTTTTGTTTTGCAACATCTACTATGTTACAAGAAAGATTCCTACAACATCAATTATGTTGCATAAATTTCTTCCATGACACCATATAGAGATGAAGACAAAGGAAAAAAATTCTGCAACATCACCTCATTTGCAAATTTTTTGGCAACAATACCTTTGTTGCAAAAAAAGTGAAGACAGGAAAAATAATTCTGCAACACGACCTATGTTGCAAAAAACAAATCATGCAACAAGACTGATACTGCAAAAGAAATCCACTGTGTTACAAGAGTTTCCGCAACAAGATCATTATTGCAAAGAAGAGAAAGACGTTCAGCCGCTTGATTTTGTAGTATCTAATGGCTCGCGAGGCGGCAGATATTTTAAAAAGATCCGCCGGCCTACGCGTAGCAGCCCCCTTTCTTTGGTTGCAGAAATTTCCTAAGAAGTTAAAAATTGGCGACTTACCAGAAGTTCATATCTTCCTGCTTAAATCCGTCTCAAGCAGACAGCTAGGTAAATTTATTCTATCGAGTCTGAACCATGTGAAATCGTTTCATTTAATGCCGGCCATTCTTCTGCTCAGATGTCAGAACAAGTCTAGTCTTTGCTCCAGTCAACATGGCTGCACCTTCAAAGCATTTTTCCTAGCAAGTTCCCCCAGTTTGTCGTGAAGACCAGCACTGCAGCAGTACTCCCTCCATTTCATAATTCTTATCGTGGGTCTAGTTCAATTTTGGACACCAAAAATGCTTGTGTTCTATTTCCTCCGTTCTGAATTACTTGTCTTAGATTTGTCTAGATACGGATGTATCTAGACTCATTTTAGTGCTAGATACATTCGTATCTAAACAAATCGAAGACAAGTAGGAGTAATTTGGAACGGAGGGAGTAGCTATTTGCATGCAAAGTTCCATAGCGAGATCTTATCCATGGTTTTCTGGGAAAAAAATTACAAATTCATTGCTTCAAATTGTATTTGCAAAGCTTTTCTTCGAGTCATCATTTTTCTTGTCTGGAACTTCCCAGTGCCATAGCACCAGAAAATCTTGCGCACATCTACAACAACCGAACAACTTTGATGATGTTTCTTATTTTTTTAGTCCTATTTTTTTCAAATGTACTATTTATGACGGGAACATAATTCGCCATGCTCTTTTCTTAGATAGAAGGCTATTGCCCGGCCTTAAGAATGAGGCCCTAGAGTACAACAAAGCAAAGTAACAGAATTACGGAAGGGGAGGACGCCGATGCCCACGCCCACGCTCCTGCGGCGAGCCGCTCCGGCGCCCGCAGCCACGGAGACCCCCACTGCTGCCGCTGCCATGCTTCCCCACCGGCCAAGCCCCTCTCCCACCTCTCCCCGTTTCCCCCCAGGCTTCTCCACCCCAAGATTTGTGCGTCAGTCCCTTGTCCCAGCTCTGTTTCCGCAGCTGCTCTCAACCGGGCCAGATCTGGCCTCCCCGCTGCGGTCTCCGGCTCGCCCAGGCTCCTCCTGTGTGCCGGATTCTCCCCCGGAAGATCCGCCCGCTATTACTGCTACTGTGCCAGGTCCAATCCTCAAGGTTCGCTTTGCTCTTGATGGAGATCTGCCATGCCCACCTCCCCTGCAGCGCATTCATGGCGCCCCAAAGCCATGCCTCAAGGCGTCGTCGACTCTGGCCTTCAATGCCCTGCAAGACGCGACGCGGTCTGCTGCTCCCTCGAGCCCAGTGTTGCCGCAGGCGACTTCAATCGAGCCGTTGGGGATGGATTCCAGCCCAGAGGAAGAGTGGCAACTCGTAAAGGCGCCGTATTGGTGGCGAGCTCTCTCCCCCACCCACCAGCATTCAAGCCAACGATTTCTGCATTCAGCTTCCCCGCCTACCGGCAGATCTTTTGTCAAGCCTCGCCGCAGAGTTTGCCACAAATGCCTGGAGAAGGGCCACAACAAAATCGACTGTCGAGACCCGTATAAGTGCCTGATTTGTCAAAGAAGCGGACATCGAGCGCGTCAATGCTCAAACTCCCCCCCCCCTCCAGGCCCGCAGCTCTGCCAAAGTTCCACCACACCTCAACCGACCAGCCTGCCTGCTCCGTCTACTCCGGACCTGCTCCTCGTCGCACCTTCGCTGCCTGGGTCAGTGATGCCGCGGGTGGGCAACCCCTCGCTGCGGCCTGCTGAGGGCCATGTGGTCGTGGTTTCCACGCCGGCGATGGACGCCCAGGCGGCCAGCCTCGCCAACCTCGCGGCGGTTGTGTGGCTAGGTGGCAACCGCCCGGTAGTGAGCGCCTCTGTCATCAGAGAGGTTGTGGCCTTGCACACGGGCGTCGACCGCTCCCTGCTGAAGATGGTGCCTTTCTACCCCGAAGACTTTCTCGTCAGGTTCGACTTCCAGCATCACTGTGACTTGGCGACGGCCGGCCCTGGCCGGTTCTCCCGCTTCAGCTCCGACTTCGGCAACCTCGACATCCACATAGCCAGGTGGTGCCTCAACGCACACGCCGACGCTGTCCAAGCCGACTATCACGTCCATCTCTACATCGAAAATATGCCACTCAACGCCTGGAATGACTCCGTTGCCGCGCAGGTGCTTGGTCTGAACACTTTCCTGCACTATTTCGACATCGCCTCTGTGCAGTGCGAGGACGCAGCCACGCTCAACCTATGGGCTTGGTCAGCCGACCCCAGCAAAATCCCCAAGGTGCTGCTTGTCACTTTCACCTGCAATCAGCCGCCGGCAGGCAGCACCCCGGCCACCGGGCGCCGAGGTCTACGGCGCCGTGTCCTGGTCCATCTAGACCGGATCGAAGATTTCCTTCCCGACTCGGAAGGCAGGATCCCTCGACGGCCGCGCCCGCACCCCCCCTTCGACTGGTGCTATGGTGTCGTGGACGGCGAGGCCCGTTCACGCGAGGCGGCTGCTCGGCGTGGGGACCATGACGGCCGTGACCGGCGCGACGGCGACCGTGACAGGGACGACGATCGTGACGAGCGCGGCAGGCGCGACGACCGCAAGACTTCCTCCTGGCATGGTCTCTTTCGGAGCCGCTCTAGGGCCCCTCGCCGTGATGATGAGCGGGCTGGAGGCTCGCGCGATGACCGGCGGCGAGATGACCGCGACTCTCGCGGCCGCTATGACGGTGGCAGGAGGCGTGTCCTGCCAGACGCCCGGAAGATTGACAAGGCCAAGGTGCAACGCCTTCCTGATGGTGCAGTCATCCCAGCTTCAGGCAGAAGGGCTCGGCATCGGGCAGCCTGCCCGGAGAGACGCTCTCGCTCCTGTGAGGTGATCTGCACCAGGCGCACGGAAGACACTCGTGGCAGATCACCACCGCCATCTCCCAGGACCACCTCCCGCGATGTGATCGAGCTGCAGCCCTCCCCAACGCTCCCTGCCTGGCTGTCCTGTGCAACTTCATGCCTGGGCTCACCGATGTCTCCAGAGAAGCCCCCAGGCTGGTCCTCCCCAGTTCATTTGCACCAACGATCAGGCTCGATGCCGCCAAGCCCATGCACTCCTCTCCATGTGCCTGCTGATGAAGACCCAGCAATGACGAGCCATATGACTAAAGCAGCCCAGAACCTGAGTGGTCCAACCTGCACTCCACTATTTGTGCCTTGCTCACAAGCCATTCTCCCGACGCCCAGCTCCACCCCGCCGAAGCCGCCGACTACCAGAAGGAAGACACTTGCTGGAATCACAGGACTGAGCCTGATACGTAGCAGCCCAAGATTGCAAGCAAAGAACCGTGACATGCCGATCGCTCAACTGGCAGAGAAATTGCTTTGCCAACGCTTGGGGGTTGTAGATGAGGGGGAGATGATCACAGAGGCAGCCATTGCCAAGTATGTGGCTCTGTTCCGTGGCTAGCTACCGGACCTGGCTGTCGCTGCACTTAGAGCCTTGTTCAGGCTCGACTGTGACCTCGCTACTGCGGTGGAGGATGCCTTGCTTGACCATGGTGGAGGTGCTGGGCTAGAACTTCAAGCTCAAGGCGGAGAAGACGCGGCGACTGCTTGATGCCTCTGCCATGACTAGTTGCTGATGTAACCCAGTTATCATGATTAGTCACTTTCTTATTGTTGTTCTCCCAGTTACTCTAGATAGGCCTGTTTGTAGCTCTGATCTTCAACTACTCTCTGTTGTCGCCTTGGCAAGGCCCTTATTTGTGCTCCATGTTACCCCTGATGTAGCCCTTGTTTGCAATGAATGAAAGTCTGTCCATCCTAAACTGGAACGTCCGTGGCCTAAACTGTCCCAACCGTCGTGCAACTGTTCATGAGACTATCGCTGCTACTTCCTGTAACCTTGTTTGTCTACAGGAAACCAAATTGGCTGCTGTTGACCCTCTCTTGGCTGCTTTTTTGGGTGGCCAAAGACTAAAAAGCTTTGCTGATAGGCCTGCTGATGGCACCAAGGGAGGAATTCTCCTTCTCTGGAATGAAGACTTCCTTAAAGTGGATAACATTTCAACTGGTACCTTCAGCATCTCTGCAACCATCACTATTGTCAACTCTCTCACTTCCTTCAAGCTCACTTCGGTGTATGGCCCTACTAGAGGCAACCTGAAAGATGCTTTCTTTCAAGAGCTTGTGAGCCTCAAGCCCCAGTTGGGTACCAGGTGGCTTGTTACGGGAGATTTCAATCAAATATACCGCGCTCGCGACAAAAACCGTGCAAACGTCGATCGCTCTCGCCTCGTGCGCTTCCGAAACTCACTCAACACCTGTGAGCTGAAAGAAATTCACCTCCAGAATAGAAGGTTCACCTGGAGCAACGAGCAAACTAACCCGACCTTAAGCAAGTTGGATTCTTTTTTCTGCAATGAGGACTGGGACGTTGACTTCGGCACTCACATCCTTCATGCCCTATCGTCCTCGCTCTCAGATCACTGTCCACTCCTTCTGGCTAGCGACAGGGGGCCACGGCGACCAAAAACCTTTCGTTTTGAAATTTTTTGGGCCAAAATGCCAAACTTCAAGAAGACGGTACAGGATGCTTGGAAGGAGGACACTAGTCATTCTGAGCCCTTTCAGGTGCTCTTTCACAAGCTAAAAAGAACAAGTCAGCGCCTTAGGAAATGGAGCAAGACAATCTTCTCGAATCACAAAATCCAACTCCACATGGCCCTTGAGATCATCCTTCGCCTCGATGTGGCGCAAGAATGCAGGATGCTTAGCCTGGCTGAATGGAACCTGAGGAAGGACCTCAAGAGAAAGGTTGTCGCCCTGGCTGTCCTCGAGCGGGCAAGGAAAAGGCAGAGTTCAAGAATTAAGTTGCTCAAAGAGGGGGATGCAAATACACGTTTCTTTCACCTCCGTATCAACCATCGCCGAAGGAAGAACTTTATCCACCGTATCAAGCACAATAACTGATGGGTCACGAGCCATGATCACAAAAAGGATATTATCCAGCACCACTTTGCAAAAGCCATTGGAAGGCCCCCCCACGCTCCAAGGACTTCAATTGGGGCTGCATCCCACCTTCGAATTGTGATCTTTCAGAGCTGGGTGCCTTGTTCACTAAGGAGGAGGTCTGTGCTGCGATCAATGAACTACCAGGGGACAAAGCCCCGGGCCCGGACGGATTCACGGGACTTTTCTTCAAAGAATGTTGGGACATCATAAAGCCAGAGATTATGCGAGCTATTAACAGTTTTTCCAACCTGCATGTCAGGAACCTCCACTGGATCAACTCAGCTAACATCGCTCTCATTCCTAAAAAGGATGGGGCGGAGGACATCTCTGATTTCCGACCAATAAGTCTCATTCATGTGGTTGCAAAAATAATTGCTAAAATGATGGCCACTAGGCTGGCGCCTCACATGCCCGCTCTGGTTTCCAACACGCAAAGTGCATTCATCAAGAAAAGAAGTATACATGATAACTTCATGTACGTCCACAATCTGGCCAGTCGATTTCATCGAACCAAATCCCCAACTTTGCTATTCAAAATGGATATCAAAAAAGCCTTTGACTCGGTCCGATGGGACTACCTCATGGATTTGTTGCGTCACAATCATTTCCCGAACCGTTTATGTGATTGGGTTTCAGCTCTTCTCTCCACGGCCTCATCTAGAGTGCTTCTCAATGGCATTGCGGGCGACCCTATCAAGCATGGATGTGGGCTACGACAGGGAGACCACTATCGCCACTGCTCTTTGTCCTTGCCATTGACCCCCTTCACAGTATCCTCGCTAAGGCAACTGAGCAAGGCAACCTCCATCCCCTCCGTGGAAATCCTATTCGGGCATCCTTGTATGCTGATGACGCGGCCATCTTCGTTGCGCCAGTCAAGGAGGACATCCAATTCCTGGCTGCGACACTGAGCTCCTTTGGTGAAGTCACTGGCCTTGTCACCAACTGCACGAAGAGTTTGGTTGCGCCCATTCGTTGTACCAATATCGATCTTGATGACATCCTTCAGGCCTTCCCTGCCGTCCGGACCGCCTTCCCCATGCGATACCTTGGCCTTCCGCTCTCAGTCACGAGACTTAAGCGCATACATTTTCAATACCTCGAGGACAAGGTCGCGGGCAAGCTTCCACCTTGGTCGGCTCTCCAGGTGGCTGCCCCTGGACGCATAATTCTGGTCAAAGCGGTCCTCACGGCCATCGCAATCTATCACCTAACACCTTTTGAGCTCCCTGCTGAAGTTTGGAAGAAAATTGACAGCCTCAGGCGTGCCTTTCTTTGGGCAGGCTCTGATAAGGTTTCTGGCGGCAAGTGTAAGGTCAACTGGAATACTATCTGCAAGCCCAAGATCTATGGTGGCTTGGGTGTCCTAAACCTTGAGAAATTTGCGACCGCACTTCGACTCCGCTGGTTGTGGTTCGAATGGGCCGACCCCCCCAAGACTTGGTCCGGCATGGAAACACCTTGTAGCGATGGTGACAAGGACCTCTTTGCGTCTTTCATGACGGTGACCATTGGTGATGGTAAAAAGCTAAATTCTAGGAGTCTTCATGGCTTCATGGTCTCCGACCCAGAGATGCCGCGCCCAAGATCTTTGAGATATCTAAAAAGAAGGAGTGCCTGGTCAGCAAGGCCCTGGACAACAACTTCTGGATCAGGCAGATCGATACTAGTAAGGGCCTCACCTTGAACCATATCCAGGAGTTCGCTGCCCTTTGGGAGATGCTTCATGATGTTACTCTCAACTCAGACACGAAGGACACAATATCTTGGAAATTCACTTCTAGTGGTGAATATTCGGCGGCCACAGCTTACAAGGCACAGTTCGCGGGGCAAGTTCTCAGTCCAACCTCTACCACAATCTGGAAGGCTTGGGCTCCGCCTAAGTGCAAGTTATTTGCGTGGTTGATCGTTCAAAACCGAGTGTGGACGGCCGATCGTTTGCAGCGACGGGGATGGCCAAATTGCGTCCTTTGCCCCCTATGTAAGCAGGTTCAGGAGTCCGCTGCTCATCTCCTATTCCAGTGTAGATTCACCGTCCGCATTTGGAATGAGGTCGTCGCTTGGCTAGGCATGCACGGTCAATCACCGATGACTTGGCGACACGAGGTCTCTGTTCATGATTGGTGGCTAAAAACGATCGACTCAGGCGGCTACATCAAGAAGGCGATCGTCTCCGTGATGATGCTTGTCTCGTGGGAAATTTGGAAGGAGCGAAACACTAGAGTTTTCCGCAACACGGCTACCCCGACTTCCGTTGTTGTTGCCAAGATCAAAGAGGAAGCCCACCTTTGGGCGCTGGCTGGAGCCAGGCACCTGAGTACTCTAATGTTGCGAGAGTAGTCTTTTTCTTTTTGCCGCTCTACGGCTTATGTCTAGACCTTCTCCTTAATTAATGAAAATGGCAAGTCTTTTGCCTCGTTTAAAAAAAAGTAACAGAATTTCAGCCAGCAGCAGTTACATGAACCAAGGTGCATCCAAAGGGCGACGCAACACCGGTCATCAAACAGCAAAGGAAAAGCGATACAAGGGCCCATGCATGTAACACACAACACAACATGGGCCTTGTACAATGCTAGATGCTTAGGGAGGTGCTTAAAAAAGTAAACCATATTTAAGCACTAATGCCTATTTCTAGAGAAGAGACGCTTAATTAATACTCTGTATAAATAAGCACCGGTGCTTAAGAAAAGTCCGATTTATTTCTCCAAACACCTTTCCTAGGCACCTTTTATTGTACTACAAGGCCTAAGGGTGCAGCAGCACACCAAAGAACTGATAAAGGGGCTGTTTGGTTGCAACCCTGAGGAGCATGCCTGAGTTTTTCTCATGCCTGAGTGTGGCCTGACGTTGTATCATAAATTGATTGATCAGGCACATCTCCTATACAGGCAGGTTTGCTTGATAACCTGAAACCACACTTAGGTTTGCTTGATAACCTGGAACCACACTTGAACATGTATGGCGTACAGGCAGTGTTTGGCTTGCCAAGTGGCATGAGTTGCATTCAAAATAGTATTTTATTGTAGATGCTCAGGCAGGAAAGGAAGAAGACGCGGCCATGCTCAGGCGTCGAATTTCATAGGCAGACACGTAACTTTGCACATGCAATAATTTTAAGGCTAAACTGTCAGGACACCAACCAAACAGACCTCAGGCAGGTTACACTAAGGGCTCCGGTCAGGCAATCGAGCTCAGGATGGCAACCAAACAGCCCCAAAGAGCCCGTCGCCTAGGCAGTGGCGAGGCGAGACGCCTTCCTGATGGATGCCACGCGCGCTCTCAAAGCTGTCCAAGAGACCAAGAGTTGATCAAGCGATGGTAATATCCATCAGATCCCAGACTACATGATTCCGAAAAATCTTAATTTTTGCCGGAATTCGCCGCGCTCTTGCTCGTGTATACCAGACTAATTCTACCCTCTACAGCTCGGCTGATCTAAATCAATACTCCTTGAAAAGGAAACTATTGTTGTTCATGCTGACCCCAAATATCTCGTCGTAGCACAGACACCCAAGCAATTTGTAAATCCGCAGGTTAAGTTCATGTAGAAAAAAGATACAGTGAAAGTGCTTAAAAGTTGTCAACAACAGATGCGCAGAACCAGAGCTAGCACGTTTGCCAGCTGGGCTGTGTCTTCAGAGTCTACTTCAGAGTCCGGAAGTGCCTCACGTACGATGAAAGCTGGTCCGATTTGGTACGATAGTGCAGTCCACCGTGGCCATACTACTTCCTACAGAAATCGTACGTTTCTGTCGTACGTGTAGCAATGCTCTTCAGAGTCTTTTGCCGGTGGCTCATGTTTATGCTTTGTTTTAGTGGTATTTAGTGTAGAAATGAACCATGGCCAATTGGCCATAGTATTTCTAGTCCTTTTCTAATTGTTTTGGTGTGGTTTTGAACCAGGTATCTCACGTGATCAACCCATTGTGACCTCTTACGGCACTGGTGTGACAGCATGTGTATTAGTTTTGGCGGGTTTCGTTGGGATTTGAGATAGTGACGGAGCTTCATGGGGCCAAAGGAGGCC
>NC_041388.1:52279455-52352721 GCF_002162155.2 Triticum dicoccoides
TAGGAAAACTGTTAAGTATGACTCTAATTATTAGGCTTGAATATTCAAGATTTCTCAAGAGTCATGCATAACTTATCTTTTTTGCCCCCTCAACTATGATTAGCCCCCCTCAACAATCTTCATCAAGCTCTGCCACTGATTTGATATTGCAAGATTAACTTTGACGATGCTAAGTTGTGTTGCTAAAACTTAATTTCCCGTTTTAGGGCCTTCACCGTCTCGGCAAAACTAATGCTGTTGTGTATGATGGATCATGGACTGCTGAGACCTTCCACGTACGAATCGATTCTGCCGGCCGGAGATGCAAGAGAAACTTGCCAATCGATTTTGCCGGCCGGAGATGCAAGAGAAACGTACGCGAACCTGCTGATCTGATCTGAACACACGCACACGGCGTCAGATGGGATGGGATTAATTTAGTTAATTAAATTATCATCATTAAAGAACAAATCTACATCTAATAAGGAATTACCAATATATCCTAAAGAAAATTTTTAACCGATCCATACCGACCATTGGATCAACTAAATACTGCATACTATTTTGGATAGTATGATGTACGGTAAAAAATCTCGAATTGAATGGGGTGCTCACCCCGACACGCCAGTTGCTACTGCTGTTTAGTTTCACGCGCAGTGTATGGAGCACCATCTTGTGTACCTCCACTTATCATGAAGGCCGTGGGTGTAAGGTTGTGGAAGCGATGCTATTTGGCGTCTTCAATGTAAATTATTGAAACGGAGAAAAATTGAATATAGCTATGTGAATCAATAATTGATGATTCACCTTTCTGTGATCTCTTTTTCGCCTTGAGGGAAATAATAAATACATCTATAATACATTCATTTCAACGATTAATTAATGTGGATTGGAGGGGGTAACAAAATTCCGCTACCGTATTTAAACATGGTGTGCTTTCTACAACTGATTTTTGTAACTTGTATGAATATACTCCTTCCATTTCATAATATAAGAGCATTTTTGACACTATCACTAGTGTCAAAAAACACTCTTATATTATGTGATGGAGAGAATAATTCTGTATAAAAACGCTCTTAGGCCCCTTCCAATACTCCATCTTGTACAGGTGTTAAGGTTGCCAACTAAGCAAAAAATATGATGTGGCATGCTAGTTAAGAAGAGAGAATAGTATGGTGACCCTAGAAAGAAACGGTGCTAATCACGTTTGCCTAGATAGAAGCACAATTCTAAGTCTACAAAGAATTAAATGTACGAAGATTAGCACCCAAAAGCTTAGCACCTTTGCATTGTGGACTTGACTTGCTAAGACATTTAATATGCTTAGCACCTCATCTAAGTACATTTGCATTGCTGGAGGTCTTATATTACGAAGGGGTAATTCTGTATCACTATGAATCTACGATGCACCTGTACAAAATTGTCAAAATCATCTGATGCAAAAGAACATGTTGATCTGCTCCTCATTTCAGCAGGGAGGATGTCTCGGTCGAGCTTGCTGTTAGGGTGGTGCCGGCGCTGCTGCTGCTGACGCCCGTTGCAACTGAAGAAGTGCCAGTGCTGCTGCTGCCGACGCCCGTTGCAACTGAAGACGTGCCAGTGCTGCTGCTGCCGCCTGTGGCAGCCGAAGATGTGGTGAAAGTGCCGACCTGCGGCATGAAGGTCGCCACCGGCATCCTCGACGGGAGGCCGGGCAGCGCCGCCTCGAACCGCAGCGCGTTGACGGCCTGCCTGATCGTCGGCCTCAGGCTCCGATCCGGGTGGGCGCACCAGAGCCCGACGACCATCACGCACTCCATCTCCTTGCCGTCGAATTCCCCCTGCAGCCGCTCGTCGGCGGCGTCGACTATCCTTCCCCTGCCGTACCAGTCCCAGACCCACTGAGTCAGGTGCATCGTGTCGTCCTCGTGCTCAGCAATAATAACCAGGGGGCGCCTGCCGCAGGCGATCTCAAGGAGGACGACGCCGAGGCTGTAGACGTCTGACTCGGCGTTGGTCTTGCCGGTGATCATGCATTCCGGGTCCATGTACCCCATGGTGCCGGCGAGCACCGTCGTGTGCGATCCCCGGCCATGGTCGACGAGCCTGGCCAGCCCGAAGTCGCCGAGCTTGGCGGCGAATGAGGCGTCCAGCATGACGTTGCTTGGCTTGATGTCCCTGTGCAGCACGCACTGCTCCCACTCCTGGTGAAGGTAGAGGAGGGCAGAGCCCAGTCCCAGCACGATCTCGTGCCTCACCGGCCATGGCAGCACGGTGGCGTTGTTGCGGCCGTAGAGGTGCGTGTCGAGGCTGCCGTTGGGCATCAGCTCGTAGACGAGGAGCAGCTCGCCGCCGCCGTGGCACCAGCCGATGAGCTGCACCAGGTTCCGGTGCCGGAGCCGGCTTATGATCCGCACCTCCGAGGCGTACTCCTTCTTCCCCTGCTTGGACCCTTTGGAGACTCTCTTGATGGCCACATCAAGCTTCATCTCTTTGAGGTGTCCTCTGTAAACCGAGCCGAAGCCTCCTTCCCCGAGCTTCTTCTCGTCGGAGAAGTTGTCGGTGGCGATGGCGAGTTCGCTGTAGCGAAACCGCTTGGGCCCGGTCCCTTTCTCGAAGTCGTCTTCCATGGCCGGGTCGTCGCCGTCGAAGAAGCTGCCCTCTTCCAGCTGCTGCTCCCTTTCCAGCTGTCGCTTCCTCCGTCGCCGCCGTAGAGAGAGGCAGATCAGGGAGCCCAGAATGACCAACAGCGCTGCAGAACCGACAGAGAGGCCGACCGCCAGCGCTGTTCTTGAGGAAGACGATGATCCTCCCGGCTGTGGAGAGGACGGCGGTTCAGGCGGGAGGGTGATGCCGAAAGCACCAAGCTCGTACCTGACGTAGCAGCTGAACGCCTTGATTGCGCCGCCGGTCTCGTTCGTGAAACGCCTCCGGAGCTGGCCGACCACCGAGACAAGGCACCTGGTGCACTCGGTGGCGTTGAGGTCCCTGGTGCACTGCGCCAGCCCGTGCACCAGCCTCGCCGGGTCGCCGTCGTACGGCGTGGTCGCGTTCGCCACCCGCGACGGCGAGCCCGCGGCGCGCCCCGTGAGGTCGGTCATGAGCGTGAGCCACGCGTTGAGCATCTTGTCGGGGTCAACGGCGAAGGCGATGGCGCGCACGAAGAAATTGACGTCGAGGTCGGCGGTGGAGAAGAAGGAGGGCGGCGGCGAGTAGCGGAGCACGCAGGCGTCGTAGGCCGCGCGTACGCTCCGGCTCCCCGGGCACGCCGTGGTGATCCCCAGTGGAGCGCCGGCCAGGCACTCCCGGCACTGCGTCGCGTTGCGGTCGGCGTAGCACATGATGAGGCCGAAGACCTGGTCGGCCGTCCCCGGCGCCCCAGCCGTGCCGTTGTAGAACCAGCCATTGCCCCCGGCGGCCGCGGGGAGGCCGGCGAGGAGCTCGTCGAGGTTCCTCTTGTACGGGCTGCCGTCGGTGTAGTTATCAGCGGTCGAGCAGCTAGGCCCGCCCGGCAGCAGGGGCTTGGCACGCTGACCAACCGCCGCGCGGCACAGCGAGGCGACGGCGGCGAGGAGCACAAGTGCACGCCGGGAAGCCATCGACGGTGACCGGCCGGGGACGGAACGCCGCGGCCAGGACGTTCACCTAATCAGTCACCTGCCTCTCTCTGCCGTCTCGGTTGCAGAATTTTCAGGAACAGGGTTGAAAGTCAAGATTGGCGACTTGGAATGGGAGGTTATATCCTCTGCTGCTAAGATCTGTCTTAAGCAGATGAAATGAATTTGGACTGTGGACCGCGTCAAATCATTCTATTTTAATGATGATGCACCGACCAAACCTTGTGATCAGACGTCAGAACAAAGTCTAGCTAGACAAGTCACCGTCGCTGAACCTGGCCCTGCACGCAAGTTCCTATCAAGTTCAGATAAAAAACGAGGGCAAGTTTCCACATGTGGTCAAAGCCGTGGCGTTACTGTGTATAGACTGCAAATATAATACTACTGCTGGATCTGGCCGAAAGTAGGACTAGTAGACTGCACAGTGTAGTGGTCGAGATCAAGTCCTGGACGCCGTCAGGTGCGACTCTGCCATCCATATTCAGCAGCAAAGAGTCTGTCGTTTTTTTTCTCTTCAAGAAAGGATTTGGTGCAAGAATGTCTGGCCAAGTCCAACGCCCCAAAAGGAGGTCCGTTTCATCAGGATTTTGTCTATTTAGGCAGGAAAACGGACAAGGACGCCCGCTTGCGGTCGTGTGGTTGTTGATGCGTCCAACAGGCAGACCGCATCCGAAACTGTCCGTTTTTTCGACCTGAATTTAAACCCCAGAAAACCCAAATAAGCATTGGAAATAACTCAAAAAACATTAATATAAACATTAAAACGTCGACATTACACAAGTTCAACACATTAATATAAACAAAAATATTTAAAACATTAAAAAAAACTAGATAAGGCCGTCGTCTCCTTCCGTAGCCGCCGTCTACTTTTCGTCGTCGTCGTTGCCGGTGAAGTCGACGTATGGAGGTGGTTGCCAGAGGTGGGATGGTGGCCCGCTGCGGTGGTGCCTGCACGACCTCTTCGTGCGGCGGGGATGGTGACCACTGATCGGCGTCCACGTCGGGCATGAACGACCAATGCCTGGTTCCATTCCATCAGCTCCTCCTTCGCTCCTCCTTCGCAGCCTCTGGCCGCACCTCCTCCATAGCCTCCTCCTTGACGTAGGCATCGAGCTCGGGGAAGGCGGCGTCGCCAGCCGCTGACAGGGCCATCATCTCCTCGAGGCCCTGCCATTGATGCTTGTCGTGGGTGTGGAGGGAGTCCTCCATCACCTGCCTCATGATGTCCTCCTCCTCGGCGGCCGTCATTGGCTCGGGTGGTGGCGGGGACGGCGATGGCGTAGGGGTGAGGCCGCGCGGCTGGGGCGGGCTGGGAGCGTGCCCGCCGCGGGCTCGGTGGATGGCTTGCAAAGAACGACTGTTGTAGGATGTCGTGCTCGTCGTTGAGCCACGTATCCCACAGCGGTGAGTCGACGGTGTACCTCCGGTCGTCGATGAGGTCCGAGGCAGGCGGGCGCGGCCGCTCACCGGGATCGGGGGGATAGGCACCCGATCCGCGGAGAGGTGCCAGTTGTTGGGGAGGTGCACGTTGCCCCACGGCAACGGCGTGCGCGTCTCCCAGTACCTCTTGCAGACCTCCGCCTTCACGTACGACCGCTGACAAGGTGGGGCGCCATCCGGCGAGATATGGAATGCGGGAGGTGGAGATGGAGTGGGGGAGCCGCGACGCCAGCCGAACGATGACCCGGCCTCGTGGTCGTGCCTTGCCTTACGACCGGGGAACCAGCGGCCCACCATTGTCGCCTACGGGGAGGTGGAGGAGCGAAAGGCTAGGTTTTGGCTATCGGGCTATGAGGAGGCACGCGTCGCCGGAGTAGGGAAGTGGAATGTGGACTCCCACCAGCCCACGTCTTCCACATTAAAAAGGACGGCGACCGCTAGGCCTAACTGGCTGCCAAGTGGGGCCACCCGCGTGTGCGTCATAAATGAGGGCGATGGATGGTAGGTGGGCGGCTTCCACACGGGCTTGAGACGGACGCGGAGCGAGCACATGGGTGTTTGTTCGTCGTCCATGTGGACACAAAGCCGACAGAAGTTTGAGCCGGAAATGGGAGAACCGGACATAAAAAGGACAGAAAATGGAGATGGGGTCACGCGTTGGCCATGTGGTCTGTCCGTTGGGGCCCAAACGGACAGACGCGGACAGGATGAGGTCGCGCGTTGAAGTTGACCTCAACTCATCTCATAACGCTCAAACCTAGTTTGGTATCCCGAATCTTCCACGAAACGCTCGGCACAAATACTTTCTCCGTCCCGAAATTGTAGGGGAACGTAGTAATTTCAAAATTTTCCTACGCGCACATAGGATCATGGTGATGCATAGCAACGAGAGGGGAGAGTGTTGTCTACGTACCCTCGTAGACTGTAAGCGGAAGCGTTTATCAACGCAGTTGATGTAGTTGTACACCTTCACGATCCATCCCGATCAAGTAACGAACGTACGACACCTCCGCGTTCAGCACACGTTCAGCTCGATGACGTCCTCGCCTTCTCGATCCAGCAAGAGGGGCGAAGTAGTAGATGAGTTCCGGCAACACGACGGCGTGGTGACGGTGTTGGTGAAGAACAATCTCCGCAGGGCTTCGCCTAAGGACTACGTAAACTATGACGGAGGATAAACTAGAGGGGACGGGGTAGTTGACACACGGCTTGGTGTTTCTTGATGTGTCTAGGGTGCTAGCCCTACCCCTCTATTTATATGTTGAGCCTTGCGGTCGAAACTTGGAGTAAAAGCCTCCACAAAGTTGGTTTCACCTGAAAGGCAAGAGTCCTTCTCGGACTCCAGGGCCAGACCCCAGGGTTCCCGGCGTCTGGCCCCAGACGCCAGGGACCCTGGCGTCTGGCCCCTGGACTCCGGAAAACTTCCTTTTGCGCTTTCCAAAAACCTTGTGGGCTTTCCCCTTTGGCCCAAATAAAGTGTTCTCGTACCCAAACATTTTGGGAAACATCCGGAACCCCTTCTGGTGAATTCTGGAACCCTTCCGGTGACCAAAACACTCTTATCCCATATATCAAACTTTATCTCCGGACCATTCCGGAGTTCCTCGTCATGTTTGTTATCTTATTCGGAACTCCGAACAACATTGGGTCACCAACATACATAACTCATAGTACTATATCGTCAACGAACGTTAAGCGTGCGGACCCTACGGGTTCGAGAACTATGTAGACATGACCGAGACACCTCTCTGGTCAATAACCAATAGCGGGACTTGGATGCCCATATTGGCTCCTACATATTCTACGAAGATCTTTGTCGGTCAGACCGCATAACAACATACGTTGTTCCCTTTGTCATCGGTATGTTACTTGCCCGAGATTCGATCGTCGGTATCTCAATACCTAGTTCAATCTCGTTACCGGCAAGTCTCTTTACTCGTTCCATAACACATCATCCTAAAACCAACTCATTACTTGCAATGCTTGCAAGGCTTAAGTGATGTGTATTACTGAGTGGGCCCAGAGATACCTCTCCGACAATCGGAGTGACAAATCGTAATATCGAAATACGCCAACCCAACAAGTACCTTCGGAGACACCTGTAGAGCACCTTTATAATCACCCAGTTACGTTGTGACGTTTGGTAGAACACAAAGTGTTCCTCCGATAAAGGGGAGTTGCATAATCTCATAGTCATAGGAACATGTATAAGTCATGAAGAAAGCAATAACAACAAACTAAATGATCAAGTGCTAAGCTAACGAAATGGGTCAAGTCAATCATATCATTCTCCTAATGATGTGACCCCGTTAATCAAATGACAACTCTTTGTCTATGGTCAGAAAACATAACCATCTTTGATCAACGAGCTAGTCAAGTAGAGGCATACTAGTGACATTCTGTTTTTCTATGTATTCACACATGTATCATGTTTCCGGTTAATACAATTCTAGCATGAATAATAAACATTTATCATGATATAAGGAAATAAATAATAACTTCATTATCGCCTCTAGGGCATATTTCCTTCAGAAATAACTTTCTCAACTTTATATTAATTTTAATAGAAAGTTGCACTAAAATTGAGATACTTATCATAAAACGAAAGGAAGTACCTCGCAATACAAACATCCAAATATCTCGGGAGATTCAAGAAAGGATTTGGTGCAAAGAATGTCACAACTTGAAGGTGCAGTTACCCTACCATGTTCTATTGGGGAACGCACTACGCAGAAAATGTTACGCTATACGATCACGCCCAAGATAACTACATTGCAAGAATTCTTTATGTGTGACACCAGCGTTTCTTCTTTAGTTTCCTCACTCTAGTGTTCCCATTTTTCTTTTGGTACTACATGCAAATGCTCGGTTTACTGTTTTTTAATTTGCAAAACAATGTGAGAGTCGAGATGAAAATCTTTGCTCACCTCTTCAACTTCTTCTCCTTGGGGGAAGCTCATGGATTTAAGATAGATAGCATCATAAATTGAAAATGTACAATGGACAACAACATTTCGCGTAAAGAAATCAGACATTGTACAACAACAACAACAAAGCCTTCCGGTCCAAACAAATTAGGGTAGGCTACAGGACAAAAATAATTGGACATTATAAATACAAAAATCTGATAAAGAGGAGGAAAAAATGACCATCACTCCCATCTTAGTCTCTACTTTTATCTCTACTGTAACATATACGAAGAGCAGGGGAGGGTCTGTACCTGTGCCTACCAAGAAGCCACTCGCCCGCCGCCTAGCTACACTATTGCTTGCTCGCCGTAGAGGGAGAAACGTGGATAGCTATCGTCGGAGAGGGAGAAATGATGAGAGGCATCATTGGAGAGGGAGAAACGGGAATAAGCATTGTTGGAGAGGGGGAAACAAGGAGAGGCATTGCCGAAGGGCGAGTGCTAGGCGCCGGCGATTTGGGCCGGTCGGACCAGCGCTGTTGGATCTAGTGATTAGGAGCCGCATGATTCCCTCTTCCTTCTCTGGACGTCCCTCTTCTATTAGAAAAAAATCCCGACGTGCCGCCATGGACGACGAGGCGCAGGCCTCGAAGCACCTTCCCGCGCGTCTCTCCTGCCGTTGCCCTCGTCACCGCTCGCCGTCGTCATCATCGGTCGCCGTCGTCGCCTCCTGGGTTTCTCGCCAGCAAACATGCGCCCGCGGTTGCAGCTCCCGTGGCGACGATTGCAGCTCCGGTGAGCGGGCCGCGTGCGTGGTGGCGCCGGTCGCAGCTTCGGTGATGGTTGCTGGTCCCAGCTCCGGTGCCGGTCGCCGGTAGCAGCACGACCCATGCAACAACTGGACATCCGCGATGGGCACCCCAGGCAGACATCATCGTTTTGAATGGACGTAGCAAAAAGCATTGCCGGTCATGACAAAAATGACAGACGGTTGCAGCAAAAACGTTGTTGCCGCCGTCACAAGGTCGCAGCTCTGCCTTGCTGGATGTAGCAAAAAACTACGCCGGTGGTAGCAAAATCCAACTACGGTTGAATCTTTGTTATCTACAGTTGAAGCTTTTTCCGTGGTCGGTTGAAGGCTTTTCCTGTTGGCAGTAGTTAGCCCTAGCATCGTTGTTCATTGTCTGAAGCTTTTTTCGATGCCGGTTGAAGCTTTGTGCGACATCGGATATAGCTTTTTATTGTGGGTGTGGCTGGTTATAGCATCTATCATCGCTGGTTGAAGCTTTTTGTCGCATCAGTTGTAGCTTTTCAGAACACCTTTGCAACATCCGGGGAGGGGGGAGGGTATCCCTTGGTGCTCGCAGCTCGCTGTCTGCGTAAGCCATGGCCGCCCTGCCTATGAGCTCGCGGGCCATGGCCCCCTGTCGTAGTAGCGCCAATGCTCGGCCCCATCCCACGCATCCATGGCGAAGGGCGCGGCCATGGCGACGTTGTAGAACCTGCAGGAGAGAGAAGAGACGAACAAAGAGGGAAGAAGATAAGCAAAATCGTGAGAGAGAAAAATGGTTGGTCGTGGGCCTAGGTGATTAGTTTACTTACGCGAGGCACGCGCAGCCGCATGATTTGCGGCATCGACGTAGCATGCGCGTCCGGCGGAACATTTCGGCCGGCAGTCTGGCTCCAAACGATTTCCTTGCCGAAGAAGGAGAGACGAGGAGATGCAGTGTTGGAGAGGGAGAGATGAGGAGAGGTGCCATCCAAGAAGGAGACACGAGGGGCCTCAGATCGAGAGGGAGAGAGATACAGGGGAGTGGCGACGCTGGGATAGGGTTCTAGGTGAGTGAGTCGAGGGCTAAGAGGCGCGAGCCGTCCGTGTGATTCCCCCAAATCGGAGGTATGAGCGCATTCCAGATAATGGGAGAATATTACATTCAGGGAATGGGTGGATTCCGGTCTTCACTGCTACCAAGCATAAGGATGAAGCCCATGTGCATAATGAGCCCGTTACATTCCACCCTGTGACTTGAACCAAACACACCTAAAGGATCTTGATATTCTTCCACTTCAATGAGCACATTCCCATGATCCAGCAATAAACTAAAACGACATTAACCATTTCACATATCTGGATTCATGGCAGATAAAAACAAGGCAATGAAATTAGTTGGATCGTATAAACTAGAGTGATTAATATTCAGAGACAGAATAAGTGTCTTTCGGGAGTTCGTAGCCCCAAAAATTTCTACTATATTTTATAAATTCAAGTTGATGGTGGTGATTGTTGTTAGACTTTGTAACGTAGCCTAACTGTGTAATCTGTATATTGTGTAACCTTATAAATATATGTGATAGGCCACCCCTAGAGGGTTGAGCCAGTTCCCACAAATCCTACGTTTAACATGGTATCAGCCTAAACCTAGGACCTACTCCACCTCCACCTCAGCCGCCGCCGCCGTCGTGCCCCCAACCCTAGGGCCGCCGTCGCCGCCGCTGGCATGACCGCTTCCGCCTCCGGTTTCGCCGGCTCCGGGGCCATCCCCGCGACGCTGGCTGCCCTTCTCAATCTTCGCGCCCACGTTGGTGCGTCGCCGTGGCCCCAAGTCTTCGGCACCACCGTCATTGGTTCGTTGTTCTCGGCTCCGATCCCACCGTCTCCCGCACCGTCGACGGTGGAGGCCTCCACCGCCGCGATGATGGTGCCACCTGCGGCCACTCGCCATCATGCCGGCGGCCTCGGGGGCCTCCACTGATCAGCCTGCGGGTGTGGCACCCGAAGTCCCTGCGGTCTCTGATGTTGCTACCACCGACGCCGCCATGATCTCCGGACCGTTCCACTTTGACAACCTAATCACGACTCGTCTCACGCCGGACAACTGTTTGTTTTGGCGCGCCAAGGTTCTACCGCTGCTCCACAACCGCCCCCTCCTTGGCTATGTCGATGGCTCCCTGCCGTGTCCGCCGCAGGTTATCCACACCATCCACGGCCCAGCCATTAACCCGGCGCATCGTGTGTGGGTGCAGCAAGACCAAGCAATCCTCTCCGCCATCCAGGGTTCCCTCGGAGACGGGGTTGCTGGCCTTTGCCTCTTCGCTGCCTCCTCCTTGGATGCGTGGATGACTCTGGAGCATGCGTTTGCACAGACCTCCACCGCCCACTCGTTGGCCCTTTGCAGAAAGCTTGATGATATCAAGAAACTGGACTCATCTGCCACAACATACTTCAACAAAATCAAGGTCTTTGTGGATACATTGACCTCCATTGGTCGACCGCTGAGTGATGAGGAGTTCGCCGGCTACGTTATTAAGGGTCTCGATGCCGACTACGACAACCTTGCCGAGGCCGTCCACAACGCCAAGCCGCCGCTTCCTCTGCACAAGCTCTTCTCCCGTCTGCTTTTCACCGAGCAACGCATCGAAGCTCGTCGCTCCCTTACCACCATCACCGACCAGCCAACGGCCTTTTGGGCATTGCATGGCCAGCGCCCCCCTGCGCCTTCGTCGCCTGCCCGGGTCGCCAACCCCCCGGCGCCATCCTCGGGCGGAGGCCCCGTGCGGTGCCAGCTCTGCGGGCGTGAGAGGCATCTCGCCTCCAAGTGTCACAAGCGGTTTCAACGGAGCTTCCTGGGTATCGGTAATGATGGAAAAGGTAATGAGCGTCAATTTGCCATGGCGGATTTTGGCCCTCCTGCTGCTCATGTTGCCGCCATGGGCAAGGATACACGTGTCGAACATGGCTTTACACAGTCATACCCGATTGATCTTGCGTGGTATATGGACACCGGTGCCACGAATCATATGACGAACGAGCTCGACAAGTTGTCCACCCACCAGCCATACTACGGTCACGACAAGGTTCACACTGCCAACGGTGTAGGTATGCCCATCTCTCACGTTGGTCAAGCATCTCTCTTAACTAGTCATCCATCTAGGCAGCTTCATCTTCGTAATATTTTATGGGTCCCCTCAGTGACTCTTAATCTGTTATCTTTTCCAAAGCTCACTCTTGATAACAATGTCCTATGTGAATTTCACCCGTTTGATCTTTTTGTTAAGGACCGAGCCACCCGGGAAATTCTGCTTAGTGGTCGCCTTAGCCATGGCCTATACCACTTGGAGGATCCATCCGCCCCGCGCGTCTTCAGTGGTGTTCGTGTGTCGCAATCCCGGTGGCACTCTCGCCTTGGTCACCCTGCCACTCCCATAGTTCGCCATATACTTCACCGCCATGAGCTGCCTATCGAGTCTAGCAATAAGGAGATGTCCTTGTGTGATGCCTGTCAACAAGGCAGGAGTCATCAGTTACCATTTGTTTCTTCTACTTGTAAAGTAACAAGTCCTCTTGAACTTGTGTTTTATGATGTATGGGGTCCCGCCCAAATGTCTGTGAGTGGTCACAACTATTATGTTAGCTTTATTGATGCCTATAGTCGCTTTACCTGGATTTATCTTCTTAAGCAAAAATCTGATGTGTTTGGTATATTCATTCAGTTTCAAGTGCATGTAGAACGTCTTCTCAAGCATAAAAATATCCATGTTCAGTCCGATTGGGGGGGGGGAGAATATCGCAACCTCAACACTTTCTTTAATAAGCTTGGGATCTCTCATCGTTTATCATGTCCTCATACACATCAGCAGAACGGCGTTGTTGAGCGCAAGCATCGACATGTAGTTGAGACCGGACTCACACTCCTGGATCGCGCTTCTATACCCTTTCGCTTTTGGAGCGATGCCTTTGCTACAACATGTTTTCTTATTAACCGACTACCTATGCGTGTCCTTAATATGAAAACTACTATTGAGCTCCTTTTACATGAAACTCCTGACTATACCTTCTTTAAGGTGTTCGGGTGTGCCTGTTGGCCCCATCTTCGTCCATATTGTGACGCCCCCGATTCAATCATACACTAATCATACACGCAAACGTGTACGATCATGATCAGGGACTCACCGGAAGATATCACAACACAACTCTACAAATAAAATGAGTCATACAAGCATCATATTGCAAGCCAGGGGCCTCGAGGGCTCGAATACAAGAGCTCGATCATAGACGAGTCAGCGGGAACAACAATATCTGAGTACAGACATAAGTTAAACAAGTTTTCCTTAAGAAGGCTAGCACAAACTGGGATACAGATCGAAAGAGACGCAGGCCTCCTGCCTGGGATCCTCCTAAACTACTCCTGGTCGTCGTCAGCGAGCTGCACGCAGTAGTAGGCACCTCCCAAGTAGTAGTAGTCGTCATCGACAGTGGCGTCTGGCTCCTGAGCTCCATCGTCTGGTCGCAGTAATCGGCTATAGGAAGGGGGAAAAGAGGGAGCAAAGCAACCGTGAGTACTCATCCAAAGTACTCGCAAGCAAGGAGCTACACTACATATGTATGCATTGGTATCAAATGGAATGAGGGTATCAGATGTGGACTAAGCTGCAGAATGCCGGAATAAGAGGGGGATAGCTAGTCCTATCGAAGACTACGCTTTTGGCCACCTCCATCTTGCAGCATGCAGAAGAGAGTAGATGGTAAGTTCACCAAGTAGCATCGTGTAGCATAATCCTACCTAGCGATCCTCTCCTCGTCGCCTTGTTAGAGAGCGACCACCGGGTTGTATCTGACACTTGGAAGGTTGTGTTTTATTAAGTATCTGGTTCTAGTTGTCATAAGGTCAAGGTACAACTCCAAGTCATCCTGTTACCGAAGATCACGACTATTCGAATAGATTAACTTCCCTGCAGGGGTGCACCACATTTCCCAACACGCTAGATCCCCTTTGTCCGGACACACTTTTCTGGGTCATGCCCGGCCTCGGAAGATCAACACGTCGCAGCCCTACCTAGGCACAACAGAGAGGTCAGCACACCGGTCTAAATCCTATGGCGCAGGGGTCTGGGCCCATCGCCCATTGCACACCTGCACGTTGCGTACGCGGCCAGTGAGCAGACCTAGCAACCTCCATTACAAAGGAAGTTACGTTGCGTGGTCCATCCCGGCGCGCGCCGCTCAGTCGCTGACGTCCCGAAGGCTTCGGCAGATACCACGATGTCGAGTGCCCATAACTGTTCCCGCGGTAGTTGGTTAGTGCGTATAGGCCAGTAGCCAGACTCAGATCAAATACCAAGATCTCGTTAAGCGTGTTATGTTGAAGTAACCACGAACGCTGACCAGGGCCAGGCCCACCTCTCTCCTAGGTGGTCTCAACCTGTCCTGTCGCTCCGCCTCAAAGTAATAGTCGGGGCCGTCAGGAGCTCAGGCCCACCACTACCTGGATGGAGCCACCTGCCCCTCCAGCCCCCACATCAGAATCACTTGCGGGTACTCAACGAGCCGACCCGACTTTAGTCACCACCTGTATAGTAGGTATATATGTATGTATTTACCTGTGATCAACACCCAACTTGATCACGGCCCGATAGTATAGCATGGCAGACTGACAAGAATGTAGGGCCACTGATGATAATCTAGCATCCTATACTAAGCATTTAGGATTGCAGATAAGGTATCAACAGTTGTAGCAACAATGACAGGCTATGCATCAGAATAGGATTAACGGAAAGCAGTAACAAGGAGGGGCTTGCCTGGTTGCTCTGGCAAGAGAGAGGGGTCGTCAACACCGTAGTCGTACTAGGTAGCAGCAGCGTCGGTCTCGGTGTCTAGCAAGAGAAGAGGGGGAAGAAACAATGAATATAATGCAAACAGATGCATAGTGATGCATGACATGACAAGTAGCGGTGCTAGGTGTGCCCTAACGCGGTATGAGGTGATACCGGTGAAGGGGGAATGATCCGAGAAAATATCCCCGGTGTTTCGCGTTTTAGACAGACGAATCGGAGGGGAAAAGTTGCGTGTTCGCTATGCTAGGGACGCGTAGTGGACGAACGGGCTGCGTATCCGGATTCATCTCGTCGTTCTAAGCAACTTTCATGTACAAAGTTTTTCCATCCGAGCTACGATTTATTTTATATTAATTTTAGAAGATTTAAATCAATTTTAGGATTTATTTAATTAATTTAATTTAACATTATCCAGAATAGTGTTTGCTGACGTCATCATAACGTTAGCATGATGATGTCAGCATGATGTCAGCAGTCAAAGAGTCAGTTGACTAAGTCAAACTGACATGTGGGTCCCACTGTCATACACTGTTTAATTAACTAGCAGTTAATTAGGTTAATTGGTGATTAGATTAATCTAATTATGATTAATTAATTCTTTAATTAATTTAGTTAATTAATTATTAATTAATTTATTAACTTATTTTTTAATTCATTTTTTTAACGTTCTAGGGGCATGGGGCCCAACTGGCAGGGGGGCATTTGGCCTAACGTGCTCTGGGCGATAGCGGGCGCCTGGGCAGCGGTTAACAGGGGCTGGGCGGCAGAGCGGGGCGACGGGGCGGGCGCAGGCCATCGGGGTGTGGTGGGGCGCCGACCAGGGGGTGGCGCGGTGCCTGGCAGAGGTGGCCGCGGGCGAGCTGGAGCACGGCGAGACGGGCGAGAGCGGGCGCGGGCGAGCATGGGGTCGAGTGGGAGTGGTGCTGCGGGCGCCCAACCGGCGCGAGGGCCGAGCAGGCGCTGGCGCGACGTCGGAGGTGGCCGCGGGCACGGCGGAGCGAAGCAGCAGCGCGGTTGGGGCGCCGGAGCCGCTACAACACGACGAGGGGGAGGGCCGCGGGTCGGATGGCCGCCGGGGGTGCAACCAAGGGAGTGGGAGGCGGAAGTGGCAGGCAGCAAAGGGGCGGAGCTGGCGCGTCACGTGGCATGGGGAGCTCGGGCGAATAGGCGTGTGGCCGGCGCGGGGCGTACGGCGCGGCTGCGGCAACCGCAGTAGCACGGCGGCAGCAGAGATGCACGAGGCAGCGGGCGAGGCCGGACGCGACGGGAGCGACTAAGCGAGCTCGCGGCGAAGGCGAGGCGCGCCCGGACACGCAGAAGGGCGCGGGGCACGCACGGGTGTGGACGAGCGTGGACGGGGGAAGGTGAGGACGACCGGGGTCCTCACCGGCGTTGGTGAGCAGGGGGCGTCGAGGAGCGGGGACGTCCGATGGGGAGGAGGTTGAAGACGGGGAGGCGGCGCCGGCGACGAGGGCGACGAGGTCGGGGCAGTGCCGGCGACGGGTGTTGGTGAGCAGCGACGGTGCGGCATAGCTGGGGTTGCACCGGGGATGGGCGTCGGCGGCGCAGGCGCGGGATTTGGGCGACGGGGTCGCGGGATCGAGCGTCGGGGGCGGGACGTCGTGTCTCGATCCAAATCCGTGGGGAGGGAGTGGGGAAACGAGGAGGATTGGGTGCCGTGTGGGGGGTTAGGGCTTGACCGAGGTAGTGGGGGGTTTGGCCGGCCCAGTCGGGCGGTTGGGGCCAGCTGGGCCACTTGGCCCAGCGAAGGGGGTTTCTGTTTCCTTTTTCTTTTATTTATTTTCCTCTCTGTTTTATTTCTAGTTTCTTTCATTTTTATTTTTATAAAAATTACCACTAGTACCTAAATTTGTATCTATAAACAAACTACTGTCAGATTAATTCTTAACCCATAATAAAACATTTTAATATTTTATAAAATCCAATAGGCATTTGTTTTATTGTTTTCACTACTATTTTAATTATTTTAGAGCCCTTAAACATCTTATCAAAGTTTGGTTTCTTCACCAATATTACCTACGCATTATTTGGCTCACTCCGAACATTTTAGTTTTAATATTTGAAAACTTTTGTTGTTTGCTTGATTTAGAATTCGAATTTGAATCATTTTCGAACTAACGCGAGATTAGCAATAGTAATCGTGGTGACGTGGCATCATTAGTAGAGGGTTACTGTTGCTTAATTATCCGGGCGTCACAATTCTCCTCCACTATAAGAAATCTCGTCCCGAGATTTAAGAGGTAGAGTTAAAGGGAAGGAATTGGTTACGAAATTCTAACGAGTCTTCATGGTCTTGGTTGCTCTTCTCGAAGAAGTTAATTGATACGTCTCCAACGTATCTATAATTTTTGATTGCTCCATGCTATGTTATCTACTGTTTTGGGCAATATTGGGCTTTATTATCCACTTTTATATTATTTTTGGGACTAACCTATTACCCGGAGGCCCAGCCCAGAATTGTTTTTTTGCCTATTTTAGTGTTTCGAAGAAAAGGAATATCAAACTGAGTCAAAACGGAACGAAATCAACTAGAGAAGTTATTTTTGGAAGGAAAGCTACCGGATGGACTTGGACCCCACGTCAGGAGCCAAGGGAGGAGCTCACTAGGGTAGGGGCGCCCCCTAGGGTGCGCCCCCTGCCTCGTGGGGCCCCCGAAGCTCCACCGACGTACTTCCTGCACCCATATATACCTACATATCCTAAAACTTCCAGAAAAGACAATAGACCGGGAGTTCCGCCGCCAAAAGCCTCCATAGCCACCGAAAGCCAATCTATACCCGTTCCGGCACCTTGCCGGAGGGGGGAATCCCTTTCCGGTGGCCATCTTCATCATCCCGGTGCTCCCCATGACGAAGAGGGAGTAGCTCTCCCTCGGGGCTGAGGTATGTACCAGTAGCTATGTGTTTGATCTCTCTCTCTCTCTCTCTCGTGTTCTTGAGGTGGTACGATCTTGATGTATCGCGAGCTTTGCTATTATAGTTGGATCCTATGATGTTTTCTCCCCCCTCTACTCTCTTGTAATGAATTGAGTTTCCCCTTTGAAGTTATCTTATCGGATTGAGTCTTTAAAGATTTGAGAACACTTGATGTATGTCTTGCCGTGTGTATCTGTGATGACAATGGGATACCACGTGATTCACTTGATGTATGTTTTGGTGATCAACTTGCGGGTTCCGCCCATGAACCTATGCATAGGGGTTGGCACACATTTTCGTCGTGATTCTCCGGTAGAACTTTGGGGCACTCTTTGAGGTCCTTTGTGTTGGTTGAATAGATGAATCTGAGATTGTGTGATGCATATCGTATAATCATACCCACGGATACTTGAGGTGACATTGGAGTATCTAGGTGACATTAGGGTTTTGGTTGATTTGTGTCTTAAGGTGTTATTCTAGTACGAACTCTAGGGCTGTTTGTGACACCTATAGGAATAGCCCAACGAATTGATTGGAAAGAATAACTTTGAGGTGGTTTCGTACCCTACCATAATCTCTTTGTTTGTTCTCCGCTATTAGTGACTTTGGAGTGACTCTTTGTTGCATGTTGAGGGATAGTTATGTGATCCAATTATGTTATTATTGTTGAGGGAACTTACACTAGCGAAAGTATGAACCCTAGGCCTTATTTCCACGCATTGCAATACCGTTTACGCTCACTTTTATCATTAGTTACCTTGCTGTTTTTATAATTTCAGATTACAAATACCTTTATCTACCATCCATATTGCACTTGTATCACCATCTCTTTGCCGAACTAGTGCACCTATACAATTTATCATTGTATTGGGTGTGTTGGGGACACAAGAGACTTTTTGTTATTTGGTTGCAGGGTTGCTTGAGAGAGACCATCTTCATCCTACGCCTCCTACGGATTGATAAACCTTAGGTCATCCACTTGAGGGAAATTTGCTACTGTCCTACAAACCTCTGCACTTGGAGGCCCAACAACGTCTACAAGAAGAAGGTTGTGTAGTAGACATCATTAATCCCTTTTGTTGATGTCTTCAATTCTTTATTCCAATGCATCATGATGAAGTTGTTGTCCTTTCTTCGGGAACTCCATCATACTTACGAATAGGTAAGGGGCAGCTCTACAATGGTGGATGTTATAAGGGAAAATCATCAGGGGTTATCCCAAGAATGAACACATGAGTATCTCTCGAGTTGAACAAATGAAACACATCGAGAGCAAAGTAAGAAGGTACCATAAGAAGTTTCAAGCGGATAGACAATCGTCGTTGCCTGAAACAGAGTGTGAGAGGGGTTCAGAGCAACGGGGATCGACATCGTGTCTGACTCCAGAATAGGTGATAATCAGGTGGCTCATGAATCTCATTCGAAGCCAAGCGGTTGGAATAACTTCGGAAACAGCGGTGTATAAGAGAGTCAGGTTTCGATCTTGTGGAACTGTGGGTTATGGGCCCACCATGTGGGTTAAAAGTAGGAAGGGCGGTGACATCTTGCATGACCATGTAAGCATGGCATGTCAGAGGATAGTCTATCAGTTATGTCGGCAACAACATCGATACCAAGGGCGAGGGACGAAGAGAACCATTTTACTGCTCGTTGCATGAGGCGGACCAATAGGCAAAGTTCTCGTCCATCGGTGGTTACCGGGATGCTATCGACAAATGCAACATGGCCTTATTGACACGGTTGTACACCGAGGTGGTTACATAAGCAGGAGAATATTACTGCTTAGATCATATAGATCACAAGAAAGGTTAAACCAAACAATGGAAAGGAAAATGTGATCATCAAGTTAAACAGCACAATGGAAAGGTAAAAGTGTTTAAACACATATTTCAGGGGTATATCCTTCCCAAGGACAAGCAGAGCATGGTATGCATGACATGATATAATGTAGAAAACTCTTTAGGTAGGGGAGAGAAATTTCATGACTTTACCCATACAGCGGTGGTTGGATACTTGAGCAGGAAACATTTAGCATTGGGCTTCAAATGTTCTTTGATGAAAATTGGAGTACCACGGACATGCTTCGAGATATCATTGGTCTTTAAGCAAAGGTCGGACTTGGATACACAAAGGATTCATTAGGAACAACTTATAGAATAAGCCTTCATGGAAGAATGGTTAACCTTGCTAAACAAGAAACTATAACAACAGTCCTCCGGCCGGGTGTGCTAGGCACGACATCAACTTACCGGGTCACATAAAGACCGATGTTATAACTCTTGGGAATATGTTCCAATCATCATATCTGACCAAGATTCAGATCTGATTGGTGTTAGGATAACTCAGATTCAGGATGCCTGAGGAGAAAGGTGCAACACAAATTGTCGAGATGACATTGTAAGGTTCTTAGGGAAATGAACTATGGAAACGAGTTCTAAAACAAGAGGTCATCATTAAAACAGGGAGAGGGTGAGCAGATGGCTGATGGACTCGGTGACAATCCATCGAGATTTTCAAAAGATGGATCTCCCCATTATGTGAACAAGGAGATAACATTTGTCAAATCAAAATGGTATAATGATGTATGCTTGAGGAAAACATACACAATTAAACATTGGTTCCAAGCAATAGGGTTGCTGGAAGTTTTGAATTCACACATCATAGTTCATTTGTCGGTATTCCGGTTAGGAACAACACGAGGACCAAGAAGGAATGGTGATGGAGATAAGTATTACTTGTATCAAGAATTCTCAGGAGGTGGTGAAATTCTCACGACATTCTTGACATCAAAGATGGTAATACTCCAAGGTAAAGAAGAATAATTGCTGGATAGCACAGATCTCTAGGTATAACACAAAACACAAACAAGTTTGTGTTGGAGGGAAAGCAATAATGTTGTCGGTGATAACACAACTCATCGAGGGGCAAGTATGGTACTTCTCACCATGAATTCGATCGATATGTTGGAAGACCTCAGAATGTTGATGATGATCACAACACAGTTGTCGAGAGGTTTCAAGAAGATGTAACCAATCGGCGATGACATCAAGTCAACGGAATGATGAAGCAAAAAATTATTGGAACCACGAGTATGACACAAACTCAAAATCAAGCTTGTTGTTCAAGACGAAATGATATGACGAGGAAAATCGACGTAAGTTTAGCTCATCGTCAAAAGGTACGACACAAACTCGAAATCAAGCTTGTTGTTCAAGACAAAATGATATGACGAGGAAAATCGACGTAAGCGTAGCTCATCGTCAAAAGTGGTGCTCCGGGGATAAGGACCAGGTAGCACAGTTAAAAATTAGCCCAATAATGGTATAGCCGATCAGGCTTGGAATGACGAGAAGGATTATTAAACTCATAAGCAACGAAAATTAATTAGGGTTATCCAACCGGAATGAGGAATCGGTTCACATATCGGTGTTCTCGGTTGACGACAACCTAGAACCCAGAAAAATTGAAAACGGTGAGAAATAACAGTTGATGAAGAACCCATAATAAGTTATGCAGTTCCATGACATTATCAAGATATCCTAGTGTAATACTCGACGGTAGATTAAAGTAAAGGTTGGACAGGTGCAATGATGTGCACAAAAAAAGTACTTAACTTGTCCGATAAATGGTATTAATGAGAAAATATGGTCGGAACCATGATTGCAAAGGACCAAACATAGATACAGGACGAACTTATAACAAGGGGATTAATATCATTTACAAGAAGCTTCGATGATAAGTTTCACATCGGGTCCATGGGCATGAACGCAAAGGCTCAAGGTCCACTCCCACTTCTTCCATGCATAACCTTTCATTTTACTTCTCGTTTTTGATGAAGCTACAGTGTAGAAATTTTATTTAGCAAAATACCATAAGAGTATGGCTCGTAGAAGCTTCCGGGTTTACACAGATTAGAAAAGGCATAGCTTCAACCCATCGGGGCATCATAGAAACATATACCACAATCTTCAAGAGTAAATATCACCAGCTCAAAAGCAGAGCATAGTTGGCCAAACAGAGAATAGGATTTACCAATGGCATTATATATTAGAGGAAGAACTTCCAAAGTGATTGAATATGAAGGACGTTGTCGGATAAAATCTAACAAAGGATCCGATGGTCCTCAAGGGATCTGATGTAAGCATCGATACTCAACAAGAGGAAGAAAGAATGCAAGGAAATCAGATTATAGAAACAACTGACTAACTAACGCTCAAATGCAAAGGAATTATGATTTCCAAGACAAGGGATCAGAAGCAATGCTCTGATTAGGGATGGATAAGTTGAATAGCCTTAGAGGTACAATCGATGGCAATTTGATTGGTCGAGATCCAGCTCATGTTTAAAATCACGTCTGAGCCGGAAGGACGAAACGAAGGATCTGATTAAGGAATGCGAGCATTCACAACATAATGATTCAACAGACTCAAACTGATAATGACTAAGGATGCCAATAATATTATCGGACTTATGAGGTTAATCATAATGCAAGCAAGCAAGAATTTCAAGAGCAATAGGTTGTTGAGGATTTTCGGGGATCGAATGGTATTTCGAAGACTTTTGTGAAATACATGAATCAACTAGGGATGAGCGGATACTCGATAAATGCGAGAAATTATCCGTAAGGGTATGTCTGCGGCAAAGAGCTGCAAAGCGGTGGGCACAAAGGATTATCGAATTATCGAAGAAATTTTCAGGGTATCAAGTAATAACAGGGGCAACTAGGAACAAAGGTAAGAACGACAAGTGTAAGCAGTTATCCATAAGGATTTATCGGTGCTCAGGAATAGCAAAAGTGGTGGGCACAAGGTCTCGAAAGAATAACGGAGAGTGTCTTCAGAATCTTCTGGTGAAGCAGGCCATCATCTGGAATAAAGGGGCTCTTCGGGAGAAAGTATTAACGAGAACCTAGAGTTAGATTTAGCAAAATCATTTAACCCGAATAGAAGAGAGATCAGAGTTCAGAGTATAGATGAGCAATAAAAGATCCTAATACCACCCAATGGCAAAGTGGGCCCATGGGGCGCACAACCATGTTAGTAAAAACAGTTTTCATCGACCAGACTCAACTTCGGCCAAGGAGTGTGGAAGGGGGATTCCTACAGGCAGTCGGCTCTGATACCAACTTGTGACACCCCCGATTCAATCGTACACTAATCATACACGCAAACGTGTACGATCAAGATCAGGGACTCACGGAAGATATCACAACACAACTCTACAAATAAAATGAGTCATACAAGCATCATATTACAAGCCAGGGGCCTCGAGGGCTCGAATACAAGAGCTTGATCATAGACGAGTCAGCGGAAGCAACAATATCTGAGTACAAACATAAGTTAAATAAGTTTGCCTTAAGAAGGCTAGCACAAACTGGGATACAGATCGAAAGAGACGCAGGCCTCCTGCCTGGGATCCTCCTAAACTACTCCTGGTCGTCGTCAGCGGGCTGCACGTAGTAGTAGGCACCTCCCAAGTAGTAGTAGTCGTCATTGACGGTGGCGTCTGGCTCCTGGGCTCCATCGTCTGGTCGCAGTAATCGGGTATAGAAAGGGGAAAAGAGGGAGCAAAGCAACCGTGAGTACTCATCCAAAGTACTCGCAAGCAAGGAGCTACACTACATATGTATGCATTGGTATCAAATGGAATGAGGGTATCAGATGTGGACTGAGCTGCAGAATGCCGGAATAAGAGGGGATAGCTAGTCCTATCGAAGACTATGCTTCTCGCCACCTCCATCTTGCAGCATGTAGAAGAGAGTAGATGGTAAGTTCACCAAGTAGCATCATGTAGCATAATACTACCCGGCGATCCTCTCCTCGTCGCCCTGTTAGAGAGCGACCACTGGGTTGTATCAGGCACTTGGAAGGGTGTGTTTTATTAAGTATCCGGTTCTAGTTTTCATAAGGTCAAGGTACAACTCCAAGTCGTCCTGTTACCGAAGATCACGGCTATTCGAATAGATTAAGTTCCCTGCAAGGCTGCACCACATTTCCTAACACACTCAATCCCCTTTGTCCGGACACACTTTTCTGGGTCATGCCCGGCCTCGGAAGATCAACATGTCGCAGCCCTACCTAGGCACAACAGAGAGGTCAGCACACTGGTCTAAATCCTATGGCGCAGGGGTCTGGGCCCATCTCCCATTGCACACCTGCACGTTGCGTGCACGGCCGGTGAGCAGACCTAGCAACCTCCATTACAAAGGAAGTTATGTTGCGTGGTCCATCCCGGCGCGCGCCGCTCAGTCGCTGACGTCACGAAGGCTTCAGCAGATACCACGATGTTGAGTGCCCATAACTGTTCCCACGGTAGTTGGTTAGTGCGTATAGGCCAGTAGCCAGACTCAGATCAAATACCAAGATCTCGTTAATCGTGTTATGTTGAAGTAACCACGAACGCTGACCAGGGCCAGGCCCACCTCTCTCCTAGGTGGTCTCAACCTGTCCTGTCGCTCCGCCTCAAAGTAATAGTCGGGGCCGTCAGGAACTCAGGCCCACCACTACCTGGATGGAGCCACCTGCCCCTTCAGCCCCCACATCAGAATCACTTGCGGGTACTCAACGAGCCGACCCGACTTTAGTCACCACCTGTATAGTAGGTATATATGTATGTATTTACCCGTGATCAACACCCGACTTGATCACGACCCGATAGTATAGCATGGCAGACTGACAAGAATGTAGGGCCACTGATGATAATCTAGCATCCTATACTAAGCATTTAGGATTGCAGATAAGGTATCAACAGTTGTAGCAACAATGACAGGCTATGCATCAGAATAGGATTAACGGAAGGCTGTAACATGCTACACTACTCTAATGCAAGCAGTAGAGAGAAGAGTAGACGATATCTGGTGATCAAGGAGGGGGCTTGCCTGGTTGCTCTGGCAAGATAGAGGGGTCGTCAACACCGTAGTCGTACTGGGTAGTAGCGGCGTTGGTCTCGGTGTCTAGCGAGAGAAGTGGGGGAAGAAACAATGAATATAATGCAAACAGATGCATAGTGATGCATGACATGACAAGTAGCGATGCTAGGTGTGCCCTAACGCGGTATGAGGTGATACCGGTGAAGGGGGAATCATCCAGGAAAATATCCCCGGTGTTTCACGTTTCGGACAGACGAATCGGAGGGGAAAACTTGCGTATTCGCTATGCTAGGGACGCGTGATGGACGAACGGGTTGCGTATCCGGATTTGTCTCGTCGTTCTGAACAACTTTCATGTACAAAGTTTTTCCATCTGAGCTACGGTTTATTTTATATTAATTTTAAAAGATTTAAATCAATTTTAGCATTTATTTAATTAATTTAATTTAACATTATTCAGAATAGTGTTTGCTGACGTCATCATGACGTCAGCCGTCAAACAGTCAGTTGACTAAGTTAAGCTAACATGTGGGTCCCACTGTCATACACTGTTTAATTAACTAGCAATTAATTAGGTTAATTAGTGATTAGATTAATCTAATTATGATTAATTAATTCTTTCATTAATTTAGTTAATTAATTTATTAACTTATTTTTTAATTCATTTTTTAACGTTCTAGGGGCATGGGGCCCAACTGGCAGCGGGCCTAACGGGCTCTAGGCGATAGCAGGCGCCTGGGCAGCGGTTAACAGGGGGTTGGGCGGCAGAGCGGGGCGACGGGGCAGGCACAGGCCATCGGGGTGTTGTGGGGCGCCTATCAGGGGGTGGCGCGGTGCCAGGCAGAGGTGGCCGCGGGCGAGCTGGAGCACGGCGAGACGGGCGACAGCGGGCGCGGGCGAGCACGGGGTCGAGCGGGAGCGGTGCTGCGGGCACCCAACCGGCGCGAGGGCCGAGCAGGCACTGGCGCAACGTCGGAGGTGGCCGCGGGCACGGCGGAGCAAAGCAGCAGCGTGGTTGGGGCGCCGGAGCCACGGCAGCACGGCGAGGGGGAGGGTCGCAGGTCGGATGGCCGCCGGGGGTGCAGCCAAGGGAGTGGGAGGCGGAAGTGGCAGGCAGCAGAGGGGCGGAGCTGGCGCGTCGCATGGCGTGGGGAGCTCGGGCGAACAGGGGTGTGGCCGGCGCGGGGCGTACGGCGCGGCTGCGGCAACCGCAGTAGCACGGCGGCACCAGAGACGCACGAGGCAGCGGGCGAGGCCGGACGCGACAGAAGCGACTAAGCGATCTCGCGGCGAAGGCGAGGCGCGCCCGGACACGGAGCAGGGCGCGGTGCAGGCACGGGTGTGGACGAGCGTGGACGGGGGAAGGGAAGGACGACCGGGGTCCTCACCGGCGTTGGTGAGCAGGGGGCGTCGAGGAGCGGGGACGTCCGATGGGGAGGAGGTTGAAGACGGGGAGGCGGCGCCAGCGGCGAGGGCGACGAGGTCGGGGCAGCGCCGGCGATGGGTGTTGGTGAGCGGCGACGGTGCGGCGCAGCTGGGGTCGCAGCGGGGATGGGCGCCGGCGGCGCAGGCGCGGGATGTGGGCGACAGGGTCGCGGGATCGAGCGTCGGGGGCGGGGCGCCGTGTCTCGATCCAAATCCGTGGGGAGGGAGTGGGGAAACGAGGAGGAGTGGGTGCCGTGTGGGGGGTTAGGGTTTGACCGAGGTAGTGGGGGGGTGGGGGGGTAAGTGGTGGGGGGTTTGGCCGGCCCAGTCGGGCGGTTGGGGCCAGCTGGGCCACTTGGCCCAGCGGAGGGGGTTTCTGTTTCCTTTTTCTTTTATTTATTTTCCTCTCTGTTTTATTTCTATTTTTTTATTTTTAGTTTTATAAAAATTACCACTAGTACCTAAATTTGTATCTATAAACAAACTACTGTCAGATTAATTCTTAACCCATAATAAAACATTTTAATATTTTATAAAATCCAATATGCATTTGTTTAATTGTTTTCACTACTTTTTAATTATTTTAGAGCCCTTAAACATCTTATCAAAGTTTGGTTTCTTCACCAATATTACCTACGCATTATTTGGCTCACTCGGAACATTTTAGTTTTAATATTTGAAAACTTTTATTGTTTGCTTGATTTAGAATTCGAATTTGAATCGTTTTCGAACTAACGCGAGATTAGCAATAGTAATCGTGGTGACGTGGCATAATTACTAGAGGGTTGCTGTAGCTTAATTATCCGGGCGTCACAATATAATCATAGAAAGCTTGAATTTCGGTCTCAGAGATGTGTGTTTCTGGGTTATAGTTCTCTTCATAAAGGCTACAAGTGCCTTCGTGTGCCAACAAATCGTGTCTACATATCCCGTGATGTTGTCTTTGATGAGAACGTCTTCCCCTTTTCCGCCATGCCGCAGCAACCCACCACACCTCCATCTATGCATTCATCTCCTATTATGCTTGGCCAATTTGAAGATGTTGCATATTCGCCTGTGTTGTTACCTAACCATGGTGCAGGTATTGGACGTGGTGCTCGCCTAGAACTACTTCCAGATGCAACTCCTGTGACGCACGTTGATCGGTCGGTGCACGTGCATGCACCGACTCCCGTCGTCGACCCCGTCTCTGGAGCCACGCCCGCCCATGCACCTGGACCAGCGCTGGCCTCCGTACCTGGACCGGTGTCAACCGAGGCGCGGCCCACACCAGCCGAGGCGCGGCCCACGTCTCCGACGGTCTCACCTGGGCGGCTCAAACGGTCCTTGTCACCATCTCCACGCCCGGCCTCACCTCCGTCATCGCCTCCGTCGCCCGCCCGTATGTCCCTGCCGCCCCTCTCACCTGGGTCGGCCGGGCCTACCATGGTCTCACCTGAGCTCTCGCCTGGGTCCTCGTCTGGGCCCCCGTCACCCGACCTGCCATCGTCGTCTCCAGTATTGGCGCCGTCGGCTCCTGTTCCCGTTGCACCGCAACACCCGCATACTCACAGCCGCAGCGGTATTGTTCAACCCAAGCAGCGTCATGATGGTACTGTCACATATTTGGCTGCCTGTCTTACTCATTCTGTTGCAGATCCCAATGATGAACCATGCAACTATGAGGCCGCTATGAGTATTTCTCACTAGGGGCTGCTATGGAGCAAGAGTACCACGCTCTTATGCATAATGAGACATGGACACTGGTTCCCCCTCCGCCTTGTGTCAACATCATTGATTCGAAGTGGGTTTTCAAAGTCAAGAGACATGCAGACGGATCTATTGAGCGCTACAAGGCGCGTCTCGTGGCTAGAGAGTTTAAACAGCGGTAGGGTCTGGACTACGAGGATACATTCAGCCCGGTTGTTAAGCCTACTACTGTTCGGCTTCTCCTGTCTCTTGCAGTCTCTCGTGGTTGGTCTCTTCGATAGCTTGATGTGCAGAATGCTTTTCTCCATGGGCTGCTTGAAGAGGAGGTTTACATGCGGCAGCCACCAGGGTTTGTTGATCATGCTCAACCTCATCATCTATGTCGTCTGACGAAGGCTCTATATGGACTGAAACAGGCGCCTCGTGCCTGGCATGCTCGCCTTGCTTCGGCTCTTCGTACTCATGGCTTCGTTCCGTCGATAGCTGACAGCTCGCTGTTCTTATTTCAGCGCCCCAGTGTGACTGTGTATTTGCTTGTGTACGTGCATGACACTATTCAGGCCAGCTCCTCTGCAACGGATGTTGATGCTCTTGTGACTGCACTTGGCAGAGATTTTGCGGTAAAAGATTTGGGACAGGTACACTTCTTCCTAGGCATTGAAGTTGCACATTAGTCTCGTGGCAGCTTAGCTCTCACCCAGAAGAAGTATTCCCTTGACCTCTTGCGCCGTGCTGGTATGCTCAAGTGTAAGCCACCCCCACTCCCATGTCCTCTACTGATAAGCTCCCGGCTACTGCTGGTTCTATTTTGTCTCCTACGGATGCTACGGAGTATCGGAGTATTGTTGGTGGCTTGCAGTATTTGACTATCACACGTCCTGATCTTTCCTTTGCGGTTAACAGGGTGTGTCAGTATCTTCATGCCCCTACTGATGTGCACTGGTCTGCTGTGAAGCGCATTCTTTGTTATGTGCGCCTCACTGTCTCCTATGGTCTTCATCTGCGACCTAGTTCCTCTGCTGTTCTATCTGCATTCTCAGGTGCTGATTGGGCTGGGTGTCCAGATGACAGGCGATCCACGGGGGGATATGCTATATTTTTGGGTCCTAATTTGATCGCCTGGAGTGCATGCAAGCAAGCCACTGTTTCTCGCAATAGCACAGAAGCCGAGTACAAAGCCATTGCCAATGCGACTGTTGAGCTTATCTGGATTGAGTCTTTGCTTCGAGAGCTGGGAATCTCCCAGTCACATCCTCCGGTTCTTTTGTGTGACAACATCGGTGCTACATTTCTTTCGACAAACCTAGTGTTCCATGCACGAACCAAACACATTGAGATTGACTATCATTTTGTGAGGGAACGTGTTGCACAGAAGCTACTACAGATCAAGTTTATCTCCTAGAAGGATCAACTTGCCGACATCTTCACCAAGCCTCTACCTTCTCCCATGTTCGAGGTCTGTAGGCGCAATCTCAACCTCCTAGATGCATCAGGAGTGAGTTGAGATTGAGGGAGGGTGTTAGACTTTGTAACGTAGCCCAATTGTGTAATCTGTATATTGTGTAACCTTATAAATATATGTGATAGGCCACCCCTAGAGGGTTGAGCCAGTTCCCACAAATCCTACGTTTAACAATTGTGAACTCACTCCTCCACTCGACCGCAATCTCCCTCGTCCATCTGAAACTCTCCGTACTACTCGAATTTGAAAAAGAAAAGAAATTGCATCTTATTTTTCTATCTTTTCCAGGTAGTCGACTTATTCACAGTTATTACCTTAACACTGAAGAACAGTTTCATCCAATGGTTTATTTTTGTCTTATTAGGAAATCTTGATTCAACATTATAAATATATTGATTCTTTCCCAATTAAAGGAAGACTTTTTTTGTAAATATTGTGTGTGCAATGGTGCTCACATCGTTGTCGTGCTTATGCAAGTGCATTGTTGGCTCCTTGATTTTCTTTGAGTAAAATCCACCACTGGTCCTAAAAGTATTCGAGGTGTGTCACTTTAGTCCTAAAACTATGAAAACGCATATCTGAGTCCTACTTCTTTCTGAAGTGTGCCACCGCCGGTCCTAAATTCGCCGGACCAAGCCCGACCTTATTTTTACAGGGTGCAGACCTCTTATTTGCATAGATGGGTGTCATATAAAGACTAAATATGGTGGTCCATTGCTCACAGCAGTAGGTGTTGATCCGAATGATTGCATCTTTCCTATTGCCATGGCAGTTGTTGAAGTTGAGGATACTCCCACATGGAAATGGTTCTTGAACACTCTGAAAGAAGACCTTGGCATAAATAATACTAGTGCATGGACAATAATGAGTGATCGACAAAAGGTAACTCTCGTATGTGACTAAGATATTATACTTCCTAAATGATAATGTTTAGTGTAATACATGTTGATCACTTGGATGCACTTTTCATGATGATGCAGGGGTTGATCAATGCTGTCGGTGAGCTTTTCCCTCACTCAGAACATAGGTTTTGTGTGAGGCACCTATACCAGAATTTCAACAAAAAATTCAAGGGGGAGAACTTGAAGAACAAGTTGTGGGCTATTGCAAGATCCTACAATAAGCTTGATTGGAGAAAACATATGGATGACATGCAGGTATTGAACCAGGATGCATATAACTACTTAGAAGCAATTGAACCTAGCTCATGGTGCAGAGCTTTCTTCACTACATTTCCCAAGTCTGACTTGCCACTGAACAATACATGTGAAGTGTTTAACAAGTAAGTGTTTTCAACACATTTTGTTGCATGATACTCATTGCACCTCCTTTTGATGCTGAACTCCCTTCACTTTCCATACTCAAGGTACATCATTGATGCAAGAGAAATGCCTATAAGATCCATGCTACAGAAATTTTTCAACCAACTCATGACAAGATATTATACCAAGAATAATGAGGCCGAAGATATGTGTGGAATCATATGTCCAAAGATAAGAAATAAATTGGACAAACAAGTCGAAATGACCAAAAATTGTGAACCTCTACCAATTGGGAAAGGAATTTTTCTAGTGCATGGCCTTACAGGAAAATATACTGTAGATATTCACAAAGATAAGTGTGAATGTGGGAGTTGGCAGTTGAGAGGAATTCCTTGCAGGCATGCAATTTCTTGCTTCAGGTACGAGAGGATCAATCCAGAGGATAAGGTGTGTCTTTCATATAGCAGTGATGCCTTCAAGCAAGCATATGGCCAGATTATTATGCCTTGTAGAGATGAAAGATCATGTCAAAAGGTCAACGGAATTGAAGTGAAACCACCTCAGTATGAAAAACATGTTGGTAGGCCATCTAAGAAGAGAAGACAAAATCATGTTGAGATGGAAGAAGGGGCAAAGATGAGCAGACATGGCGCTATATCCCATTGTAGTGTGTGCAATTCAACAGAGCACAACAAAATAAAGTGCCCAAATAAAGGTCAACAAGGGCAATCACTCAGTGTTGATAAGAGACCACAAACATAAGGAGGACAGAAGAGGAAGCTACAAGTGAAGAGAAACATTCTTACACAGGTACAATAACATTTTGTTTCTCTATTTAGTAGTTAGCTCATTTCATTCTTGCAACTATTGCTCATACTCTATTTATAGGAATCTGGTACAACAAGTGTTGGACATAGGAAGCAACACACTCAAACTACCATGCTTGAAACACTCCTTCTTCAAGTATGTTATTCTGTCTTAACATCTCATTTCCCTGAAATGTGTTGCATTGATGTTTGATGCTTCTTTGGTTATAAGCAGGCTCTACCATCGCAGCAATCCCATGTGTCACCAGGCCCTACTCCAGAATCCGCCTTCATTGCTCGCAACAGAGATGCTTTGTAGCCCACTACAGCTACCACATCCACTGTTGGCTTAAAGAAGAAGCAAAAGAAGAGGGTTAAAAAGGCCAGTATCACTGAATATAAGTGAACATGTTCTCACTTTGGACAGAGAGCTTTTTGGACAAACAAAAGCTCTATTTTGGGTGGTATTTAGATGATGCCAGCTAGGTGTTGAAGTAAACCTCATGCATGTGTTGCTGTGGGTTTATCTGCACCTTCATATGTGCATTTTGAGGTTCTCATGTAATAGAAACCTAAATTACTAGCTTTTATTTTGAGCACCATGTAATTCACTATTAGTTATATGTACCCAATACACTTCGTATTACTATTGTGAATGTGGCTAATGCTATCAGTTGTGTCAATGTTTCAGATGATATTGTGTTACAACTTCCATGTGTGTTGTAGTTGAGACATTGGTTCAAGCACAACAATTTATTGCATGGTTGAAGTGAGCTACCGGGGTTGGTCCTCACCATGGTTGAAGTGAATGAAGCATGTGAGCTTGCAGCCATGGAAGAGGATAAAATGAGGAAACAGAAGTGAAGTGAAGAAAGGAGCAGCCTTTTTGTGTTATGTACATGCAGGGGGGTAAATGCAAGCCCACCAATCGTTTAGAGTGGAAGTTTTGCCGCCAAAACCGAGTCATCCGATGTGGCAAAGGTCAAATTGCCACGGGTGCAGGTCAGGCTTGGTCCGGCGAATTTAGGACCGGCGGTGGCACACTTCAGAAAGAAGTAGGACTCAGATGTGCATTTTCATAGTTTTAGGACTAAAGTGACACACCTTGAATACTTTTAGGACCAGTGGTGGATTTTACTCATTTTCTTTCTTCGTGGTGTTGTATGGGAAGTGGCGATTTGGAGCTCGGGCTCAGATGAGCCCGAAATCTGCGCCACTCGTACGAGTCTTGGGATTGGGAAAATCGGTCTGTGGTGTCAGGGTGCGACCAACGGTAAAGATATATACAGAGGAGATACAAGCGTGATTCGTAGCTTGCAGTGGGCCCGTTTCATAGGGCGCGGGGGATTGCCGTGACGGGGAGTCATGGCTTGATGCATGAATGATGTGCTGGGCCACAGAACAAGTTTGAGGCCTAGTGGTGTCAGAGATGTTTTCCGCTCGCAGGTTTGTAGAGGGCGGCGGCGGCAGCGGGTTCCGGCGACTTCTGGATGGAGGCGAATGGGCTGGAGTTCCTCCTGAATCTGTTTGACCGGTGAGCTCTCATTGCAAAACCTACTCCTTCCCGAGCTGCCGTTTTCCATGTTGTGGCCTGAAAGTTTCTGACGCTATTTTCGTCTCCCCCCGACGTTTCTATTCCTATGGAGTGGAGCAGGTTTCCTTGAGGGAGGAGTACGCCGACAACCTCGAGCATCCAGATCCGGTACCTTTTGATCTGCTAACTGTAACGAACCAGAAAGGAGGGGATCGGAGTAGGTGAGGGAGAGCGAGAGAGAGACTTGGAGAGGAAGAAGGGAGATTGCTTCCAGAGGAAGGATTAGCATGAGTTGACAGTCTGTTACATCGCATGCCCTGCCACAGGCGGCTGGCTGGCCCTTTTATCACTCCCTCGCTCTCACTCACGCACTCTTACAGTTGGGGCCCGATCCTTGACATGTCACACTGGACAAGTGGCGGACAAGTGGCCAGGTGTGACATTCTCGCCCCCTTGAGAGCGAGCTCCGTCTTCCATGTTGTCGTCTCCGTCTTCAGTGTTGTCGTCTTCGTCTTCCCAGAGGAGAGCCGTTGGAAAGCGTTGTCGTAGGGTCTCATAGTCCTCCCATGTCGTAGCTGAAGTAGCGTTGGTCCCCCATTGTACCTTGATCTGGACGACCGGGGCATTGCCCTTCTTCATCATGCGTCGCTCCAGGATGCGCGTGGGTGCCGTGGTCTCCACGGACAGATCAGGCACCCGTGGAAGTTCTGCGTACACCGGCGTGTAATCCGGCGTGAATGGCTTCAACTGCGAGACGTGGAAGACCAGATGCACGCGGCTGGATTCCGGCAGGTCGAGCTTGTACGCCATGAGCCCGATCCGCTCGACGACGGTGTAGGGCCCGAAGAACTTGTAGGCGAGTTTGGCCCAGGGCCGGCTGACGACTGATTGCTGGACGTAGAGTTGCAGTTTCAGGAGTACCTGCTCGCGCACCTGGAACTGGTGCTCGGTGCGATTGCGATCAGCTTGTTTCTTGCAGCGCTTCTGGGCACGCTCCAGCTGGGCGCGTATGTGCGCTGTGTGCGCCTCCCAGTCCAGGTCGTCACTGGTGGACGCATCGCTTGGCCAGGCTGCCATGGCTCTCAGGTTGGCCTCCTTCCTGTACAGCACCTTGAACGGTGTGCAGTTGAGTGACGAATGGAAGGTCGAGTTGTACCAGAACTCCGCCATGGGCAGCCAGTGACGCCACTTGCCCGGGGTGTTGTGCACCGCGCACCGGAGATACATCTCCATGCACTGGTTCACTTGTTCGCTTTGGCCATCGGTCTGCGGGTGGTAGGCGGTGGAGTACAACAGCTTCGTGCCGGCGCCGGCGAGCAGCTCCCGCCAGAGATTGCTGGTGAAAACCTTGTCGCGGTCAGAGACGATCGAGGTGGGCACCCCATGCAGCTTGACCACGTTGTCCCAGAACGCGCGCACCACCTGCGCGGCGTGGAAGGGGTGACGAAGTGGAATGAAATGGGCGTACTTGGTGAAGCGGTCCACCACGACCATGATCGTGTCGAAGCCTTCCGATGGCGGCAGCCCCTCCACGAAATCCATGGTGAGGTCTTCCCAGGGCGCTGATGGGATGAGCAGTGGCGCTAAGAGTCCGGCAGGCTTGGTGTGTTCGTGCTTGGCCTGCTGGCAAGTCACGCACTTCTGCACGAACTCCTCGGTGTCGCGCTTGAGCCCCCTCCATTCAAAGTGCTTGCGCACGCGCTGGTAGGTTGCTGTGACGCCAGAGTGGCCGCCGACCGCGCTGTTGTGGAGCGTGGCGATGAGCTTGGTGCGAAGCGCAGTGTTGGCGCCAATCCACAGGCGGCCACCGCGACGGATGACGCCGTGGTGCAGTTCGTAGCCGTCGTGTTCGGGGCTGGTGATGGCGAGTTTTTGCAGTCGATCTTGGGCGTCCGGGTTGGTGGAGTAGGAGTTGAGAACCTCCCGAATCCAAGTCGGCTGGCACGTCGAGAGCGTGGCCAGGTCGAGTTGTTTGCCCACACGAGACAAGGCGTCGGCCGCGCCGTTGTCGAGTCCGCGCTTGTACTGAAAGCGGAACTGCAGCCCGACAAGTTCGCCATAGCCTTGCGGTGCAGCTCAGTCTCGAGGTGTTGCTCCCCCAGGTTGCAGAGCGACTTGTGGTCAGTGAGGATGTCAAAGGGGCCGCGCTGCAAGTAGGGGCGCCACTTGTCGATCGCCATCATCACCGCCAAGAACTCCTTCTCGTACGTTGAGAGCTTCTGGTTGCGCACGCCGAACGCCTTGCTGAAGAACGCGGCCGGGTGACCTTCCTGCACCAGCACAGCCCCGACACCCGTGTCGCACGCATCGGTCTCGATGGAGAACGACTTGTCGAAGTTGGGCAGTGCAAGCACTGGCGTCGTCGTCATCACAATCTTGAGCCGTTCGAACGCCGCTTGCGCCTGCTCGCTCCAGGCGAAGCCCTTCTTCGTGAGGAGCTGCGTGAGGGGCTTTGCAATGATGCCGTAGTGCGGCACAAACTTCCTGTAGTAGCAGGTGAGCCCCAGGAATCCACGCAGCTCGATGGTGTTCGTCGGTGTTGGCCACTGCTCCATGGCCAGCGTCTTGTCCTTGTCAGTGGCCACGCCCTCCTTGGAGATGACGTGCCCCAGGTAGTCGATGTGGTCGGAGGCAAAACTTCACTTGCTCTCCTTGACGAACAGTTGGTGCGCCCGCAACAGCTCGAAGACGATTCGGAGGTGCTCGATGTGTTCTTCCATTGTTTCACTGAAGACAAGGATGTCGTCAAGGAAAATGATCACAAATTTGCGCACATACTTACTGAATATGGCGTTCATGAGGCATTGGAAAGTCGCTGGGGCGTTCGTCAGGCCGAACGGCATGACCCTGAACTGAAAATGCCCGTGATGCGTCTTGAACGCGGTCTTGGCCTTGTCATCCTCACGCATACGAATTTGGTGGTACCCCGTGCGGAGATCCAGCTTGGAGAAGACTGCTGCGCCCGCCAGTTTGTCAAGGAGCTCGTCGACGATCGGGAGCGGGAACTTGTTTTTGATCGTGGCATCATTCAGACGACGGTAGTCGACGCAAAACCTCCACGTTCCGTCCTTCTTCTTGACCAATAGGACCGGCGCCGCGGACGGGCTGACGCTGTGTGTGATGATGCCGGCGTCGAGCATTTCCTTGACCTGGCGCTCGATTTCGTCCTTCTGCAGCGGCGAGTAGCAGTACGGGCGAGTGTTTGCGGGGACTGCGCCTTCCACCAGTGTGACGGCGTGGTCATACTGGCGATGGGGCGGCAGGCCCTGGGGAGCGGCGAAGACGTCGGCGAATTCCTCCAGGAGATCGGCGAGGGGCGTCTGGCTGGCGCATTTGCGCCGTGGTGGCGGTGCACGCCCACACGTGTCCACCATGGCCATGGCCCAGACGTCGTTGCCCGCGATCATCTTGCGCAGCTCGGGTTTGATCGCCTTAAGGGTGGTGGACGCCTTGGTGGGCGCGCCCCGGAGCGTCACCTCTTTACCGTCGTGGGTGAACTTGACCCACTTGTCTTGCCAGTGGCATGTCATGGGGCTGTGCTGGGCAAGCCAGTCCATGCCCAGAATGCCATCGTACGCGCCAATGTCTAGCTCGTGCATCGGTGTGGCGAACGTGTGCCCTTGCATCCACCACTTGAGCTCGGGGACGATGCGGTTGCAGGAGAGACGGTCACCATTGGCAACGCGCACGTCCACCCGCGGCATTTCTTCTGTCGCCAGCCCGAGACGATCGACGAAGGATTTGTTGACAAAGCTATGCGAGCTGCCCGAATCAAGAAGAAGTAGCATGACCTGATTGCCCACCAGTGCGCGCAGGTGGATCGTCATCGCCGAGTCCGTGCCGTCCAGAGCGTGCGACGAGAGGAGGCAGCACTCGGGAGCATCCCCAGCAGGAGCTGGTGGCTGTGCAACCGGTCTGGGGTCGTCGAGGAGTTGCAGCGCGTGGATGGTGTCGTCGGAGAGCACCTTGCCGTGATCGCCGACACTGATGGTGAGCAGTTGGGCAGGCTGCGCACACCGGTGCTCCCGCGAGTATCGGTCGCCGCACTTGAAACACAAATTATTGGCGCGGCGATAGTTGCGGAGTTGCCGCTCGCACGCATAGTCGTCCGTGGGGGCGCGGTTGGGCGCGGCCGCCCGGGGTTGTGGTGGAGCCGCCGCCGGTGGGGGTCGCCCCGCTGGAGTGATGCGTGGGCGCACGCGCGTCGTGCCCAGTTCCTCCTCTTGAGTACGCGCCAACACCGACGCCCTGGTGATGCTTGAGGGCGCCTGCAGACGAACCGGGGCGCATAGCTCGTCCTTCAGGCCTAGGATGAACTAGGTGACGAAGAACTTGGTGTTGATGGACGGATCGAGCGCAAGCAGGTGGTACATTTGCTCGTTGAACGCCGCACGGTACTCGGCGACCGTGGCGGTCTGCCGGAGTTGAAGCAGCTTGTGCATGACCACCTCGAACTCATCGGCACCGAACTCCTCGAGCACGGCGAACGTGAAGACCTCCCAGGTGATGCCGCGATGTGTTTGACGAAATGCTTGCAGCCAGTGCGCTGCTTGGCCTTCGATATACAGCGCCATGGTGGCCACCCAGTTGTGTGGTGCGACCTTGTAGAGTTCTAAGTACGCCAGGCAGCGATCTAGCCACAGATATGGAGCGGAGTCATCGAATCGGGGGAAGTCGCGCTTTGGTGGCTTGTGGTAGTCGTTGCCATAGTGGCCCGCTGTTGGGGAGGGAACGACGGCGGGGGCCGCGAATCCGCCCTGTGGAGGCACGGGAATCAGCGGGGGTCGATGGTCCCCGAGACGCGCGTGGGCGGTCGTCGGGCGGCCCTATTCGGTGGCCACGTGCGGTGAATGTGGAGGTGGCGGGGGCGATGGTGGGGGTTGTTGCCGAGCGGCAGGTTGGTGCAGCACGGTGGTGACCGACCCTGACGGCGATGCTGAGCCTTCCACCGTCTTGCGAGTCGCGTCGACGTCGGCCTGCGTCAGATTGATCTGCCTGGAGAGGCCACGCACGTCCTGCGAGATCTGCGCGTTAAAGGTGGCCTGAATCTCGATCTGCTTGTCGTGGACCGCTTTCTGCTCGTCCATCTTGGCGAGGAGGGACTTGAGCATCTTGGTGATGTTGCTGTTGCCCTTGTCCATGGCGGCCAGTACCTGACGCGTCGCTGCCGAAGCTTTGGAGGGCGCCGTCGCCGTCCTTGGAAGAGATCGAACCCCGCGACGGATTTCGTGTGAGCTTGCCGAAGCAGCACACACCGGCGCGGTGGATGTTACCGATCTGCAACCAGCGCGGGGAGAAAATTTTTTGGGCGATTTGGCTCTGATTACAAACTGTAACGAACCAGAGAGGAGGGGATCGGAGTAGGTGAGGGAGAGCGAGAGAGAGAGAGAGACTTGGAGAGGAAGAAGGGAGATTGCTTCCAGAGGAAGGATTAGGATGAGTTGACAGTTTGTTACATCGCATGCCCTGCCACAGGCGGCTGGCTGCCCCTTTTATCACTCCCTCGCTCTCACTCACGCACTCTTACAGCTGGAGCCCGATCCTTGACACGTCACACTGGACAAGTGGCGGACAAGTGGCCAGGTGTGACACTAATTGCCAGGGGTATCGGCCCGGGAGCGCCGGAGGAACCGAACTGCGGGTTAGGGTGTGTGCAGGATGTTGGTGGCGGTAGCCCAGCAAGGGACGGAGGAGAGCACCGTCGACGGAGGGAAGCTGCGCCGACTCAGTCAGCGCAGTCCACGGGGAAGGTCAACCCTGAGGCGCCTAGATGGGCAAAGAGGTGAAGCTGGAAACATTCTATAGTAGATGTGATTCATAATTACTCCAGATTACAGTAACTTGAATTTCATAGGTGCTGTAAACGCCTATGTACATTTTTGCGGGCATGGACTACAGTGGTTATTACAATGTAGGTTAGTGCCTGAAAATTGAGTCTGTTCGCTTCGTCTGTAGGCTCGGGCTGGGAAGCGCACCTCCGGACAGTACTCTGTGCGTGTCTTGAATGAGCGCACTGGAGCAGTCTATCCGGAAATTTGCGGAAGAGCCGTCGAAGAGTGTGCTTAAGCCGGAGGTTGGAATCAGCTTGGACACGCTGGGAGAGGCGTGCGACTTCTACAATTTGTATTCATGTGAGGTTGGTTTTGGAATACCATACATCAAAAGCAGAGTGAAGCCGAATGGACAAAATCAATGCAGGAGATCGTGTGCGGCTGCTCGGTGAGTTACATCTGCACCAGCTCAGTTACATCTGAGTATGAGGCATAAAGCACGTGCAAGGAACACATCAGTTTAGCAAATGACTATCCATAATGAGCCATACAGGTAATTCATCATATAATTATGATTAAAGTTATCGTTGGCTTTGGGCTACCGTGGCTACTAAAACAAAGAGGTGGTGCTGCAGATGGTTTGGGAGATGCGTAAGAGACGACCACCCGTATGCAGCGACAAGGGCCAGCAGGTACTGGCAACCATTACCAGTATATATTACTTAGTGTGTACTCATGAATTAACTCCAATGAATTTTGTTCAGTTCTCAAGCAAGGTGGATGTTCGACATCTAGACCCAGGGAGATGGCTAGGGAGCGTGGACCATCGACAGGCCTGTGTGGTCCGGCAGGTATTGTTGAGTACCTACAAAAGTGTAGGATTCCTTTTACGGACATTTCTCTGGGGAGCGGGTCGGCAACAGTTATGGATTCAGGTTGTCCGCCAAATGATCCGTCGGTGATGAGCGAGTGGGGAGGCAAGTATCCCAGCCATGTTGGTCTAAACCATGATGAGCCATCTGTCCGGGAGGTTCTGAAATTCTACGATAGAATGTTGTCGTGCTTTGACCGGGAGCTACAGAAGTACGGAAAGGACCTTCCTTAACCAAACTGCATTAAGTTGTCTCATATATGCATTTGTAACTTCATGTTCTATTGCATGAAGTGGTTTAGGCACTTCATGCCATTGGCAGTGACGATGTCTGCAATGGACTTGAAAGAGCTCTAGGTCCTGGTGGTGAGCTTACAGTGACTGGCTGGAGGTGTATCCATAGAATGCTAAGCGAGAGGAGCGTAAGATGTACCGCAAATGGCTGGCACGGTGGAGAGGGGTTTTGTGGTAAGTTCAATCCTAACTGATGGTTAGTGGAGGTTAACAAAATGAGTAAGAATGCTTGCTGACTATGCTTGAAGTGCAGGAAGAATTGTGCAAGCCATATAATGAAGTTGACCGGGAGTACATCAACATGATGATGCACTCAAAGTTGATGGGGTACAAGATTGAATGGCTGAAGAAGGTAAGAGGGTTGATGAAACCATCAATGATACCATAAGAACGTCTTATGTATTTGGAATTAACACTGACAAATGAGTTTTCATGGAATCGCCTTTCATGTTTCCGGTTTACTTCATGGATTGCTAGTCGTTGTACGTCCTTGACCCCGAGAAGATGCTCTTCATGGTGATGTACCCGACGGAGACACACCCAACCGATGAGGTGGAGAAGAAGCATAGTGCAATAGCTAAGAGATTCCAGGTTTGTTTCTGCCAGTTCCTCAACGACATCTTCGGTTGATGGCTTGTCGAGAGCACAGGCTGGACTTTTGATATCCATTCGTGGGTGTGCACGATCTGTGCACAAGGGTGGGTACATGGCATGCTGGTCCCTGTCTGTACTCATCAGAATTTTTAGTTGAGGCATGCAAACTTAAGATCTGTCTTCACCACTTGTCGCAGGGAGGAGAGCGGGGTCTACATCGTGCACTACATCTGCGAGTTCACTGGTTTATACCATCGCACGCAGCCCAGCAAGTTGAGTGAACTCACCGCCTTGCTTTTGTACAAAGAGTCCTGATTACTAATGTCGTAGGAGGAGTGCATTTGTCAGTGCTAAGTGCTGTTTGTCGGTTTTTTTGTGCAGATTCTGATAGATCACCTTCGGAAAAGCCTGGCGTATGAGATTGTGACTATGAGTGGAAACAAATGTGACCTTCCAGATTTCCTTTATTGCGAAATCCTGGAGTAATGAAGTGAAGTGTATCTGACAGTGTTTGTTGTCTATGGGGCGGTCCTATCCTTTGATCCCGATGTGTGTTAGTTATGAAGTTGTTGGGCGCTTAGGAAGACTCTGCTTGAGCATATTGTAACATGAACCCCTGCGTGGGTATGATGTTGTGAACCATAGTTTTGAAGTTGTGTGATCGGGCTTATAAAGACTTGGTTTTATGGCATGTAGTTGGATCATCACTTGTTCGATTTGAGCATGTTTGTGTCTGTTTTACTGCTAGAGCGTTGCAGACCCAGGTAGTTTTGTTGTTAAGACCAGCGATGATTGTTAAGACTGCCTAGTCATCTCATCTCTACTCCTAATGGAGCAGTTGGTAGTCTCGCTTCCAGTTTTTTTTTTCGTCCCACCTACCATGGTTTTTTTTCAACCGGTTTTTTTCATCACACCATCCCCACCCCTACCCCACCCCATTCACCGCACGCAGTCAGGTTCCGTTTCCCCCCTTACGTCCCCGATTCATGCATGACAATCAATTCTTTCCAAACGCAATCATGCATGACAATCAATTCTTTCCAAACGCAATCAATTAACTTAAGGTAACCAGACACAATCAATTCAATAAAACGGAGCGATATCTCGGGCGATTTTCTTGCTCCCGATATATAATGGTGCTAGCCAATCTGTTAACAAATGAGAAGGAAACAATCACGTGTATGTAGGGAAGATAATCGTGGAGATTGCAGGGCAGTTAAGGCCGTGCGTCACATGCAGGAAGGATTTCCCGAGTTCAGCGAAAGAGAAGGAAATCTGAGTTGGTGAATAGTCTCCACGATTTATTTTCGTCTGGCTTTTTTTCGTCTGGTTTTTCTTCGTCCCACCTCCCACCACCACCCTCTCATCGGTTTTCCTCTTTTCTCGTCTAACCGGCAACACCCAATGTATTTATGGTAATCAATACAATTAATCCACGTATGGTAAGGCTATAAACTCAGAAATCTCAAATATGATTATTATAGTAATAAATCAATCCAGGTATGGTAAGGTCATAACTCAGGAAATTTCGAATATGGTAATTATATGGCAATAAATCAATCCAGGTATGGTAAGGCTATAAATATAAAGGAAAACTATTCCTGTGAGACGTCTAATACATGGCTTTCGACAGACCAGCATCTCACCAATCGTTTTGGAGCCATGCATCCAACAACGCCTGGCTGTACTATATAACCCCTCCGAATCATCCTCACATCCACCATCAAACCCTAATCAACTACCTCACCACCCTCTCTGCCACACCTGCCATCTGGATCCTCCTCGCTTCAACCTTGCTCTTATTGCACCACCGCATCTACGTTCGACTAGCAAGTCCTCCGGCAAGAACGCACACACCATGTCGCCTTGATGGCTAAGCATGTGCATGTGTGCTTCATGCCCCCACAACGCTCCTTGTGATCTGTTCGTCGCGCTGCATCCCCAATCTGGCCGGTGTGGCACTGTAATTTCGCCGGTGTGCAGACCTTCGTTTCCTCTGCTACTCCTCGTCAGACATTTTGTAGTTGCTGCTTGAAGTGGTATGGTCGTGCTCTGCTCGTTGAAGCCTGTAATTGGGGCTGCATGCTATAGACTCATGAGGTCCCTTTTCAATGTGGCTGCGTGGTAGCGATGCTCTCATGCGTGCTACGTCGGCTGTGCTCCAGCGGTCTTGCATTTGGCCGGGTTGAAGGATACCATATGTGTAGTAGCCACACGTGATTCAGATTTTGTTCACATTGGGAGTACAAGTGATTGTTGTTGGAAACAAATTTCCACCCTTTTGGAAGCATAATTTTCTTCGGTCAAAATGTATATGTAAAATTATTGGTATACTTTCTACCTGCAATTCAATTACCTATCAATGGTGTATCCAACATTGCTCTATTTTTCTTCCTACACATAAGAAAAATGCTTCTGTAATGTATGATGCAACTTCCACCAAATCGAGATGCTTCTACACCATTGAACAGAGTTTCGGTTACCATTTTTGTTCCGAAGCATCAAATGGTGAGCCATGAAGCTTTATTAAACATGTAAGGAAGCATGTGTCATTTTGTGTTTTTCATATCAAAGCATCAATGAAAGGGCAATGAAGCAACTAAATGCCACATGGAAGGATCGCCACATGGAATTTGTTAACGGCTTATGGTAATATTATTAGTGGCATCTGCATATTTTCAATACGTATTTGAGAACCTATTTGATGCTTCCTGATTTCTATCGCATGAAAAATGCTTCCTTTGAAACAACCGGGGAGCGATTTGTTACCAGAGATAATGCTTCCATTGAAACAACCGAGGAGCGATTTGTTACTAGAAATAAAACGTGATTTATAGGATTTATTATATCCTACTAGAAATCAGGGATCAGTTTCCTAAAATGTTGGATGCGTCAACATTTGTAACTGTGCCCCTGATTAAGGAACATACTAATGCCCAAGCCACATTTACAAGCCCATCACACGTATCGACATGAAATCCATCGTACAAGGAATCAGATTCCTAGCGCTTCCTCTTAAACAAACTTAAATTACCCCAAAGGCCGGCCAGATTAACGTACACAGAAAAATCAACACCCTATGATCTGTCATCCAATTTTTCCTCCACGGTCGGCCATCCTATTCAAGGCCCCTGATGCAATGTTCTGCCAGCAATCCATGCGCACGTCCTACCTAGCGATTGAACGGGATCAAAATCTCCCTAGCCAAACACCGGTTGCCGCTGCACTTACATACTCCGCCCACGACGCCGTCCCACCAGCGGCGGTGACGCTAGCGATCGTACCGAGACGTCGTGGGAGATGGAGCTCCAGGCCATCAAGGACTCCTACACTGGCGTGTCCAAGCCGCCTCCACGACGGAGCCAAACCGCCGTACTTATTCGGACTCAAGAACATGGTGCGCCTCGCCGGTATGGATCATCTCGCCTCCCACTTGCCAAGGTATAGCAGCCCTCTTCTTTTCCCTTTCACAAGAACACATCGATGCACTTTTAACCTCTATAATCCATCTACCTGATGTACTTGTGTGTCGCTCGCCGGGAAACAAACTACTTGGTGAATCCCTGATGCAAACAATTTTATTCAGTGCTAACTAGGAGCTATTGTCTGCATGTGCATCAGGTAATACAAGTAGTTGTACGGGGTTCATAAAGGAATCGAGCTTCTCATCTTTGACGATTAACGGATGAGGCACAGGGTACACATGACGGATCTACGAACTACAGCTGACAACACATGGACGGCCAAAGGCTGTTGCATCCGCCGACCAACCACTACCCTTAATCAAGCACAAGGTACCTAGAACAACTCCCAAACACTCAATTCTTTGTAAGATTTTCAGTAGAAGCCTGTTGCAAAGTCAAGAATTTAGTTTATTTAATTATTAGTCAATGTTTGCCACAAAAAAATTCAGATTTTTTTTATTTTTTTTATCATTTTCTAGATTTAACTATTCATGCTGAGATCATATGAGGTCAAACTAAGATGGGGGCTTTTGAACACTTTTTTCATGAATGCAAATGACATGCACATATAGGTGATGTTGTTCTGAACATTTTGATATCTTATTTGTATTTGTTGGAGTTAGTATGAATTCGTTATGAAATTTTCAAAGTTTCGGTCAAACGGTGAAAGGGCAAAAGTATAAGAGGATGGAACAAGCTGGACAGAAACGAGGGTTTTTTGAATTTTGGGGCAAATCAAACAGGTGTGACACAACTAAGGGCTCAAATGTAGTTGTCCCTAAAAAATATATATTAGACAAAATTAATGTTGAATACTAGAATATATATGCCCCTTTAGCAATGCACGGGCAACACACAACAAAGGTGAGGTGGGCGTCACCCGTTTCTAAAAGAAAGGGCTCCAGCTAGCGAGAAATATCCCGCTGCAGCCGGAAGCCGTGCGGGAAAGATAGGGTCCGACAGAAAAAGGAGAAGGGTGTGTCATGGGATAGGTTTTTGTGTTCGGCCTGCGTATTGGAGATATATAGCATGGCCCATAGTCCGGACAATCACATTTCTCCCCACATATGATCTGGATTGGGGGATCTCCGACTGTCTAGATGGTTGAATTTCGAGGAGCCTCAAACACGCCATAATGTATGAGGGAGAAATAAGCTTCGACCTTAGAGGTGACCTTAATCATTTGTTTGATTCATTTATGTATGCATTATAGCCCGTAGCAACGCACGGACGTTCTACTAGTAATTCTAAAACTGAAATGTGTATGTCAGCAATTTGGAGGTGTGTTATTGGCATGGTTGGAAACGTTTCCTTTTGAAGCAGTGTCAGCACATATGAATGTACATTTGAATGGATGAACGAGCAGTGTTTGACAAGTGACAGAATAACTCAATGGTGAATTGGTGATCTGGAATTCAGGACAGTCTGCAAACTGATAGAAGAAAGGTGATAACCTAGTTGATGGAATTCCATGCAGGTAAACATAATTGATCACAGGTAATTCGTTCATACAGGGGGCATGTCAAATAGTGACGCTGAAGGTTGGGTACAAGATTGATAAGAGTAAATCCTACACAAAGTTTGTCCAATGACATACATTTGGGGCAGATTGCGTGGGGTGAAGGCTGGGCGGCGGTGTCTAAAGGATAACGCTGTTTTTTTTTTGGAGCGATTATAAGGCTGTTGTAGTTGGCAACCATTAAGTCGGCCGCTGCAGCGAGCCAGCTCAGGACGGCTCCGAAACATTACCGGGCCGTGCGATCGATCCTGGTCCGGCCAACACCCGTCACCTCGTGCAGCCTTTAGTGAGCGTTGGCCCACATTCTTTTTTACCTCTGTACGAAGCAAGATACGGGAGAGAATACATCTCGTGACACAGATCCAGTTGCATGTGGACGATGCTGATTTCGGGATCAGCTGAGACCGGGCTCAGATTCGAATTTTCGTGTTGTATGTGCATTCTTTGTTATATACTACTACTATTTGAATACTCCCTCCGTTCCTAAATACTCCCTCTGTCTCAAAATATAAAATATAAGAACGTTTTTCACACTACATTAATGTCAAAAACGTTCTTATATTATGGAACGGAGGAAGTATTTATCTTTTTAGAGATTTCAAATGCACTACCACATACAGATGTATATAGATATATTTTAGAGTGTAGATTCACTCATTTTGCTCTGTATATAGTCATTTGTTGAAATCTCTAGAAAGACAAATATTTAGAAACGAAGGGAATACAACTGAATTGTTTATGTTGTTCTGTTGAGCAGCGGCGCATGCGCTTCCAAAATTACACTAATTCCGCGACAAATAATTCCGGACAAAGGGAGTATTTTTGACATGCCAGTCTCGAAGATTCAATCACTGTTAACCAAGTGACTTGAACAAAGCATTTGAGTCACCGAGGACTCGAATATTGCAAGGAAAAATGTGGTCACTGCCGTGCAGTTATCTGATTATGAAAAATGAAAAACCAACGATTGAAGGATAAATGGAAGAGAATATATACTACGTTCTGTACATTGCAGCATATTTGCATAAGTAGCAAGTCCATCGTGCATTTCAAAGATTTATCTCAAATCAGGATGCGCACAACAGCACACATAGATTATATCTCAATTAAGTTGGTGCATACACGCTTAAATTTATCCAAACCTTTTCCCCAAAACAAACCTGCAGAAGGGTTGCAGGATAATTAAGCTAACTCTGGGACACCACAGAGCAATGCACTGAACATTTCGTCCATCGGTCTAATGAAGCTAATTAACTTAACAGTCACGAAGCAGAGGCCTCGTTGTTGTTGAACCACCGATGGTGAAGCGCTTCCACCGCCGTGAGCCTCTGGTCGGGGTCGAATGCAAGCATGCCAGTGAGGAGGCCGTGCCCGGCTTCCGAAAGATCCGGGAACCACTCCAGGTCCATCTTCCCCGTGGAGGCGATCTGCTCTCGTAGCTTGGCCATCTCGGCGACCATGCCCTCCTCCGTGTCTCCCACGAACAGGGTCCCGTCGGCCAGGAGCTCAGCCATGATGCACCCGAGCGCCCACATGTCCACGGCCTGCCCGTAGCACCGGTTCCCCTCCAGCTGCTCCGGCGAGGTGTAGATCAGCGTGCCCACGCGGCACTTCTCGTACGGCACACCGGGCGGCCTCCGGCGCGTCGCCGACCCGAAGTCGCCCACCTTCAGCTCGCCGAACATGGTGACGAGGACGTTCTCGGGCTTGATGTCCCGATGGACGACGCCGGCTCCGTGCAGCCTCTCGGCCGCGTCCAGGAGCTGCCGCATCATCACGCGGGCCACGTCCTCCGAGAGAGGCTTGTAGAGGTGCTCGCGCAGGGTGAGCCCGCCGGCGACGAGCTCCATGACGAGGAACATGTCCCCCGTGTCGGCGTCCGTCGCCACGTCCAGGATGTCGACGACGGACGGGTGGCCGCGGCACGCCGCGTGGCAGCCGGCCTCACGGATCACGGCCGGCATGTCGGGCGCGCGGATCCACTTCACCGCCACCTTCTTGCCGGTGCGGCGGTCGCGCGCCTTCGAGACCTGGCCGTAGGCGCCTTCCCCGAGCACCTCCAGCGTCTCGTAGTCGCGAATGCTCCCGAACGAGTACCGAGCCTTCTTGCCGCCGTTGCCGTTGGCGACGCGCTCCGCCGCCGGGCGCTTGCGGGTGGCCGTCGGCGTGGTGGGCTCGGAACGTGCGCCTACTACCGTCGACATGAGCTCAGAACGTTGCTGTGCGCGCGAGCTGGGTCGGCCGGCCGGCGAGAAACGCGCGTAGGCTGGAGCTGGCTTCGGATTCTCGACGGGGGATCGATGTCTAGACGAGCGGGGTACGTGAGGATGTACTAGGATGTATATATAGGCAGCTAGGAGGACGGCGATGTCTCCATGTCCGATCCGGACAAGGTAACGCGTGGTGTGCGCGTAGCGTTTATGTGGGTCACGCGCACGGACAGCGTTTTTTTGTTTTTGTTTTTTGCAAACAGGTTTCTCCTCGCTTCGCCCAGAGCGAATGTGTATGGGGGCCCATAGGATAGCTTCGAGTTCGTTCCGTTCACTTTTTTCTTCTTTTCTTCGGCCCTGCTTTTCGTTCGGTTCTTTCCGTTCGCACCTCCATTCGCCTTTTCTTGTTTCCCTATTTCCGCTCGTTCCATTTTCAGTAATGCTATACCTATCGTAAGGATTTCTACATAATTAACATAACTAATTAGGTGGCATGTTTTGGTTAGAGGAAATAAGGGGGCCCTCGGGGCGAAGAGATAAGTTAAGGCAAGTTAGGTAACTTTACGTAGATCGTTCGTCCGTAGGTCTAGCATTTTTGCTCTATTTTGGTAGGTTCTTTTCTTTGTCGGTTCTTTCAAGAATATATTTTTCTCTTATAAACCATATATTCATGTATATTTTAGATAACATTAGCAAATATGCTCATGCGTTGTAATGAGGGAAAAACAACCAGATTATGCATATGTGACAGAGGTAAAAAAAGTCAATGTCATGATAAGATAAGGACTTTAAAAATCAAACTATGTCTTAATGATGTCATGATGAGATAAGTGACTTTTCAAATGTCATTTTAAAAAACTAAAAATGTAATGGTCTCATAAGACTTGATTTCGTAAGGCGCCATCACAAAATATTTTTTGGCTGAGCAAATTGCTTTGATGGACCATGCCTAAGCTAGACTGATAAATGATGTGTTTCGCCTTTTTTGTGAGAAAATTTCTAATCTATTCATATCCAATCATGATAGTACAACTAATAGTAGAAATAATAAAAAATGCATCCAGGTCCATAGACCACCTATCGACAACTACAAGCACTGAAGCGAGCCGAAGGCGCGCCGCCGTCATCACCCCTCCATCGTCGAAGTCGGGCACAACTTGTTGTAGTAGACAGTCGGGAAGTCGTCGTGCTAAAGCCCCGTAGGACCAGCGCACCAGAACAACATCCGCCGCAGATGAAGAATAATGTATATTAGAAGGATCCAACTCGAAGACACACGAACATAGACGAACAACGACAAGATCCGAGCAAATCCACCAAAGATAGATCCGCCGGAGACGCACCTCCACACGCCCACCAACGATGCTAGACGCACCACCGGAACGGGGTCTAGACGAGGAGACCTTTATACCATCTTCAGGGAGCCGTCGTCGTCTCGTCTTCCTGAGTAGGACACAACCCCTAGCAAAACTAAAAGAAACAATTAAAAATGGAGCCCTCCCGCCGGCCCTTGCCGAGATCCACCGCGCCCCCATGGCCCTAGGGCCATCGGAGAGGACCGGATCTGCGGTGGCGCCGGCGGGAGGCAAAAACCCTAACTCTTTTTGTGGAGGAGGAGGAGGGTTAAGGAGCTCTTTTGAGGAGGAATATGAACTCAGGCATAAGCACCATGGAGGAGGATATGTTTCGCCTTGACCTAAGGTAGCGGTGTTTTCCATAACCAGTAAAAATTATGGCACCAGAATAAACATAGTTATGTACAGAGGCAAGATAAATATTTAGTCATTTTTATATAGCTTACAAAAGCAAACCCACGGGAAATTGTGTCAATTTTTTGGGCTCAGTGTTGTACAAAACACAAAAATCTTTTTCTTACCGACGCGCGAGGGACTAAATAAAATCATAAAACGACCTCTACAAATCCCCTAATAAAACCTCCACATAAACAACAGTTTGTTTTGTTCGTTATTTACGGATCTGTTTTAATTTTTGTGAACATTTTCAAAAATTTCATGGACATTTTTTAAAATTACAGAATATTTTTTGAATACACGATCATTTTTCAAAATCTTGAAATTTTTATTTCTATTTTTTTAAATCATGATTTTTTAATAATATGCGAACAGTTTTTAAAATCACAAACATTTTATGATCTCTCAATATATTTTTCAAACATGCAACTTTTGAAAATTTGGATTTTTGGAAATCATGAATTAATTTAAAGAAGGAAAAATAAATACAGAAATGATAAAGCAAAAAGCAAAAAAAAATGAAATAATGAAAAGCAGGGGCGTCGCGAATCAACATGTCGTTGAGTTGGTTAGGTGGACAGTGGTATCCCCAACCCATCAGGGTTCAAATCCTGGTGCTCGCATTATTTCTGGATTTATTTCAGGATTTCCGACGATGCGCTTTCAGTGGGAGGAGACGTTCCCGTTGATGACGAGGCGCCTACGATGACTTCGTAAATCTCAAGATGATATGCCGGCTCAGTCTCTCGGAGGTGCTTATAGGGGTAGGGTGTGTGTGTGCGTTTATAGGGGTGAGTGTATGCGCGTATATATGAGCGCTTGTGTCTGTACTGATGCTAAAAAAAAGCAGGGGCGTCACGACGGGCACGGCACGTTACTGCGCACGGGATGTAGGAGGCGTGCAGAGAAAAGGGAAGAAAAAAGAGCTGAACCAGGAATGAATCCGTGATCTTGCGCGTGGAAGAGTGGGGCCGCAGACACCGCACTGCTTGTTTACTTGTGACATCTGAGTGTATCAGAGTTTTTTTTGAACTTGTGGCACATTTTATTCAACTCAAATAAGGAATACATCAGAAACAAGTTCAGCTAGAATAAACTGTGAATGATCATTATCCCACGAAATTATACAATTAGAATTGTAACAACATCTAGCTAACTTGTGTGCCACTTGGTTTGCCCCTCTTGAACAATGAGCATAAGATACACCCCCAATTCTTTGAGCTAATATAAAGCAGTCACTCAAAATCGCCGAATAAGGACTCAGAATGTCCACTTCCCCCTTGCATGCTAAGATAATTTCGAGGCAGTCTGATTCAAAAGTGATATTGAAACAACCAAGTTGGTCTGCAAGCATCATACCATTTTTCAATGCCATCGCCTCGGCGGAGGGGGCATCGAGAACGTGACTAACCAGGGACGATGAACCAGCCAAAGCATGTCCATGGTGGTTTCGAAGAACGGCCGCGGTAGCCCCGCATCCATCCTCCATAAAGCATGCGTCCATGTTCATCTTATACATGTTGTGACACGGTTTAGACCACTTCCCTTCAGTAATTTGGCTAGCACTCGAAGCCCCCGCATAATTCGTTGTTATTGCATGTATAGCCATTGCCGATTTAGGAGGACTCGCCACCACTTCCCCCTTCACGAAATAAATCTGGCAGCGTTTAAAAATAATGAATCATTTTCTTGACTTATAGATGGCATAGTGGGTAATTTAGGGCAACTTCGGGGCCAATTTTGTGATGAACGACCAGAAATAATAGCACCTTTATTATTAGGGGGTGATGAAAACTTAATTCAAGAACGTTTTTCTGAAAACATATTCGCCAAGTATTAAGAAATTGTATTTGCATTGTAAAAACTGCTCATTGTGTATTTAAAAAATGTCATAAGGAAGTGTTAGTAATCTATTTAAAAAAATGTTCACCAAGTGTTATGACAAAGTTCATTGTTCAATAGAAAAATGTTCATTGTGTATTTCAAAAATTATTTGTAGCAATTAAAATTAGGTAGAAAAATGTGCATAGTATATTAATGTATTAACAATCAGAAAACGCATAGTGTATTTACAAATGTCTTAAGAAAATGTTCATTTATCTATATCAAAACCTGTACAAATATGTATTTGAAAAAGGTTAATGTGTATCAAAAAAAGTTCCACATGTATATGAAAAATGTAAAATGTGTTTTAAAAAAATAAAAAGAAAAAACATGTCACGAGCTAGTTTAAAATATGTTTACACAATTTAAGAAAATGTTCTCACAATTCAGAAAAATTGTTTTGTACAATTAAATGTAATATATGTGACACTTTAATATTTTCACGTGTTTCAAAAAAATATGTTAATGACGTATTTGAAAAATGCTAATACAATGTAAAAATGTTAGCATAGCTTTAAAATGTTGTATGGCACTAAAACAATTACAAAAGTATTTATAAATATTTACCATCTATATGAATTTTTTTAAAAGATCTATTTGGAAACAATGACGTATTTGGAAACGAGTATTTGAAAAAATGTTAAACAAGTATAAAAGAAAAATTCCTACTGTATATGAAAAATGTACAATCTGTATAGAAAAACATTAGACCTCAAAACATATATTGTTTTAAAATAATCATGTACTTTAAAAAAATGATAAACATGTATAAAAATGTTCTTTTCGTGTATGAAAAATGTACCATGTCTATGAAAAAAGGTAAAAAAACAAAGAAAACCGGAAAAAAACGTCGAAAACCAAAGAGAAAAAGAAGAAGAAAACTGAAGAAAGAAAAGGAAACAGAAAAAATATTGATCAGATATTTAAAAAATGTTAAATATGTATAAGAAGATATTCCTGATTTATAAAGTAGACATCAAAAACTGTTTATTGTGTAATTATGTAGACATCAAAAACTGTTTAAGAAAATATGCATTGTGAATTTTTTCATTGCAATTAATTTTTTTGAATGTATACTAAAAAAATGTGTACCATGTATTTGAAAATATCTTCGGAACATGTATTTAAGAAAATATACATTGTGTATTTGAAAAATGTTCAACGTCTATGAAAAAAAAATTCACATGTATGCTAAACATGTACACAATGTACCGAAAAAACTAGACACGTGGTAAAAAAGGAAAACCGATGAAAACCGACAAAGAAACATAAGAAAAGTGACAAAAACCAAAGAAAAATGAAGAAAATCGAGAAGGAAATAAAGAAAACTGAACTAAAAGAAAGAAAAAACTAATGCAGAAAAGTGCAAATTAGTGAAAATCGGGAAAGAAAAATATGAAAACCAAAGAAAGGGGAAGAAAACAAATGTAAACCCAAAAAGAAACAAAGAAAACTAAGAAAGAAAGTGAATGAAAAATAAAACCAATGCAAAGAGAGTGAAAAGTGAAAACAAGAAAGAAACAAAGAAACTAGAAAAAACAAAGAATGTCCAAAAAGAAATAGTTTCTATTTGAAAAAAGCAACCCCCCTGAAAAACCTGCAGACAATCAACGAAATAGTACAGTTAATGAGGGTCTTTGTTCCGGGCTAGGTGCGAGCGAATAGAAAATGTAATGACCCGGCCCAATACCTATGTGAGGGATAAAAGCTTCAGGCGAGGGGAGCATGTATGTCGCTATAAGCGAGATATAGCTCTCGTGATGCCGAGGATCCTGACGCGCCAGGAAGACATGCCTCTGCTCTGGTGGATGGCACACCGGACTACACCGGGCCTTCTGCAGTTGGAGGCACATCTACACCACCTGGTGTTCGATACGGTTGCAACATGGTATATCAAAACCAAAGGCACTTTCCAATGACATGATGTGTTACAATTGCATCAAGTTCTTTGGCTCCAGCTGAACCAAGGTCACATATAGAAGCCACTCCTAATCCCAAGTGGAAGTAAGCCATGGATGAAGAATTTGGCGCCTTGATAGAAAAAAAACCATAGGTGGCACCTCGTTGCTCCTGTGAAGGGCCAAAATATTGTTGATTGTAAATGGGTGTACAAGATAAAAAAGAAAGTTGATGGAACAGTTGGTCTTTACAAGGCTCGTCTGTTGGGGAACGTTGCAGAAAACAAATTTTTTTTCCTATGTTTCACCAAGATCAATCTATGGAGTCAACTAGCAACGAGAGGAGAGTGCATCTACATACCCTTGTAGATCGCGAGCAGAAGCATTCAAGAGAACGAGGATGATGGAGTCGTACTCGCCGTGATCCAAATCACCGATGACTAAGTGCCGAACGGACGGCACCTCCGCGTTCAACACACGTACGGAGCGGATGATGTCTAAATATCGTTGATAACGGGATCACATCATTGGGAGAATGATGTGATGGACAAGACCCAATCCTAAGCCTAGCACAAAGATCGTGTAGTTCGTTGCTAAAGCTTTTCTAAATGTCAAGTATCATTTCCTTAGACCATGAGATTGTGCAACTCCTGGATACCGTAGGAATACTTTGGGTGTGCCAAACGTCACAACGTAACTGGGTGGCTATAAAGGTACACTACAGGTATCTCCGAAAGTGTCTGTTGGGTTGGCACGAATCGAGACTGGGATTTGTCACTCCGTGTGACGGAGAGGTATCTCTAGGCCCACTCGGTAGGACATCATCATAATGTGCACAATGTGATCAAGGAGTTGATCACGGGATGATGTGTTACGGAACGAGTAAAGAGACTTGCCGGTAACAAGATTGAACAAGGTATCGGGATACCGACGATCGAATCTCGGGCAAGTACAATACCGCTAGACAAAGGGAATTGTATACGGGATTGATCGAATCCTCGACATCGTGGTTCATCTGGTGAGATCATCGTGGAACATGTGGGAACCAACATGGGTATCCAGATCCCGCTGTTGGTTATTGACCGGAGAACGTCTCGGTCATGTCTGCATGGTTCCCGAACCCGTAGGGTCTACACACTTAAGGTTCGATGACGCCAGGGTTATAAAGGAAGTTTGTATGTGGTTACCGAATGTTGTTCGGAGTCCCGGATGAGATCCCGGATGTCACGAGGAGTTCCGGAATGGTCCGAAGGTAAAGATTTATATACGGGAAGTCCTGTTTTGGTCACCGAAAAAGTTTCGGGTTTTACCGGTAGTGTATCGGGACCACCGGAGGGGTCCGGGGGTCCACCAAGTGGGGCCACCAGCCCCGGAGGGCTGCATGGGCCAAGTGTGGGAGGGGACCAGCCCCAGGTGGGTTGGTGCTCCCCCCACCAAGGTCCAAGGCGCCTCCAAGAGGGAAAGGGGACAAACCCTAGGGCAGATGGGCCCTAAGGCCCACCCCAGGTGCGCCTCCCCCTCTCCCCCTTGTGGCCGCCACCCAGATGGGATCTGGGGGGCTGCCGCCACCCCCAGGGAGGGAACCCTAGGTGGGGGCGCAGCCCCTTCCCTCCCCCTATATATACTTGAGGTTTGGGCTGCCCAAGACACACGAGATCCTCTCCCTCTTGGCGCATCCCTACCTCTCTTCCTCCTCGTCTCTCGTAGTGCTTGGCGAAGCCCTGCTGGAGTCCCGCGCTCCTCCACCACCACCACGCTGTTGTGCTGCTACTGGATGGAGTCTTCCTCAACCTCTCCTTCTCCCCTTGCTGGATCAAGGCGTAGGAGACGTCACCGGGCTGTACGTGTGTTGAACACGGAGGTGCCGTCCGTTCGGCACTAGGATCATCGGTGATTTGGATCACGACGAGTACGACTCCATCAACCCCGTTCTCTTGAGCGCTTCCGCGTAGCGATCTACAAGGGTATGTAGATGCACTCTCCTTCCCTCGTTGCTGGTTTCTCCATAGATAGATCTTGGTGACACGTAGGAAAATTTTGAATTTCTGCTACGTTACCCAACAGTGGTATCAGAACCAGGTTTATTGCGTAGATTCTATGCACGAGTAGAACACAAAGTAGTTGTGGGAGTTGATTTTATTCAATATGCTTACCGTTACTAGTCCAATCTTGTTTCGACGGTATTGTGGGATGAAGCGGCCCGGACCGACCTTACACGTACTCTTACGTGAGACTGGTTCCACCGACTGACATGCACTAGTTGCATAAGGTGGCTAGCGGGTGTCTGTCTCTCCCACTTTAGTCGGAACGGATTCGATGAAAAGGGTCCTTATGAAGGGTAAATAGCAATTGGCATATCACGTTGTGCTTTTGCGTAGGTAAGAAACGTTCTTGCTAGAAACCCATAGTAGCCACGTAAAACATGCAAACAACAATTAGAGGACGTCTAACTTGTTTTTGCAGGGTATGCTATGTGATGTGATATGGCCAAGAAGAATGTGATGAATGATATGTGATGTATGAGATTGATCATGTTCTTGTAATAGGAATCACGACTTGCATGTCGATGAGTATGACAACCGGCAGGAGCCATAGGAGTTGTCTTTATTTATTGTATGACCCGCGTGTCATTGAACAACACCATGTAATTACTTTACTTTATTGCTAACCGGTAGCCATAGTAGTAGAAGTAATAGTTGGCGAGCAACTTCATGGAGACACGATGATGGAGATCATGATGATGGAGATCATAGTGTCATGCCGGTGACAAGATGATCATGGAGCCCCAAGATGGAGATCAAAGGAGCTATATGATATTGGCCATATCATGTCACTATTATTTGATTGCATGTGATGTTTATCATGTTTTTGCATCTTGTTTACTTAGAACGACGGTAGTAAATAAGATGATCGCTCATAATAATTTCAAGAAAGTGTTCCCCCTGACTGTGCACCGTTGCGACAGTTCGTTGTTTCGAAGCACCACGTGATGATCGGGTGTGATAGATTCCAACGTTCACATACAACGGGTGTAAGACAGATTTACACATGCAAACACTTAGGTTGACTTGACGAGCCTAGCATGTACAGACATGGCCTCGGAACACAGAAGACCGAAAGGTCGAACATGAGTCGTATAGAAGATACGATCAAGATGAAGATGTTCACCGATGTTGACTAGTCCGTCTCACGTGATGATCGGACACGGCCTAGTTGACTCGGATCATGTAATCACTTAGATGACTAGAGGGATGTCTATTTGAGTGGGAGTTCATAAGATGAACTTAATTATCCTGAACATAGTCAAAAAGATCTTTGCAAATTATGTCGTAAGCTCGCGCTTTAGTTCCATTGTTTAGATATGTTCCTAGAGAAAATATAGTTGAAAGTTGACAGTAGCAATTATGCGGACAGTAGAAAGCTTATGTCCTTAATGCACCGCTCAGTGTGCTGAACCCCGAACGTCGTTTGTGGATGTTACGAACATCGGACATACACGTTTAGATAACTACGTGATAGTTCAGTTAAACGTTTTAGAGTTGAGGCACCAAAGACGTTTTCGAAACGTCGCGGAACATATGAGATGTTTCGAGGGCTGAAATTGGATTTCAGGCTCGTGCCCACGTCAGGAAGTATGAGACCTCCGACGATTTTCTTAGCCTGCAAACTAAGGGAGAAAAGCTCAATCGTTGAGCTTGTGCTCAGATTGTCTGAGTGCCACAATCACTCGAGTTGAGTGGGAGTTGATCTTCCAGAGATAGTGATGTTTCTCCGAAGTCATTACCACCAAGCTGCTAGAGCTTCGTGATGAACTATAATGTATCGGGGACATACATGATGATCCTTGAGATATTTGCGATGTTTGACACCACAAAAGTAGAAATCAAGAAGGAGCATCAATTGTTGATGGTTAGTGAAACCACTAGTTTCAAGAAGGGCAAGGGCAAGAAGGGATACTTCATGAAACGGCAAATCAGATGCTGCTCTAGTGGAGAAACCCAAGGTTGAACCCAAACCCGAGACTGAGTGCTTCTGTAAAAAGGGAAACAGCCACTGGAGCAGAATTACCCTAGATACTTGGTAGATGAGAAGGCTGTCGATAGAAGTATATTGGATATACATTATGTTAATGTGTACTTTACTAGTACTCCTAGTAGCACCAGGGTATTAAATACCGGTTCGGTTGCTAAGTGTTAGTAACTCGAAATAAAAGCTACGGAATAAACGGAGACTAGCTAAAGGTGAGATGACGATATGTGTTGGAAGTATTTCCAAGGTTGATCAAATATCGTACGCTCCCTCTACCATCAAGATTGGTGTTTGCGTTGAGCATAGACATGATTGGATTATGTCTATCGCAATACGGTTATTCATTTAAGGAGAATAATGGTTACTCTGTTTATTTGAATAATACCTTCAATGGTCTTGCACCTAAAATGAATGGTTTATTGAATCTCGATCGTAGTGATACACATGTTCATGCCAAAAGATATAAGATAGTAATGATAGTACCACCTACTTGTGGCACTGCCACGTAAGTCATATCGGTATAAAACGCATGAAGAAGCTCCATGTTGATGGATCTTTGGGCTCACTCGTTTTTGAAAAGTTTGAGGCATGCGAACCATGTCTATTGGTGTATATGCATGAAGAAACTCCATGCAAATGGACCATTTGGACTCACTTGATTTTGAATCACTTGAGACATGCAAATCATACCACATGGGCAAGATGACTGAAAGCCTCGTTTTCAGTAAAATGGAACTAGAAAGCAACTTGTTGGAAGTAATACATTTTGATGTGTGCAGTCCAATGAGTGCTGAGGCATGTAGTGGATATCGTTATGTTCTTACTTCACAGATGATTTGAGTAGATGTTGAGTACATTTACTTGATGAATCACGAGTCTGAATTATTGAAAGGTTCAAGTAATTTCAGGGTGAAGTTGAAAGATCGTCGTGACAAGAGGATAAAATATCTATGATATGATCATAGAGATGAATATCTGAATTACGAGTTTGGCACAGAATTAAGACATTGTGGAAATTGTTTCACAACTAATACATCCTGGAACACCATAGTGTGATGGTGTGTCCGAACATCATAACTGCACCCTATTGGATATGATGCATACCATGATGTCTCTTATCGAATTACCACGATAGTTTATGGGTTAGGCATTATAGACAACCACATTCACTTTAAATAGGGCACCACGTAATTCCGATGAGATGACACCATATGAACTATGGTTTAGAGAAACCTAAGCTGTCATTTCTTAAAAGTTTGGGGCTGCGACACTTATGTGAAAAAGTTTCAGGCTGATAAGCTCGAACCCAAAGTGGATAAATGCATCTTCATAGGACACCCAAAATAGTTGGGTATACCTCCTGTCTCAGATCCGAAAGCAATAAGGGATTGTTTCTAGAATCGAGTCCTTTCTCGAGGAAAAGTTTCTCTCGAAAGAATTGAGTGGGAGGATGGTGGAGACTTGATGAGGTTGTTGAACCGTCTCTTCAACTAGTGTGTGGCAGGGCACAGGAAGTTGTTCCTGTGGCACCTACACCAATTGAAGTGGAAGCTTATTATAGTGATCATGAAACTTCAGATCAAGTCACTACCAAACCTCGTGGGATGACAAGGATGCGTACTACTTCAGAGTGGTACGTAATCCTGTCTTGGAAGTCATGCTGCTAGACAACAATGAACCTACGAGCTATGGAGAAGCGATGGTGGGCCCGGATTCCGATAAATGGCTCGAGGCCATAAAATCTGAGAGAGGATCCATGTATGAAAACAAAGTGTAGACTTTGGCAGAACGGCTCGATGGTCGTAAGGCTGGTGAGTACAGATGGATTTTTAAAGGAAGACGGACAATGATGGTAAGTATCACCATCAAGAAAGCTCGACTTGTCGTTAAGATGTTTTCCGACAAGTTCAAGGAGTTGACTACGATGAGACTTTCTCACTCGTAGCGATTCTAAGAGTCTGTTGGAATTATATTAGCGATTACTGCATTGTTTATGAAATCTTGCAGATAGGATGTCAAAAACATTGTTTTCTCAACGATTTTCTTGAGGAAAGGTTGTATGTGATACAACCGGAAGGTTTTGTCAATCCTGAAAGATGCTAAGTATGCAAAGCTCCAGCAATCCTTCTAAGGACTGGAGTAAGCATCTCGGAGTTGGAATGTACGCTTTGATGAGATGATCAAAGATTTTGGGTTTATACAAAGTTTATGAGAAACTTGTATTTCCAAAGAAGTGAGTGGGAGCACTATAGAATTTCTGATGAGTATATGTTGTTGACATATTGTGGATCAGAAATGATGTAGAATTTCTGGAAAGCATATAGGGTTATTTGAAAAGTGTTTTTCAACAGAAAACCTGGATTAGGCTACTTGAGCATTGAGCATCAAGATCTATGAGGATAGATCAAAAACGCTAAATGGTACTTTCAAATGAGCACATACCTTGACATGATCTTGAAGGTGTTCAAGATGGATCAGTCAAGGAAGGAGTTCTTGCCTGAGTTGTAAGGTATGAAGTTAAGACTTAAAGCTCGACCACGGCAGAAGAAAGATAAAGGACGAATGTCGTCCCCTATGCTTTTGTCATAGGCTCTATACGGTATGCCATGCTGAGTACCGCACCTGGTGTGTGCCTTGCCACATGTCTGGCAAGAGGGTACAAAGGTGATCCAGGAGTGGATCACTAGATAGCGGTCAAAATTATCCTTGGAGTAATAAGGACATGTTTCTCAATTACGGAGGTGATAAAGAGTTCGGCATAAAGGGTTACATCGATGCAAGCTTTAACACCTATCCGAATGACTCTGAGTAGCAAATCGAATACGTATAGTGGAGCAACCATTTGGAATAGCTCCAAGTGGAGCGTGGAAGCAGCATTTATAATATGACCTAGAGATTTGCAAAGTCCATACGGATCTGATTGTTGCAGACCCGTTGACTAAAACCTCTCTCACAAGCAAAACATGATCAAACCCCAGAACTCATTGAGTCTTAATCACATGATGATGTGAACTAGTTTAGTGACACTAGTAAACTCTTTGGATGTTGGTCACATGGTGATGTGACCTGTGAGTGTTAATCACATGGCGATGTGAACTAGATTATTGACTCTAGTGCAAGTGGGAGATTGTTGGAAATATGCCCTAGAGGCAATAATAAATTAGTTATTATTATATTTCCTAGTTCATGATAATCGTTTATTATCCATGCTGGAATTGTATTGATAGGAAACTCAGATACATGTGTGGATACATAGACAACACCATGTCCCTAGTAAGCCTCTAGTTGACTAGCTCGTTGATCAATAGATGGTTACGGTTTCCTGACCATGTACATTGGATGTCGTTGATAACGGGATCACATCATTGGGAGAATGATGTGATGGACAAGACCCAATCCTAAGCCTAGCACAAAGATCGTGTAGTTCGTTGCTAAAGATTTTCTAAATGTCAAGTATCATTTCCTTAGACCATGAGATTGTGCAACTCCCGGATACTGTAGGAATACTTTGGGTGTGCCAAACGTCACAACATAACTGGGTGGCTATAAAGGTACACTACAGGTATCTCCGAAAGTGTTTGTTGGGTTGGCACGAATCGAGACTGGGATTTGTCACTCCATGTGACGGAGAGGTATCTCTGGGACCACTCGGTAGGACATCATCATAATGTGCACAATGTGATCAAGGAGTTGATCACGGGATGATGTGTTACGGAACGAGTAAAGAGACTTGCCGGTAACGAGACTGAACAAGGTATCGGGATACCGACGATCGAATCTCGGGCAAGTACAATACCGCTAGACAAAGGGAATTGTATACGGGATTGATCGAATCCTTGACATCGTGGTTCATCCGATGAGATCATTGTGGAACATGTGGGAACCAACATGGGTATCCAGATCCAACTGTTGGTTATTGACCGAAGAACGTCTCGGTCATGTCTGCATGGTTCCCGAACCCGTAGGGTCTACACACTTAAGGTTCGATGACGCTAGGGTTATAAAGGAAGTTTGTATGTGGCTACCGAATGTTGTTCGGAGTCCTGGATGAGATCCCGGATGTCACGAGGAGTTCCGGAATGGTCCGGAGGTAAAGATTTATATATGGGAAGTCCTGTTTTGGTCACCGGAAAAGTTTCGGGTTTTATCGGTAGTGTACCGGGACCACCGGAGGGGTCCGGGGGTCCACCAAGTGGGGCCACCAGCCCCGGAGGGCTGCATGGGCCAAGTGTGGGAGGGTACCAACCCCAGGTGGGCTGGTGCGCCCCCCCACCAAGGCCCAAGGCGCCTCCAAGAGGGAAAGGGGGCAAACCCTAGGGCAGATGGGCCCTAAGGCCCACCCCAAGTGCGCCTCCCCCTCTCCCCCTTGTGGCCGCCACCCAGATGGGATCTGGGGGGCTGCCTCCACCCCTAGGGAGGAACCCTAGGTGGGGGCGCAGCCCCTCCCCTCCCCCTATATATACTTAAGGTTTGGGCTGCCCAAGACACACGAGATCCTCTCCCTCTTGGCGCAGCCCTACCTCTCTTCCTCCTCGTCTCTCGTAGTGCTTGGCGAAGCCCTGCTGGAGTCCCGCGCTCCTCCACCACCACCACGCCGTTGTGCTGCTACTGGATGGAGTCTTCCTCAACCTCTCCTTCTCCCCTTGCTGGATCAAGGCATAGGAGACGTCACCGGGCTGTACGTGTGTTGAACACGGAGTTGCCGTCCGTTCGGCACTAGGATCATCGGTGATTTGGATCACGACGAGTACGACTCCATCAACCCCGTTCTCTTGAACGCTTCCGCGTAGCGATCTACAAGGGTATGTAGATGCACTCTCCTTCCCTTGTTGCTGGTTTCTCCATAGATAGATCTTGGTGACACGTAGGAAAATTTTGAATTTCTGCTACGTTACCCAACAGGTACGTACTCTGTGAAAGACCAATGAGGCGTCTCGATCTATCTCTATAGATCTTGATGCCTAATATATAAGCAGCTTCTCCAAGGTCCTACATTGAAAAACACTTGTTCAAATAGGCCTTTATGCTTTCCAAGAATTCTATATCATTTCCCATCAACAGTATGTCATCCACATACAATATGAGAAATGCTACAGAGCTCCCACTCACTTTCTTGTAAATGCAGGCTTCTCCATAAGTCTGCATAAACCCAAACGCTTTGATCATCTCATCAAAGAGAATGTTCCAACTCCAAGATGCTTGCACCAGCCCATAAATCGAGCGTTGGAGCTTGCACACCTTGTCAGCATTCTTAGGATCGACAAAACCTTCCAGCTACATTATATACAGTTCCTCCTTAACGAAACCATTAAGGAATGCCGTTTTGACGTCCATTTGCCATATCTCATAATCATAGAATGCGGCAATTGCTAACATGATTCGGACGGACTTCAGCTCCGCAACGGGTGAGAAAGTCTCATCGTAGTCAACCCCTTGAACTTGTCGATAACCCTTAGCGACAAGCCGAGCTTTATAGATGGTCACATTACCATCCGCGTCTATCTTCTTCTTAAAGATCCATTTATTTTCTATGGCTCGCCGATCAACGGGCAAGTCAGTCAAAGTCCATACTTCATTTTCATACATGGATCCTATCTCGGATTTCATGGCTTCCAGCCATTTGTCGGAATCCGGGCCCGCCATCGCTTCTTCATAGTTCGAAGGTTCACCGTTGTCTAACAACATGATTTCCAAGACAGGGTTGCCGTACCACTCTGGTGCGGAACGTGTCCTTGTGGACCTACGAAGTTCAGTAGCAACTTGCTCTGAAGTTTCATGATCATCATCATCAACTTCCTCTCTAGTCGGTGCAGGCACCTCAGGAACATTTTCTTGAGCTGCGCCACTTACCGGTTCAAGAGGTAATACTTCATCAAGTTCTACCTTCCTCCCACTTATTTCTTTCGAGAGAAACTCCTTCTCTAGAAAGGACCCATTCTTGGCAACAAAGATCTTGCCTTCGGATCTGAGGTAGAAGGTATACCCAACAGTTTCTTTAGGGTATCCTATGAAGACGCATTTTTCCGACTTGGGTTCGAGCTTTTCAGGTTGAAGTTTCTTGACATAAGCATCGCATCCCCAAACTTTTAGAAATGACAGCTTAGGTTTCTTCCCAAACCATAATTCATACGGTGTCGTCTCAACGGATTTCGACGGAGCCCTATTTAAAGTGAATGCGGCAGTCTCTAAAGCATAGCCCCAAAATGATAGTGGTAAATCGGTAAGAGACATCATAGATCGCACCATATCTAATAGAGTGCGATTACGACATTCGGACACACCATTACGCTGAGGTGTTCCAGGCGGCGTGAGTTGTGAAACTATTCCACATTTTCTTAAGTGTGTGCCAAATTCGTGACTCAAGTATTCTCCCCCATGATCTGATCGCAAGAACTTGATTTTCCCGTCATGTTGATTCTCAACCTCACTCTGAAATTCCTTGAACTTTTCAAAGGTCTCAGACTTGTGTTTCATTAAGTAGACATACCCATATCTACTCAAGTCATGAGTGAGGGTGAGGACATAACAATAGCCACCGCGAGCCTCAACACTCATTGGACCGCACACATCAGTATGTATGATTTCCAATAAGTTGGTTGCTCGCTCCATTGTTCCTGAGAACGGAGTCTTGGTCATTTTACCCATGAGGCATGGTTCACACGTGTCAAATGATTCGTAATCAAGAGACTCTAAAAGTCCATCTGCATGGAGTTTCTTCATGCGTTTGACACCTATGTGACCAAGGCGGCAGTGCCACAAGTATGTGGGACTATCATTATCAACCTTACATCTTTTGGTATTCACACTATGAATATGTGTAGCATTACGCTCGAGATTCATTAAGAATAAACCATTCACCATCGGAGCATGACCATAAAACATATCTCTCATATAAATAGAACAGCCATTATTCTCGGATTTAAATGAGTAGCCATCTCGTATTGATCATGTTCTTGTAATAGGAATCACGACTTGCATGTCGATGAGTATGACAACCGACAGGAGCCATAGGAGTTGTCTTTATTTATTTATGACCTGCGTGTCAACATAAACGTCATGTAATTACTTTACTTTATTTCTAAAGCGTTAGCCATAGTAGTAGAAGTAATAGATGACGAGACAACTTCAAGAAGACACGATGATGGAGATCATGGTGTCATGCCGGTGACAAGATGATCATGGAGCCCCAAGATGGAGATCAAAGGAGCTATATGATATTGGCCATATCATGTCACTATTATTTGATTGCATGTGATGTTTATCATGTTTTTGCATCTTGTTTACTTAGAACGACGGTAGTAAATAAGATGATCCCTCATAGTAATTTCAAGAAAGTGTTCCCCCTAATTGTGCGAATGTCGACGTGTTTGCATGGCCACCATCCCACATCCCTGGCGTTCCCAGGAAGTGATTGAGCACCATCTTGCTGTCTATCCCCATGGGCGACCCGTCAGGCAGAAGGTTAGGAAGCAAGCTTTGGAATGGTAGGAATTCATCACAGAGGAGATCAGGAAGTTGGAAGCGGCATGCTTGGTGAGAGGGGTGCTCCATCCAACGTGGTTGGCCAATCCGGTGGTGATGCGCAAGGCAAATGGGAAGTGGAGGCTGTGTATTGATTACACAAATATCAACAAGGCTTGTCCTAAGGACCCCTTCCTGTTGCCGCGCATTGAGAAAATTGTTGACTCCACGGCCGGGTGCAATCTGTTATCATTCCTCGACGCCTACTCGGGCTACCACCAGGTCTTCATGGCAAAGGAAGACGAAGAGAAGACATCATTCATCACCCCATGTGGTACGTATTGCTTTTTACGGATGCCTTTCGGGTTGAAGAGTGCTGGCTCGACATTCGCAAGGGCAGTCCAAATTGGTTTTGAGCCCCAACTACATAGAAATATGGAAGCTTGTATGGATGACATAGTGGTCAAAACCAAGGACAAGGCAACCCTTGTACAAGACTTAGAAGAAACGTTTGCCAACCTATGCAAGATCAACCTCAAGTTGAACCCTGAGAAGTGTGTCTTCAGCGTTCCGTCTGGCAAACTTCTCGGGTTCTTTGTGTCACAACGTGGGGTTGAGGCAAACCCGGACAAGATCAAGGCTATTGAGCAGATTGAGGCACCCAAGCGAATCAAGGATGTGCATTGGCTCACTGGCTGCGTTGCCGCCATGAGCAGATTCATCTCCAAGTCCGCTGAGCGTGCCCTTCCCTTTTTGAAGATCTTGAAGAAGGAGGGCCCAATGGAGTGGACCCCAGAGGCCGAGGCAGCGTTGCAGGATCTGAAGAAATACCTTTCCTCTACACCAATACTGGTTGCGCCTAAACCACAAGAGCTGTTGCTGCTGTATCTGGCGGCGACGAATCAAGTGGTCAGTGCCACGCTCGTGGTGTAGAGAGAGGTCGGTAAAGAGGCAGTGGCAATGGCGGGACTGGCGGATGGCAAGCCAAAGGTTCCCCCGGCAGGGCCCGATACCGGCAAGGCAAGGCCCCTGGCGGAGTCTGACGCCATCAGGACAGGCCCCATGCAATCAAATGAGGTGGTGCAGAAGAAGAAGAAGATGCAGCACCCGGTTTACTTTGTCAGCTCCCTCCTGCAGGGGGCTAGGTCAAGGTATTCTGGTGTGCAAAAATTGCTCTTCGGCCTCCTTATGGCCTTGAGGAAGCGGCGTCACTACTTCCAAGCACACGAAATCACCGTCGCCACCCGGCTCCAGTTACAACGGATACTGCACAACCCAGACGCAACCGGAAGGATTGTGGGTGGGCCTTGGAGCTTTCGAGCTTTGGTTTGAAGTTCGAAAGTACTTCGACAATCCAGAGCAGAGTCTTGGCAGAGTTCATTGCAGAATGGACCTCAACGCCCGACGAGGAAATCCAAGAGACCACCCTCCCCGGCAAGGAAGCAAGTCACAACTGGATCATGTACTTTGACAAGACTTTCTCGCTGCAAGGCACCGGTGCTGGTGTGCTGCTCGTCGCACCCACTGGAGAGCTGTTGGGGAACGTTGCAGAAAACAAAAAAATTCCTACAGTTTCACCAAGATCCATCTATGAGTTCATCTAGCAACGAGTTATCGGATTGCATCTACATACCTTTGTAGATCACGCGCGGAAGCGTTCAAAGAACGGGGATGAGGAAGTCGTACTCGACGTGATCCAAATCACCGGAGATCCTAGTGCCGAACGGACGGCACCTCCGTGTTCAACACACATACGGTCAGCATGACGTCTCCTCCTTCTTGATCCAGCAAGGGGGGAGGAGAGGTTGATAAAGATCCAGCAGCACGACGGCGTGGTGGTGGATGCAGCAGTCACCGCAGCATGGCTTCGCCGTTCTTCTGCGAGAGGGAGAGGTGTAGCAGGGGAGAGGGAGGCGCCAAGAGTCCAGGGTGCGGCTGCCCCTCCCCCCCTTTATATAGGCTCCCCAAGGGGGGGCGCCGGCCCTAGGATATGGGATCTCCTAGGGGGGGGGCGGCGGCCAAGGGTGGAGTGGCCCCCAAGGCAAGTGGGGCGCCCCCCCACCCTAGGGTTTCCAACCCTAGGCGCAGGGGTGGGCCAAGGGGGCGCACCAGCCCACTATGGGCTGGTTCCCCTCCCCACTTCAGCCCATGGGGCCCTCCGGGATGGGTGGTCCCACCCGGTGGACCCCCGGGACCCATCCGGTGGTCCCGGTACAATACCGGTGACCCCCGAAACTCTCCCGATGGCCGAAACTGCACTTCCTATATATAATTCTTCACCTCCGGACCATTCCGGAACTCCTCGTGACGTCCGGGATCTCATCCGGGACTCCGAACAACTTTCGGGTTACTGCATATTCATATCTCTACAACCCTAGCGTCACCGAACCTTAAGTGTGTAGACCCTACGGGTTCGGGAGACATGTAGACATGACCGAGATGGCTCTCCGGTCAATAACCAACAACGGGATCTGGATACCCATGTTGGCTCCCACATGCTCCTCGATGATCTCATCGGATGAACCACGATGTCGAGGATTCAAGCAACCCCGTATACAATTCCCTTTATCAATCGGTACGTTACTTGCCCGAGATTCGATCATCGGTATCCCAATACCTCGTTCAATCTCGTTACCGGCAAGTCACTTTACTCGTACCGTAATGCATGATCCCGTGACCAGACACTTGGTCACTTTGAGCTCATTATGATGATGCATTACTGAGTGGGCCCAGAGATACCTCTCCATCATACGGAGTGACAAATCCCAGTCTTGATCCGTGTCAACCCAACAGACACTTTCGGAGATACCCGTAGTATACCTTTATAGTCACCCAGTTATGTTGTGACGTTTGGTACACCCAAAGCACTCCTACGGTATCCGGGAGTTACACGATCTCATGGTCTAAGGAAAAGATACTTGACATTGGAAAAACTCTAGCAAATGAACTATATGATCTTGTGCTATGTTTAGGATTGGGTCTTGTCCATCACATCATTCTCCTAATGATGTGATCTCGTTATCAATGACATCCAATGTCCATAGTCAGGAAACCATGACTATCTATTGACCAACGAGCTAGTCAACTAGAGGCTTACTAGGGACATGTTGGTGTCTATGTATTCACACATGTATTACGATTTCCGGATAACACAATTATAGCATGAATAAAAGACAATTATCATGAACAAGGAAATATAATAATAATCCTTTTATTATTGCCTCTAGGGCATATTTCCAACAGTCTCCCACTTGCACTAGAGTCAATAATCTAGTTACATTGTGATGAATCGAACACCCATGGAATTCTGGTGTTGATCATGTTTTGCTCTAGGGAGAGGTTTAGTCAATGGATCTGCTACATTCAGGTCCGTATGTACTTTACAAATATCTAAGTCTCCATCTTGAACATTTTCACGAATGGAGTTGAAGCGACGCTTGATGTGCCTGGTCTTCTTGTGAAACCTGGGCTCCTTAGCAAGTGCAATAGCCCCAGTGTTGTCACAGAAGAGTTTGATCAGCCCCAACGCATTGGGTATGACTCCTAGGTCGGTGATGAACTCCTTCACCCAAATTGCTTCATGCGTTGCCTCCGAGGCTGCCATGTACTCCGCTTCACATGTAGATCCCGCCACGATGCTCTGCTTGCAACTGCACCAGCTTACTGCCCCACCATCCAAAATATACACGTATCCGGTTTGTGACTTAGAGTCATCCAGATCTGTGTCGAAGCTAGCGTCGACGTAACCCTTTACGACGAGCTCTTCGTCACCTCCATAAACGAGAAACATTTCCTTAGTCCTTTTCAGGTACTTCAGGATATTCTTGACCGCTGTCCAGTGTTCCTTGCCGGGATTACTTTGGTACCTACCTACCAAACTTACGGCAAGGTTTACATCAGGTCCAGTACACAGCATGGCGTACATAATAGAACCTATGGCTGAGGCATAGGGGATGACACTCATCTCTTCTATATCTTCTGCTGTGGTCGGACATTTAGCTGAGCTCAATTTCACACCTTGCAACACAGGCAAGAACCCCTTCTTAGACTGATCCATATTTAACTTCTTCAATATCTTATCAAGGTATGTGCTTTGTGAAAGACCTATGAGGCGTCTTGATCTATCTCTATAGATCTTGATGCCTAATATATAAGCAGCTTCTCCAAGGTCCTTCATTGAAAAACTCTTATTCAAGTAGGCCTTAATGCTGTCCAAAAGCTCTATATCATTTCCCATCAAAAGTATGTCATCTACATATAATATGAGAAATGCTACAGAGCTCCCACTCACTTTCTTGTAAACGCAGGCTTCTCCATAAGTCTGCATAAACCCAAATGCTTTGATCATCTCATCAAAGCGAATGTTCCAACTCCGAGATGCTTGCACCAACCCATAAATCGAGCGTTGGAGCTTGCACACCTTGTCAGCATTCTTAGGATCGACAAAACCTTCCGGCTGCATCATATACAATTCTTCCTTAAGGAAACCATTAAGGAATGCCGTTTTGACGTCCATTTGCCATATCTCATAATCATAGTACGCAGCAATTGCTAACATAATTCGGACGGACTTCAGCTTCGCTACGGGAGAGAAAGTCTCATCGTAGTCAACCCCTTGAACTTGCCGATAACCCTTAGCGACAAGTCGAGCTTTATAGATGGTAACATTACCATCCGCGTCCATCTTCTTCTTAAAGATCCATTTGTTTTCTATCGCTCGCCGATCATCGGGCAAGTCTGTCAAAGTCCATACTTTGTTTTCATACATGGATCCTATCTCGGATTGCATGGCTTCAAGCCATTTGTTGGAATCTGGGCCCGCCATCGCTTCTTCATAGTTCAAAGGTTCACCGTTGTCTAACAACATGATTTCCAAGACAGGGTTGCCGTACCACTCTGGTGCGGAACGTGTCCTTGTGGACCTACGAAGTTCAGTAGAAACTTGAGCTGAAGTTTCATGATCATGATCATTAACTTCCTCTCTATTCGGTACAGGCACCTCAGGAACATTTTCTAGAGTTGCGCCATTTTCCGGTTCAAGAGGTAATACTTCATCAAGTTCTACTTTCCTCCCACTTACTTCTTTCGAGAGAAACTCCTTCTCTAGAAAGGATCCATTCTTGGCAACAAAGATCTTGCCTTTGGATCTGAGGTAGAAGGTATACCCAATAGTTTCTTTAGGGTATCCTATGAAGATGCATTTTTCCGACTTGGGTTCGAGCTTTTCAGGTTGAAGTTTCTTGACATAAGCATCGCATCCCCAAACTTTTAGAAACGACAGCTTAGGCTTCTTCCCAAACCATAATTCATACGGTGTCGTCTCAACGGATTTCGACGGAGCCCTATTTAAAGTGAATGCGGCAGTCTCTAAAGCATAGCCCCAAAATGATAGCGGTAAATCGGTAAGAGACATCATAGATCGCACCATATCTAATAGAGTGCGATTACGACGTTCGGACACACCATTACGCTGAGGTGTTCCAGGCGGCGTGAGTTGTGAAACTATTCCACATTTTCTTAAGTGTGTGCCAAATTCGTGACTCAAGTATTCTCCCCCACGATCTGATCGCAAGAACTTGATTTTCCTCTCACGTTGATTCTCAACCTCACTCTGAAATTCCTTGAACCTTTCAAAGGTCTCAGACTTGTGTTTCATTAAGTAGACATACCCATATCTACCCAGGTCATCAGTGAGGGTGAGAACATAACGATAACCACCGCAGCCTCAACACTCATTGGACCGCACACATCAGTATGTATGATTTCCAATAAGTTGGTTGCTCGCTCCATTGTTCCTGAGAACGGAGTCTTGGTCATTTTACCCATGAGGCATGGTTCGCACGTGTCAAATGATTCGTAATCAAGAGACTCTAAAAGTCCATCTGCATGGAGCTTCTTCATGCGTTTGACACCTATGTGACCAAGGCGGCAGTGCCACAAGTATGTGGGACTATCATTATCAACCTTACATCTTTTGGTACTCACACTATTAATATGTGTAGCATTACGCTCGAGATTCATTAAGAATAAACCATTCGCCATCGGAGCATGACCATAAAACATATCTCTCATATAAATAGAACAACCATTATTCTCGGATTTAAACGAGTAGCCATCTCGTATTAAACGAGATCCTGATACAATGTTCATGCTCAAACTTGGCACTAAATAACAATTATTGAGGTTCAAAACTAATCCCGTAGGTAAATGTAGAGGTAGCGTACCGACGGCGATCACATCGACCTTGGAACCATTCCCGACGCGCATCGTCACCTCGTCCTTCGCCAGTCTCCGCTTATTCCGCAGCTCCTGCTTTGAGTTACAAATGTGAGAAACTGCACCGGTATCAAATACCCATGAGCTACTACGAGTACTGGTAAGGTACACATCAATTACATGTATATCACATATACCTTTCGTTTTGCCGGCCTTCTTGTCCGCTAAGTATTTGGGGCAGTTCCGCTTCCAGTGAACACTCTCCTTGCAATAAAAGCACTCAGTCTCGGGCTTGGGTCCATTCTTTGGCTTCTTCCCGGCAGCTTGCTTGCCGGGCGCGGCAACTCCCTTGCCGTCCTTCTTGAAGTTCTTCTTACCCTTGCCTTTCTTGAACTTAGTGGTTTTATTCACCATCAACACTTGATGTTCCTTTTTGACTTCTACCTCTGCTGATTTCAGCATTGCAAATACTTCAGGAATGGTCTTTTCCATCCCCTGCATATTGAAGTTCATCACAAAGCTCTTGTAGCTTGGTGGAAGCGACTGAAGGATTCTGTCAATGACCGCGTCATTCGGGAGATTAACTCCAAGCTGAGTCAAGCGGTTATGCAACCCAGACATTTTGAGTATGTGCTCGCTGACAGAACTATTTTCCTCCATCTTACAGCTGAAGAACTTGTCGGAGACTTCATATCTCTCGACCCGGGCATGAGCTTGAAAAACCATTTTCAGCTCTTCAAACATCTCATATGCTCCGTGTCTCTCAAAACGCTTTTGGAGCCCCGGTTCTAAGCTGTAAAGCATGCCGCACTGAACGAGGGAGTAATCATCAGCACGTGTCTGCCAAGCGTTCATAACGTCTTGGTTCTGTGGGACGGGTGTGTCACCTAGCGGTGCTTCTAGGACATAATCTTTCTTGGCAGCTATGAGGATGATCCTCAGGTTCCGGACCCAGTCCGTATAGTTGCTGCCATCGTCTTTCAGCTTGGTTTTCTCTAGGAACGCGTTGAAGTTGAGGACAACATGGGCCATTTGATCTACAAGACATATTGTAAAGATTTTAGACTAAGTTCATAATAATTAAGTTCATCTATTTAATGAACTCCCACTCAGATAGACATCCCTCCAGTCATCTAAGTATAACATGATCCGAGTTAACTAGGCCGTGTCCGATCATCACGTGAGACGGACTAGTCAACATCGGTGAACATCTTCATGTTGATCGTATCTTCTATACGACTCATGCTCGACCTTTCGGTCTTCTGTGTTCCGAGGCCATGTCTGTACATGCTAGGCTCGTCAAGTCAACCTAAGTGTTTGCATGTGTAAATCTGTCTTACACCCGTTGTATGTGAACGTTGGAATCTATCACACCCGGTCATCACGTGGTGCTTCGAAACAACGAACTGTCGCAACGGTGCACAATTAGGGGGAACACTTTCTTGAAATTATTATGAGGGATCATCTTATTTACTACCATCGTTCTAAGTAAACAAGATGCAAAAACATGATAAACATCACGTGCAATCAAATAATAGTGACATGATATGGCCAATATCATATAGCTCCTTTGATCTCCATCTTGGGGCTCCATGATCATCTTGTCACCGGCATGACACCATGATCTCCATCATCATGATCTCCATCATCGTGTCTTCTTGAAGTTGTCTCGTCATCTATTACTTCTACTACTATGGCTAACGCTTTAGAAATAAAGTAAAGTAATTACATGACGTTTATGTTGACACGCAGATCATAAATAAATAAAGACAACTCCTATGGCTCCTGCCGGTTGTCATACTCATCGACATGCAAGTCGTGATTCCTATTACAAGAACATGATCAATCTCATACATCACATATATCATTCGTCATTCATCACAACCTTTGGCCATATCACATCACAAAACACTTGCTGCAAAAACAAGTTAGACGTCCTCTAATTGTTGTTGCAAGTTTTTACGTGGCTGCTATTGGTTTCTAGCAAGAACATTTCTTACCTATGCCAAAACCACAACGTGAATTGCCAATTTCTATTTACCCTTCATAAGGACCCTGTTCATCGAATCCGATCCGACTAAAGTGGGAGAGACAGACACCCGCCAGCCACCTTATGCAACTAGTGCATGTCAGTCGGTGGAACCGGTCTCACGTAAGAGTACATGTAAGGTTGGTCCGGGCCGCTTCATCCCACGATGCCGCTGAATCAAGATAAGACTAGTAACGACAAGCAAATTGACAATATCGACGCCCACAACTAATTTGTGTTCTACTCGTGCATAGTAACTACGCATAGACCTAGCTCATGATGCCACTGTTGGGGAACGTTGCAGAAAACAAAAAAAATCCTACGTTTCACCAAGATCAATCTATGGAGTCAACTAGCAACGAGAGGAGAGTGCATCTACATACCCTTGTAGATCACGAGCGGAAGCGTTCAAGAGAACGGGGATGATGGAGTCGTACTCGCCGTGATCCAAATCACCGATGACCAAGTGCCGAATGGACGGCACCTCCGCGTTCAACACACGTACGGAGCGGATGACGTCTCCTCCTTCTTGATCCACCAAGGGGTAAGGAGAGGTTGATGAAGATCCAGCAGCACGACGGCGTGGTGGTGGATGCAGCAGTGAACGCAGCAGGGCTTCGCCGAGCTTCTGCGAGAGGGAGAGGTGTAGCAGGGGAGAGGGATGCGCCAAGACTTGAGGTGTTGCTGCCCTCCCTCCCCCCTTTATATAGGCCCCCTAGGGGGGTGCACCGGCCCTAGGAGATGGGATCTCCTAGGGG
>NC_041388.1:52352779-52361804 GCF_002162155.2 Triticum dicoccoides
CAAGTGGAGGCGCCCCCTCCCCTAGGGTTCCCAACCCTAGGCGCATGGGGGGCCCAAGGGGGGGCACACCAGCCCACCAGGGGCTGGTTCCCCTCCCCACTTCAGCCCATGGGGCCCTCCGAGATGGGTGGCCCCACCCGGTGGACCCCCGGGACCCTCCCGGTGGTCCCGGTACAATACCGGTGACCCCCGAAACTCTCCCGATGGCCGAAACTGCACTTCCTATATATAATTCTTCACCTCCGGACCATTCCGGAACTCCTCGTGACGTCCGAGATCTCATCCGGGACTCCGAACAACTTTCGGGTTACTGCATACTCATATCTCTACAACCCTAGCGTCACCGAACCTTAAGTGTGTAGACCCTACGGGTTCAGGAGACAAGTAGACATGACCGAGACGACTCTCTAGTCAATAACCAACAACGGGATCTGGATACCCATGTTGGCTCCCACATCGTCTGGTTGCCAAGGGCTTCAGACAAAGATATGGGATAGATTATGAAGACAACTCCAGTCTAGCTATAAAATCTGCCACCATACATTTTGTATTGTCTCTTGCTATCTACAAAGGTTGGTGTCTTCAACAACTTAATGTCCAGAATACATTTTATCATGGTATTCTTGAGGAGGAAGTTTTCATGAGAAAACCACTAAGTTATGAAGAAAAGGAGTACCCACACTTTTGTTTATAAATTCGATAAGCATTGTATGTACTCAAGCATGCACCCAGAGCTCCATGTTCCAGTTTCAGTTCCAGGCTTCAAGAACTAGGATTTACATCATCTCTGTCTGACACCTCACTTTTTGTAAAAAGGATGGGGGATACTAATATATATCTTGGTATATGTGGATGACATCATTATTAAAGGGTCTAATTCATCAGTTGTTGCAATCTTGATTCATGGACTTCCATCACAATTTGCACTGAAGGATCTAGAGGAGCTTCACTGTTTCCTTGGTATTGAGGTACATATGGCTATAGAGGGGCTGCAACTTTCTGAAGCCAAGTGTTAGTGAAATCTTAGCTAGAGTAAACATAGTGAAGTGTAAGCAAGGTGCTACATCATTGTCCACGATGGAGAAACTATCTCTGGTTAAAGGGGGGGGGGAACTTGACATTGAAGATGCAATCAGATACCGCAACATTGTAGGTGCCTTGGAGTAGCTCACATTGACATGGCCTGACATATCCTATTTGGTTAATATGGTATGTCTATTCATCCATGATTCAAACACAATTCATTGGACCACAACCAATATAATTGTGAGATACTTGAGTGACACTATTATGATGGGTTGTCCTTTACGAGATCACCAACTGCTCTTGTTAGTTCATCCTCTAATGCTGATTGGCAGGTTGTCTAGATGATGGAAAGTCCACAGGTGGCTTTTCAGTGTTCCTTGGAACAAATATGTTCTCTTGGAGTGCAAGGAAACAAGCTATGATGTCTAGGACTAGTACAGAGGTTGAGTACAATGCAATAGCCAATGTACAACAAAGATCATCTGGTTGCAATCATTACTAGGTATGATAATCTCGTCACCACATATTTGTCAACGAACTTAGTTTGGCATGCAAGGACAAAATACATAGAAATTGACTTTCACTTTGTGCTTGAGCAGGTTGCAAGGGAAAACATTTGATGCCAGGTTTGTTCGGCCAGATGACCTGGTGGATGGCTTTACCAAGACTTTCGTTCAGTTACTTCATAAGTTTCGCCATAATCTCAACCTCAAGGAGTTGATATTAAGAGGTGATGAAGTTATGTACCTAGGGTAGGGTCATGGATCTGTCCATCATACCCTCCCCAAGGACATCTCTACAAAGAATCAGAAGCAGTCGAAGAGAAACCATCATCCACTCGACCATGAAGATGTGCTCACTCGACCACCTTGAAGACACTCGACCACCAGAAGATGAGAAACCCTCCACTTTGCAATGGTCAGGACTTAAACCATAGCTTTATGGGCATTTACAACACTTTACTGCAGACGTTACCAGTAACGCCCCTCCTTTATGAGCATTGAACCTTGTGTAACGGAGGGGAGCTGGGGTCCTGGCGTACTCTATATAAGCCACCCCCTCCTCCGGGACAGGGGTTCGCACTTTCTGTAATTCACACGCATATATTCAGTCGACCGCCTCCGGGCTCCGAGACGTAGGGTTGTTACTTCCTCTGAGAAGGGCCTGAACTCGTAAAACTCGTGTGTATAACTCCTCCATAGCTAGGATCTTGCCTCTACATTCCTACCCCCTATTCTACTGTCAGTCTTAGAACCACGACAGTTGGCGCCCACCGTGGGGCAGGTGTCTTAGCAACTTGTTGGAGAAGTTGCAATTTTTCCGATCCCTTTCATCATGGTTCCAGGTGGAGGTTTGGCCGAGGGCCGCAAAATCCATCTCGGCGCGCTCGTGTTTGTCACCAACGACTCCGCTTGGCTTCAGGAGGCACCACTCAACGCCGACGCGCTCCCCGCTCGCGGGGCGACGCACTTTCGCGCGTGCGTCCGCGGCGTCCTCCTGCGATAACCGTCGACCCAGTATCAGTCGACTCCATCAGCTTTCCCCTCCCTGCGGCCCGCCGGAGCAAACGCTCCGGTCGGTCGAGGCTTCAGCGGTGGGTGAAGCATGTGGTGGCCCGCCAGTCGGCCACCCCTCAAGTCGCGGTGACCGAGCCCGACGAAACTCTCTACGGCCTGTTTGATCTGTCGACTGGCTCCGTAGAGACCGCATCCGAGTGCGACAGCAGCGACCAGGCGGCGGAAGTCCTGATGGTCAATGGACCACACAGCCCTCCTGGCTTCAACCGTGAAGACAGAGGAGACGGGAACGGCAATCCGTCGCGCGTTCACGAAGAGTACCACCCCGAACCCCTCTCCTCGCAGCAGAGGGAGGAACTTCGCCGCCGGAATATGGATGCACTACATACTCCTATAGTTGGAGAAACCCCTAAGGCCCAGGCCTTGGAGCAGGTGCGCTTGGCCAACCTGGCTGAGCGCACTCGACTGGAGAACCTCCAGCACGCACTCGACGATCGCACTCGACAACGTGCTCCTGAGTCCAGTCGACACCATCTTTTTCCACCTCCGACTCAGGTATACCGAACACCGATCCAGAATCTAGCAGCTGCTGCCCGGATAGCAGAGTCGATCCAACCTTCCCAATCAGAAGCTGGCTGAGGTCTGGTGCAGATCAGAGCCTTGCTCCAGGCAGCGGGAGAGCAGAATACGGTCGTATCTCAGTCGCAGAATAGGATCCATACCAGATCCATGGTCGCAGACAAAGTTCAGTCGGCCCATAGCCCAAGATCGCCCCCGAGGCATGAGGGACGTGGAGATCGGCGTGATCAGTACAGAAACCGAGAGCAGTATGATCGCCGTGCGATCGCGATGATCGCCGTCGAGTGCCCATGCCTCCTCCAAGAAGTGGGTCATACGTGTCTCGGCCACATGAAGACAGACGCCCTCACGGTGTCGGATGAGGTATTCTAGTCGACCCCAGGGAGCCAGGCTTTGATGCGAGATCTATTCTCGTGCAGGGCTTGGTCGACAGAAACAGAGCTCACCGAGAGGGCCATGACAGAGATCCGCAAACCAGCAACAGGGTGCATGTCTCTGGTCCAGAGTGCTTCAGCAGAGCTATCAGAGCTGCGGTGATTCCCCCCAACTTCAGGTTGGCGACTGGAGTCAGTAAGTTCACCGAAGAGTCCAAGTCTGACACTTGGCTTGAAGACTACCGAGTGGCTGTCCAGATTGGTGGCGGCAATGATGAAGTGGCCATGAAACACCTTCCTCTGATGTTGGAGGGCTCGGCTAGAGCATGGCTGAATCAGTTAGCGCCTAGCAGCATCTATACTTGGGAAGATCTCGCCCGAGTGTTTGTCAGAACATTCGAGGGCACTTGCAAATGGCCGGCAGGTTTGACAGAATTACAGTGTTGTGTTCAGAAACCGAATGAAACTTTGAGGGATTATATCCAGAGATGGACCCTACACCACACGGTAGAAGATGTATCAGATCATCAGGAAATTTGTGCCTTTAAGGAAGGCGTCAGGTATCGGGAGTTGAATATGAAATTCGGCCGGACAGGAAATATGACTCTGGCTTGGATGATGGAAATTGCCACCAAGTATGCCAATGGTGAAGAAGAAGAGCGACTCCGGAGTGGCAAGCACAAAGCAGTCGCCCACGAAGCCGAAGGAGGAAACTCCGGTCGGAAACAGAAGCGCAAGGCCGAGCCAACTGCTCCGGGTGAAGCCTTGGCTGTGGTTCAAGGAAAGTTCAAGGGGAAGCCCAAAGGGCTGTGGAACCCCAAGAAAGTAAAAGATCAAGATGGAAATGACGTGTTGGATCTGCCGTGCCATATCCACACCAAAAAAGATGAAGAAGGTAATTTCATTTACCCGAAGCACACCACTCGGCAGTGTCGGCTCCTAATCCAGCAGTTCCGAGAGAAACAACCCAAGGAAAAGGAGAAGGAAGCAGACTAGGCTGAGGATGAGGAAGAGGATGATGATGGTTATCCCCACGTGAATTCCACTCTGATGATTTTTGCTGACGTTGAGAGCAAAGTCGATTGAAAGTCATCAACAGGAAAGTGAACATGGTCGCTCCGGTGACACCCAGTTACTTGAAGTGGTCACAGACTGCCATTACATTCGATCAGTCTGACCATCCAGCGCACATAGCCAACCCTGGGAGGCAAGCACTGGTGGTCGACCCGGTGGTCGAAGGCACTCGACTGACAAAGGTCCGTATGGACGGTGGCAGTGGCTTGAACATACTGTATGTAGAGACGTTGAAGGGAATGGGCATTCTGATGTCCAGACTCAGTGAAAGCAATATGAGTTTCCATGGGGTCATTCCAGGCAAGAAGGCTGCATCCCTCGGTCAGATTGCGCTCGACGTGGTTTTCGGTGATTCCAAAAATTACCGCAAAGAAAAGTTGACATTTGAAGTTGTGGATTTCTAGAGTGCTTATCATGCAATTCTGGGCAGGCCAGCTTATGCACGATTTATGGCTCGACCATGTTACGTGTACCTCAAACTGAAGATGCCTTGTCCTAGAGGAGTGATCACTACCTCTGGTAATCGGAAGAAGGCAGAAGAGTGCTTCCAGAAGGGCTCAAAGATCGCCGATGCCCAGATGGCCGTCGTAGAATTGCAAGAATACCAGAAAAATGCAGATCCGAGTGACTTGCTGCGAGCCAAGAAGCCAGCCACAGATTCAGCATTCCAGTCATCTGGTGAAACGAAGTCGATTCACATTCACCCGATAGATCCCAATGCTGCTCCGACTCACATTTCAACCAGACTCGACTCCAAATAGGAAGAAGCGCTCATCCAGTTCCTCCGTAAGAACTGGGACATCTTTGCATGGAAGCCTTCTGACATGCCGGGTGTTCCCAGGGGACTGGTTGAGCATCGTTTGCGAGTCGACCCGAAGGTGAAACCAGTCAAAGAGCATCTTCGATGGTCTGCCATACAGAAAAGAAAGGCAATCGGTGAAGATGTGGCTCGGCTTTTGGCAGCTGAGTTTATCTGAGAGATTTACCACTCTGAGTAGTTAGCCACTGTTGTCATGGTCCCAAAGAAAGACGACTCACTTCGCATGTGTATTGATTTCAAGCATATCAATCGGGCCTGCCCGAAAGATCACTTTCCTCTCCCTCGCATCGATTAGATAGTCGATTCGACTGCAGGTTGCGAGCGTTTGTCCTTTTTGGACGCCTACTCCGGGTACCACCAGATCCGTCTGTACGAACCCGACGAGATGAAGACAACTTTTATCACCCTGTTTGGGTACTTTTGTTATGTTACAATGCCATTCGGTTTGAAGAATGCCGGAGCCACATTCATGCGGATGATTCAGAAGTGCCTGCTCACTCAGATCAGTCGGAATGTGGAAGCATACATGGATGACATTGTGGTCAAGTCACGTAAAGGTTCCGACCTACTGACTGACCTTGCTGAAACCTTTGCCAACCTTAGAAGGTATGATATCAAGCTCAATCCATCAAAGTGCACGTTTGGAGTTCCAGGCGGAAAGTTACTCGGTTTCCTTGTTTCTGAACGAGGAATCGATGCTAACCCAGAGAAAGTAGGCGCTATACTCCGAATGAAACGCCCTGTGCGTGTGCATGATGTCCAGAAGCTTACTGGTTGCTTGGCCGCCCTAAGTCGATTCATTTCTCGCCTCGGTGAAAAGGCGCTGCCTCTTTACCGACTGATGAAGAAATCAGATAAGTTCGAGTGGACCCCAGAAGCTGATGCAGCGTTTGCAGAGCTAAAAGCCCTGCTTTTCACCCAGCCGGTGCTTGCTGCTCCAATCAACAAAGAGCCTCTACTGCTTTATATAGCAGTCACTGGACAAGTCGTCAGTACAGTACTTACGGTCAAGCGGGAAGAAGAAGGAAAAGCTTATAAAGTTCAATGCCCAGTTTATTATATTTCTGAAGTCCTGACCCCGTCAAAGTAGAGATATCCTCATTATCAGAAGCTTGTCTATGGGATTTACATGACCACGAAGAAGGTTGCACACTATTATGTTACAGTTGTCAGCGACGCTCCATTGTCAGAGATTCTGCACAACAGAGATGCAACTGGTCGAGTGGCGAAATGGGCGATTGAACTCCTTCCCTTGGATATCAAGTTTGAGGCAAAGAAAGCTATCAAGTCCCAAGCAATAGCAGATTTCCTCGCCGAGTGGATCGAACAACAACTGCCGACTCAAGTTCATTCTGAGCACTGGACCATGTTCTTTGACGGATCCAAAATGCTGAATGGTTCTGGTGCTGGGGTAGTTCTGGTATCCCCCCGAGGAGACAGGCTCAGATATGTCCTCCAGATTCACTCTGATTCCTCCAACAATGAAGCAGAATATGAAGCATCCTGTATGGGTTACGCATGGCCATCTCACTCGACGTCCGTCGCCTCATGGTCTATGGCGACTCATATTTGGCAGTTAATCAAGTGATGAAGGAGTGGGACGTCAGAAGCCCAGCCATGACTGGTTACTGCAATGCGGTGAGAAAGCTTGCGAAGAAGTTTGAAGGGTTAGAACTCCACCACATACCTCGACTGAAAAATCAAGCAGTCGATGACTTGGCAAAGATAGGTTCCAAGAGAGAAGCCATTCCCAGCAATGTGTTTTTGGAGCATATTCACTCGCCGACAGTTTAGGAAGATCCTTTTACTGAAGAGCCCTCGCAACCTAAGAGCGCCACAAATCCGATTGAAGTCGAGGTCCCAGCCGTGGTCGACCTGATCATGGAGGTTCTGGCCATTACTCCCGACTGGACGGTGCCCTACATTGCGTACATCCCAAGGAAAGAACTCCCAGAGGATGAATAAGAGGCTCGACAGATCGTCCGTCGATCCAAGGCCTTTACTGTGATAAGAGGACAACTATTCAGGGAAAGCGTGACTGGAGTCGGTCAGAAATGCATAACACCAAAAGAAGGTCGAATGATCCTCAATGACATCCACTCGGGGACCTGTGGTCATCATGCGTCCTCTCGGGCCATCGTGGCTAAAGCATACCGAGCTGGATTCTATTGGCCATGAGCAAATAAAATGGCGAAAGATATAGTCGACAGATGTGAAGGCTGCCAGTTTTACTCCGACATGTCTCGCAAGCCAGCATCAGCCCTGAAGATCATCCCCCACATATGGCCCTTTGATGTTCGGGGACTGGATATGGTTGGACCACTGAGAACTGGCAGGAGCGGCTTCACTCATGTGCTCGTTGCAGTCGACAAGTTTACCAAATGGATCGAAGCTAAACCTATCAAGAACCTTGATGCTAGCACCGCTGTCAGTTTTATCAGAGAATTGACATTCAGATATGGAGACCCACATAGCATCATCACGAACAACGGGTCGAACTTCGATTCCGATGAGTTCAGAGCTTTCTGCGCCTCTCAGGGCACTCGAGTCGACTATGCTTCAGTCGCTCACCCGCAGTCGAACGAACAAGCAGAAAGAGCCAATGGCCTAATTCTCAAAGGACTGAAACCCCGACTGATGTGTGATCTCAAACACGTAGTAGGCACTTGGGTTGATGAACTTCCGTCAGTTCTGTGGGGTTTAAGGACAACTCCTAATCGGTCGACCGGACGAACTCCTTTCTTCTTAGTCTATGGAGCTGAAGCTGTTCTGCCAAGTGACCTGCTCCACAACGCACCCCAAGTCAAGCTATTCTCCGAAGAGGAAGCAGAGCAGGCCCGACAAGATTTAGTCGATCTCTTAGAGGAGGAAAGAGAGATGGCCTTGATCCGGTCGACCATTTATCAGCAAGACTTGCATCGATTCCACGCCAAAAATGTGAGGGGTCGAGCCTTTCAAGAAAGAGACCTGGTTCTTCGAGTGGATCAACAGAAACCACACAAGCTTGCCCCAACTTGGGAGGGCCCCTTCATCATCACCAAAGTTCTCCACAACGGAGCATACCATCTTTACAGTATCAAGCATCAGAAAGACGAGCCACGGGCTTGGAACGCGGAGCTGCTCCGCCCCTTTTATACTTTAGCACTCGTTCGAATAAAATGTAATCAGAAACACCTTTGTAATTTGTTTATCAAAGACAAGAGCTTATGGTCCTATCATTCGATTGTTGTGTTCTTATTTACTTCTAAAATCCCCCAGTGGGTGGGCTTAGTCGCGAATCCGTTTCGCCTAAGTTTGAAAGAAAATCCTACCGAGTGGAGAGAAATCCTCCCACTCGGGGGCTTAGCCTTAGTCCACTACTCGCCTAAGTTCTCTCACTAGGGGGCTTAGCTGCAGTCCAGTACTCGCCTAAGTTTGAAAATATCCTACCGAGTGGAGAGCAATCCTCCCACTCGGGGGCTTAGCTACAGTCCAGTACTCGCCTAAGTTCTCTCACTAGGGGGCTTAGCTGCAGTCCAATACTTGCCTAAGTTTGAAAAAATCCTACCGAGTGGAGAGCAATCCTCCCACTCGGGGGCTTAGCTGCAGTCCAATACTCGCCTAAGTTATCTCACTAGGAGACTTAGCTGCAGTCT